>NC_072829.1:1725000-2030833 GCF_027744805.1 Dunckerocampus dactyliophorus | reverse complement strand
ACAAAGTGTAAAATATGGGTCACTTTATGAGAATAAAGTCAAAATATTAGGAAAAAAGTCTTATTCTAACGAGAAACAAGTCGCGATTTTATAAAAAAATGATGTCATTTTTAGTAGCTTCGAGCTGAAATATTAAAGAAAAAATGTTATTTCTTTCAAAGTCGTAACATTATGAGAAACATACAAGACAAAATAAAGTTACAATTAGGTTGGGGAAAAAGTGATAACATTATGGGAATAAAGTCAGAATACTGAAGAATATTTGCAAGGATTATTTAAGAACAAAGTTGAAATATTTGGAAATAAAAACAAAAACTGCAAAAATGGGAGAAAGAGCCAAGACCAAAGGTCATAATAATAATAATAATAATAATAATAATAATAATAATAATAAAAATAGGCTTTTTCACCTACATCACAAGGCTGAGATGCAGATTTTGTCTTGAAATATATTATTGTGTCACAAAATATCCCAGTGGCCCTTGCATCCTTTCATTTTTCAGCATGTGGCCATCGCTGGAAAAAGTTTGGACAGCATTCAAATAAGGATGGATCGCGCGTATTTACATTTCAAAGTAAAACAACACGTTGCACATGCAATAGCCAAAAAGATGCAGATTCAAGGCAAAGGGAACCACGGGTCTCGTGACACCGCAGGACGGCGTCCAACCGGGTGACAAATGATGCAGCGATGGACAATGGCCTTTGTTTACACACAATCTTATCTGGTTTCCTCTGGCTTGGGTAATACACTGGGGCGGCAGAATCGTGCACTGTGAAGTCCAGCACCGCCGCTCTTTCAAATATCTTATCGGAGATGCTTGATTTTATTGAGGTTGACTGATGTTTGGCAGTCTTGCAGTAAAGAGCAAACAATCTGCAAAACTGCAGGAAGTGATTGCAGTGAAAGGTGGAAATTGTTCAAGTGTCAACTTTGAGTATATTAGTCCTGCTTATCCTCATACTGTCAACTCGGGGCGTCAAACTTGTTCACACTGCGGGCCACATCGCGATTCTGGTTGCTCTTAAGAGGGAGATCATAGAGACGTATCTTCGTCTCACGATGTTACACATTTGACGACAAAAAAACAATACAATTCCAACGGCGTGTGGTTCAAATTCTGGGTAAAAATTGACAGACCAAATACACTAAGCAAGAAAGATTAGAATTTTTGTATGTAGTACAAAATAATGATATAAAACAATTTAAAAATACTAAATAATAATAATGAATAAAAATTGAAAGAATTATTTCATTTGCAGGCTTTCACGGGCCACATAGAATGACATGGCGGGCCAAATCTGGCCTAAAAAAAAAAACCTGGCTTTTCGTCTAAGGAAGAACGTCAGTGACAAGCACCTTCCACCTCACGCACGCCTGACCCCTTCAGGATGGAGCAGTCCTGCAAGTGCCTCCCAAGTGTACACATTTCTGTGTACAAGAATAATGATGTTACGCTTACATTGAAGACATCACACGTGCTGAAGAAAGTCACGGTGTAGAAGAAATGTTACCGCAACATCATATTATTGGCCACATGCTGACAAACACAAGCAGGCAGGTGCCATGATCCAACTCGGTGTGCAGTGCGACGGAAGGCAGGCACGCTCGGGATCAGCAAATTAGCTAATTCAGCCATTTTTTACTTCAGAAAATCTTAAAAACAAAGAGAAATGTAAGGCTATAGTGTCAATAAGATACATTGGAAAACATTCTACATAAAAGGCATCCTGAAAGGAAAAATCAGCAGTATTTTTACAAGAATAAGCCAAAATATCAAGACAAAATCTAACAAGAAAAAGTTGGAATTTTGGGAGAATAATGTTGTAATATTATGAGGAAAATAACGTGATTTTAGCCGCATAAAATGGGAGAGATTAAAAGCAAAAAAAATGTTTTTGAAAAAGTCAGAATATTATAATAAACAAACAAAAAAAAGGTGTAATTTTTGGAAATTAGGTTGGGGAAAATGTAATAATATTATGGGAATAAAGTCAAAATATTACAGAAATAAAGTCATAATTTGACAAGAAAAAGGTTAAAATGTTTGGAGAAAAACACAGCAGAAAAAAGGCACAACTTCATGAGAATAAACTCATAATATTATGAGAAAAAATTACGTCATTTATAGAAGCATATAGTTTAAATATTAAAGAAAAATATGTTCTTTTAAAAAAATGTAAAATGAGAAACAAAAAAAAAATAAAGCTGTCATTTTTGGAAAATTAGGTTGTGGAAAAAGTTATATTGTGGGAATAAAGTCATAATATTGAAGATAATTTGGAAAAATATTTGAAAAAAAACAAAAAAAACAACAAACAAAAACCAGCAAAAATGGGGGACAGTGTAAAGCCCGAAGATACTACCGTATTTCCTGGACTGTAAGTCGCTCCGAAGTATAAATCGTACCAGCCAAAAATGCACAATACAGAAGAAAAAAAACATATGTAAGTCGCACTGGACTATAAGTCTCATTTTAGGGGGGAAATTTATTTTAGAAAATCTAGAAAGGCAAGTTCTAGTAATAACAATAAAACGGAGAACAACAGGATAAAGAGGCGTCTGCTAACATAACGTGAATCGGTGGTATGTTAATGTAACATATTAACAGTTAGCTACAGCCTAAACAACATAACATAACATAACTAGTTCACTTGCAGCTTGTCATCTGCAGAATATGACTTTCTTTTTAGGGGCATTTGTGTTACCACTTTCTCAGTTGTCTTTATAAGTTGACGTTTACATTGCACATTTTCAGTGGTACGGGAGTGGTGGGAGTAGCAGGAAGTGGCGTGAGTAGCAGGTACTGGGGCACAAGCCTACAGCGCCCTCTTGCGGCTGGCAGTGTGGAAGAAAAACATAAGTCGCTTCGGAGTATAAGTCGCAGGACCATCCAAACCATGCCTTATAGTCCGGAAAATACGATAATAGGCTTTTCCACCTTTACCACAAAGCTGACAAGCAGTTGTTTCTCCAAATATTTTATTGTTCTACAAAACATCAAAGTCGCCCTTGCATCCTTTCATTTTTCAGCATGTGGCCCTGGCTGGAAAACGTTTGGACACCCCTGCCCTAACATAATACAAGTAGAAACACTTCTCTTTAAGAAAAGAAATCAAGACGGTGACGCAATGCTCAGTATCTTTCTCAAGGACGCTTGCTGTGGTTTTGTCATTGGAATATTTCCACTAACATTTCCTAACAGGACATTTATGACATCAAGTGTTGACATCGGGGTGAAGAAGAGCAGCAAGCGTCCGGCAGAGTGATTCATAAAAATGTGAGCGTGACTGTGGAAGATGACTGGAATGTCTTGACACACTAACTACAATCTTATGAAGACACGCTGAGTCAGATTGGCTACGAATGTGCCACAACGCCAGCCACAAACCTTTAACCTGCCGTAATGTTGTTGCACAACTCACACCCGGAGAACCAAGGAGGCCGCTTGTGACGTCACCCACAAGTCATTGTACAGCCAAGAGGCCACTAAAGGAGTATCAGTGCCTCTGCCAGGTGTTCAGAAAGATGTGGAATGTACAATGTGAAAGTGTAAAGAATGGGGGTGTCACAAGATGTGACCAGCTCTCAATTTTACAAGATTTCTCGTTCAGGAAAAAAAGCCTCATGGGCACCAGGCGAGGGACGATAAATGAATGAATGCATGAAAATGAACTGGATCATTTTGCTGGTCTCAATATATTGCCATGAGCACGCGTGAGGCTTCACTCTGTGCACCGCTTTCAGCACCTCGGTGCTTTTGTTCCATAGAACAACGGCATGAACGGAGTGCGCCCTTTTGTCAGTCATACAGTCCCTTTCTTTTGATGGGTGGAGGAGGGGCCGCTAGCATACACACAAGAGTGCAGAAAAGTGGCAGAAATTAAAATAGTAGATTGCGAGATATTGTTATGTATTTTTTCATTGGACTTTTCTTGAAAGTAACGTCAAAACCTCGTCTCGTTCTCGCGGACCCAATCCGGTGTATTGTTTCGTCTCGTGAACCGAGTGTGTCCTGACGGCCCCTAGTAAAGAAAAAGCGAAAGCACCGACTCACTGTTGACACCAAACATATTTGGGAGGTGATGAAAGACGGGAACTCGCACAAATTCGACACAGCTGACAAGATTGTGCAACAGCTTGCACTGAAACTAGCTTGAATAACGTGTGGACTGAGTCAGGGTGTGTGTGGGGTGAGGGTTTAAACCACCAGTCTTCATTTGGGACTTCTTTTATGAAAAGCAAGGTAGTCAAATAGCTACGTGTAATACGCTGTAAGGTACACTAATCTGCAACATGGAGATCTAGCTGGGGTTTTTATTTGTATTGTAGGAGTTGACGCTCACCAATGTATAAAGGTATCCTGGTACTTTAACCAAACATTTTGCACTCTTGCCCCACACTAGGGCGCACATCCTGACATTTTTTTACTTTATAAATCGACATATTTATGGGCAGGGATCCAAATCCCCCAGTGTTTAAGATAAAAGTTACGTAAGGGCTACTGCACTGTAGTAGTTGGGATATTCTAATATATGACTTAACATATATTTGCTTCCTAATAACATTACATCACAACAGTATTTTCATTACTGCTGGGCGAGTCTTTTTAAACTTTACCTGTTAAGAAAGGCGTTTCCAAAGGCGTTGAGTTTACGGAAGGGCTTCTTCGGGTCGACAACCAGCGCGTTACCGGGGATCTGCCCTTCCTGATCGCCGTGCATCACCGCGATGAACGAGTCTGTAGTCGGCTCGGGCCCGATCCGCATACCGGGGAAGTCCTGCTCCATGAGGTGTCGGATGAACGTGGTCTTCCCGGTGGAGTATTGGCCCACCAGCAGCACCATGGGCTTGTTGTCGAAGTCGGCGTCTTCCAGGGCTGGGGAGTGGAAGTCGTGGAATCGATACGTGTCCTCCAGCGGGAACAGTTTGGTCCGGTAAAGCTGCCGTAGCCCGTCCGCCACGTTCTGGAAGAGCTCGGGGTCCTTTTTTAAGGTTTTCCGGAACATGGTTTATGAACTTTATTGACACAATCTGTGTCAGAATCCACCTAAGACGTGAACCTGGAGTACTGGTGCTGGTGTCTCGCACCGTCTTGAGGGTGAGCTGCCCGTCGGAATGAAGCAATGGCTGGGCGAGGTCTGGCTACTTTTTGTCCCCACCCTCCTCGGCGGTGCTTGCTCGCCACACAGCCGCAGATGCTATCGTCTCTTCCGAAGACCACTCTTTCTTCAAACAGACGAAATTTAACAAACAACCTAAACTTTAAAAACACTAATTATATTGATAGTTATTATTAGAATAACTTACTGTTAATACGGTAAGCAACCTGACGGCTTTCTTGATGACGTCAGCGTCACCTGACCTTGTATGGCAAGCCAGAGTCGCCATGTTCATCCGCACGTCAGGTGTCCGTACACCAAAAACATTCGTGTCGTAACTTATTTTTTATAATAACATCAACTATTAAAAGCTCTTTAGACGTAATGTGGCAAACAAACAACACATAGCTGCTGAAATTTGTTCCTTGTTTCACCACGAAGGTCTACTGTCGTAGCTGTCTGAGCGGAGGGACCCCGGAAAGGTTTGGTGTATTTCACAATAAAAGTCTAAATTTGCATAAAGGAAGTTGAAATAGTTAGCTGTACTGCGGTGTCGATGTTCGTGTCTGTATTTTATGTGGTAATTGTGCGTCCATCCATCTATCCATGTATTTTCATTCACTTTTCAATTCAATTACTTCCAGAAGTACCGGGCGCCACACCAAGATTCAAGATTCAAGAGTTTTATTGTTATATGCACAGTAAAACAGGTAGTTCTGCTATGCAATGAAATTCTTATTCTGTTCATTCTCCAAAAAAAGAAAGAAAACACAAGAAAATGAATAAGAACATAAGAAACATAAATACCAATAAATTAAGCAACGACAAGAGAAGAGACATTAATACCGATAAATAAATAATAAAGTGCTATGAGTGTGTGCGTGTGTTGCGTGCGGCGTGTGTGAGTGCTTCGTTGAGAAGCCTGATGGCCTGTGGGTAAAAGCTGTTTGCCAGCCTTGTGGTCCTGGACTTCAAACTCCTGTAGCGTCTGCCTGACGGTAGGAGTGTGAATAATGAGTGTTGTGGATGTGTGCTGTCCTTGATGAGGTTGTGTGTTCTTCGTAGGACTCTAGTTTTATAAATGTCTTGCAGTGAGGGGAGGGCTGCCCCAACAATGTTCTGTGAGGTCTTGATCACCCGCTGGAGTGCCTTCCTATCACGTGTTGTACAGTTACCGTACCAAACAGTGATGGAGGCGGTAAGGACACTTTCCATAGTGCATCTGTAGAAGCAACTCAGGATTGTGGTGGACATGCCAAATTTCCTCAGTCTTCTCAGGAAGTACAGTCTCCTTTGGGACTTCTTCAGAATTTGTTGGGTGTTGTGAGACCAGGTGAGGTCCTCGCTGATGATCATCTCTTTAGTCTTATCTGTATTGAGAAGGAGATTGTTATCACGACACCAAGCTATGAGGTCCGCCACCTCTCTTCTGTATGATGTTTCAACACCACCAGTGATCAGTCCGATGACTGTAGTGTCATCCGCAAATTTAATGATGCTGGTGTTGTTCTGGGAGGCCACGCAATTGTAGGTGAGGAGCGTGTAGAGGAGCGGACTCAGCACACACCCCTGTGGGGTCCCAGTGCTCACAATTCTTGAGCTGGATGTGCGAATGTGGACTCTGACTGACTGGGGCCTGCCTGTGAGAAAGTTAAACACCCAGTTACAGAGGGAGGGAGACAGGCCAAGTGTGAGGAGCTTATTTGTGAGTTTGTGGGGGCTGACTGTATTAAATGCAGAGCTATAGTCTATAATTAGCATTCTGACATACAGTATGTGTTCTGTAGGTGAGAAAGGGCTGTGTGGATGGCAGTGTTGACTGCATCATCCGTGGACCGGTTCTGGCGGTATGCAAACTGTAGAGCACATGTGTCAAACTCGTGCCCTGGTGGGCCGAGACGTTGCAGGTTTTCTCTCCAACCAGTTTCTTCAGCAGGTGATTTAATTGATGAGCTCCTTCCCTCAAACTGAAGGTGTTGATCATTAAAATAACCTGCTTTAGTGACTGGCTGGAAAGAAAACCTGCAGTGTCTCGGCCCTCCATGGCACCAGTTTGACACCCCTGATATAGAGGGTCCACAGTGGCCGGGATGCTCTTTTTGATGTGGGTCATGACTATTCTTTCAAAGCACTTCATAACAATAGGAGTGAGTGCTATAGGGCGATAGTCATTCAAGCAGGTCACGTTGCTCTTCTTGGGTACGGGCACTATGGTGGTGGACTTAAAGCAGGTCGGTACAGATGCTTGTGCAAGCGACAGGTTAAATATGTCAGCAAGCACATCAGCTAGCTCTGATGAGCAAACCCGAAGTGCACGTCCTGAGATGTTGTCTGGGCCTGCTGCTTTTCGTGGGTTTGTTTTGTTCAGAACCCTGCGCACATCAGCTGATGTCACCATGAGAGGTGAGTCCTGTGTGCTCCCCAAGTCCAGCCACCCTCTCTGCTCATCAGGAGTTTGGGTGTCAAAGCGGGAATAGAACTCGTCTGGAAGTGTGGTTTGGCTGGACGTGGCTACGCTACTCCAGCATGGCAAACTCCACATAGAGATCTTCCCACTGACGGGGGTGTATTTAGTCATTTGGGGGCCCAAGGCAAACCCAGTCATCGGGGCCCTCCACGTCCTTCTTTTTAAATTATTATTTTTTTTCACAAAATGCGAGTACATAAATTAGTTGCTAAAAACTGTTGGGTTTTCCTCTTGTTTTCTTCTCCGCTCCACTGGGCTAACGTTCTCCAAACCACGCCAGCATGTAATGACGGATTACACATTTTTATGTCGTTTTAAGCATGTGAATTGAGAGCAAAACAGTTATATGTACTTTAAATTGAAGGGGAAAAAAATCAATAATCAGTTTTTGTAAGATGTTTGGGGGCCCTGAGCAATTGCCTCGCTGTGCTTGCCAAACGGTGGGTCCGCTCCTGCCCACTGAGCACGGTGGCCTTATGAGTTTCTGTTTTAGTGCTCCAGAACTGGTGTTTAATCAGGATTTAACACTTGCTTGGGGGATCTGGTGGATGCACCAAGTGGTCAGGTGAGGCGGAGGTCAAAGGTCAGATTCAGTGAACCATTTCTCATGAGACTAATGCGGTTTGCACTTTGTCTTCCTGTGTGAACACAAGTGTCTTGGAAGGTTATGATAATGATGAAAGTTTTGATTTCTTTATTCACCGAAGAGACGCACAAGAACGGTAGGCTTTAATATCACACTATTTTTGTGTCCTCAAAAGGTTTTATTGACAGAGCGCAAGCAAAAAACAAGAAATATTTGATCACAGCAGTCTGATATGTCGGGCGGACGTGGCTGGGTCTGAGGTGTCCCTCCACAGATAACAGCAGCTCCACTGGAAGCCTATGTTTTCCCATATGGAGATGCTGTTACAGCTGGCGAGACCCAAAAAACAACACTTGTGGAAAATGTGAATGTGGCAGACACCGTGGGAGGACGGATGGTTCTGGTTTTGGTCGAGAGGACAAAACACCACACAGGACATGACAACATTTCAGTGGGAAAAACGCTCAACTGAGCAATCCTTGCTCACACTTGGGGCTTCCATCCAGTCAACCTTGTGTGAACCTGTAAAATAATGCTGCCCTCTTCTGGACGGAAGACATTATTTCATGTTTATTACAGTGATAACACCAACTGCACGTAATAAACCAACATAACCTTGGGTTTTACTCTCTGGGAGATTAGGTTTTTATGACACCAATGAAAGCAGGGTCATTCACCGGATGAATGAAAGCAAGCAGAATCTGTGCTGTGTATGCATCCCATCTTAACAAGCAGGCAGATTTTCTCTAATCATGAGTGAGCTTTGACCTTTAACCCTGTCCTCTGGTGAAAAAAGACAAACAAAAACACAGCCATAAAGTAATTCAGGTGCACACCTTCACCCTCTGACTGAATTTTACACCATCTTACCTGTGATGGATCTTAGAAGAAGCAAAATTGCAAGTCTATAAGACCCAAACTTGCTAAGAACAATCAATTTCACGACTATAAAACATCTTACAGCAGGGGTGTGCAACGTATAAGCATAACAAGTGCATAATTAACGGGAAAACGGTGGATACTAATACACTTTGTCACCTACAACACACAAAGCTGTCATTGATAGGGTGCCACATCTACACTGGAGTAGATTTGGCCTTTTTACATGATTCAAAATACCAAAATGAATGCCCGTATCCACCAATTTGCCAGCATGCAGCCCTCAGTGGGAACAATTTGGACACCCCCGACTTACAGAACTCTGTGAATGAGTTATTTATTAGTATTGTCAAAAACAAGAGGCACTAATCCTAAGAAGTGTGTGGTGACCAATGCTTTAATGTACTACATATATATATATATATATATATATATATATATATATATGTATCCACCATATATATGTCCATATGTATGTCCATATATATGGACATACATATGGACATATACCACCGTTACCCAAACGACACTTGACACATCACATAGTTTTGCACGTTAAAATCAATAAAATGCCGTACATAAAGATTCTCTCTTTTCAAGCATTCAATAAATTCCTTCAGTGGCCCTTTTCTATTTGGTCAACAACCTCAAACATGTGGTTAAACACTGCAGAATATTTAAAACACAAGATGCAAACACATTCTTTCAAACACTTACAGTAATTCATACTTACAGACAAGAGCCTGCACACAGGGTTGCCCTGAAGGGGAAAACAAATGAACACATTCATAAAGCATACTCACAAATGCCACAGTTGTCCCAAAAAGAGAAATGAAGACTTGAACCCCCCCGGAGAAAATGCTTGCTTCCTCCCGGGCTGAGAGCTCCTTAAGACTGCTTAGTCGAGGAAGAAATTAATCATTACAATTACTGTAAATATGTAACAGGCCCACCCTGCTCATAAAAGTCAAAAAAGCAAATGTCATTGTGTTTGAGCGCTGACAAGCACATGACAAGCAACAAAAAGCCAATAAAAGACACCAGGAATACACCAGTTATTGCTTACAATGTGTTTTTTGGAGACAGTTTGCCATGATGTTTTATTTTGTTTGTGTGGCAGAGTAATAGCAAAAAAAGTCAATCTTCCTTTACATTTTTATAAAAAGAAATAAATGAACTAATACTAATACTAAAATACTATATTTTGACCCTATTTAAGGGCTGTCAAAAACAGTGCGTTAACAGCGGGAATTTATTTCATTATTAACATTTTTCGCGTAATGAACGCATGCGCACCGCGTCAAGACACCCCCCTCTGTTATGGCGGCACAGCAGCGTCCCCACAGAGTCTGACGCTCTTCTACTTGTATAACCTGAACACATCAACACACGTCGCTACTGTAGTCCTCCTCCGAACATTTCTTCATTGTAGCGAGACGACTGGATGGTGCACTCAGGGGCACTCCGGACACCACCACAACGTCTTTATAATGCGTGCATGTGCGGTCTAGATAAACAGAAAGACAAAGAAAACCAGTACGGGAATATTCTTATCACTCACGAAACTCTTAATGCGGAAGTACAATTTGCTGCATTTAATTATGCTCGGAAATCCCATAAAATAAATACATCTACACTCAAAACAGTGAATTCAAACTTGAAAAATATACGTGGTTTCTTTGAACGCACCCCCATGGCTCGTAATAACACGGTTAAATGTGCTACAATTAAAGAGACTCGTGTTAGGTAAAGAGATTGTCAGACGTGTGCCATCTTTTAGCATGACTTCAATTTCCTCTTCATTTGGAGTTAATGCATACAAATACATAAAATTGTGTCCTGTCATTTATCTTTTTGTTCATAAAATACAGTAAAAAAAAAAAGGCAGTTTTCACACATAGTTGCAAATTATGATGAAATAATTTGAAAACTGATTAATTTGATAACATTTTTAATCATTTGGCAGCCCTACTGATTTTCTATACATTTTACCTGTTTATCTATGATTAACTAAAAAGTAAATGCGAAATATTTTTCATAGTTCTCCTTAGGCTTGTCACTGTCGTTAAAATATGTATTCATTCTACATTAATTTTTATGAAATATTTCAACTGTGAATTGATTGTAAAAATGATCCTCTAAAAATGTCAATTAATTATTAGCATGTAATTGTAAATAGTGTACATGTGTACACGTTTCCTTCTTTTTCATGATATGGTTGCAAAGTACCCCAACCTCTTGAAACTGTTGCATATTGACAAAAAACAGTCATTATTGAAACACACACCGAAAAAAAATCACACAAATATGTTATTTCCAATCGTATAATAATATTAGCGTTAATATTAAAATAATATAGTAGTTACTTCCAATCGTATAATAATATATAATAACATCATAATGATAACAGCAAAAATATAAATTAGCTACTACAGTTAATCGTTGTAGTTTCATACTGTTTAACCTGTGTGGGCTTCCGTACACGTTGATGCTGTGGTGAAGGTGTGAGTAAGCTAACGATGGTCATCACTTAATTATCGTTCCAATAGGGGAAATAAAAACGCCAGACCGTGGAATTCAGCAACCAATATAAATATCAATAGCCAAAAGTGACGATCAAGTTTGTTGGCACTGCGGTCATTTCGCCTTTTATCTCGCTAGCCCCTCTTGGCTTCAAAGCTAACGTTAGCTTGGGCTCTCTGGATGCTAGCCGTATCACTGCTAAGTCTAGCATAGTTTGTCGTCGTTTAAGGCAGCAACAGTCAACCAAACAGGGGTAAGATAACAGCAGCCATCTCGGTAAAGATGATTTGTGACTGACTGGTGAACTGCAGCATTGTTTATGAGCTGAAGGCTTGAGTTGAGTTAAGTAGCTGAAGTTGGCTTGCGTCGAGCTGAATGGCGTCAGTGGAAGAAAACACATTAAAAGTATTGAATGTACACAAATACGTGGTGTTTATTTTTCACCTTTTTGTCTTTCAGCTGAAGATGGCAGACTTAACAACGCTTGAGAGCCTTTTGGAGATGGGCTTTGACCGGAACAGAGCGTAAGTGCCATTGATTTGTTCTTATCGTGGTGATTATTAATATTGTGAGTGGAGCTGGTCACGTACAGTGTGTCAATCAACACTGCGTGTGGTTCGTGTCTTTGCAGAGAAAGAGCTGTAGCCAGCACAGGCAACCAGGGCATCGAACAAGCCATGGACTGGTGGGTTTGACACCGAGCGTGCTAAACAGATCTTTTGTTTGAAATGTGAAGCCATTTTGGCTGTGTTGGAATCGTATAGGTAAACATTTGTCAGAGGATATTCATTCCCAGTTCCATAAATTACCAATAAATTGCAACAATGCACAAAAGCTGACATTCGTTCCTTGCGACAAAAAAATGTTGAAATGTCTTGTTGAAAATGCCTTTTTAATGACTCATTTATCTAAACATAAACTCATGCAACCCTTTATATATTAAGAATTCAGTTTGGACTACAGGAGATCCCAACTTGTGGCGAAAATCTGCCAATTGGTGATGTGCGGATCAGTATTGAGATATTGATACTTCCGATATCAGCGCCTCATGCTCTCAAATCAAAATATGGATACTTTTCATACTTCAGTCTTTTGAGGCAGCGGTTCCCAAACTTTTTACAGTGGCACACCCCTTCAGACATTTGACCTGAAGCCATGTACCCCCAACTCCTGCACATTTAAGAAACATAAACCTTTCAATCGCAATGAACTTGAAATATCGACCGTAATGACTAAAACTTTGTCCAGTGGGGGCCACGTAGCGAAAAATGAAAGGATGTAACGTTGCCACTTTGATATTTTGTAAAGCAACACATGTAGATATGCTAACATGTTAAAAATATTTGAGAAAAACTGCATGTCAGCTTGTCATGTCGGTGAAAAAGCCCATTATTTGTATCGACTTAGCTCTTTTTTTCCTCCATTTTTGCTGCGTTTTTTTGCCCTCAATTTTCCAAATACGTCAAACTTGTCTATAGCGGCCACTAGAGGGAGTCTGCAAAAGTGGCCGCTATAGACAGGTGGCCTCTATAGACAGGTTGGCATCCAGTTTGAATGTTGACAAGTAGAGGGAGAAAAAAAAGGGAAAAAATAATAATAATAATGTTGACCCGTAGAGGGCACTGCGGACTGCGGATAAAAGTTGTACAGCACTACTAGGCTTGTTATTATCATGGTTCATGGTTTTAATTAATCCTGAACATGCATATGAGTCAAACAGTAGCACATCACATAGTACAATTCACAATTTTGCATGTCCAAAAAGGAGTAGGAAGAAGCAAAGCTCATTTAATCCTACCCCTCATCAGTTGCAATACATTTATTCACCGCTTGTTCTTCCAAGTGTACTTTGTAGGTCTACATGACAATGTAGTGCAATCATAGCCAAGGTTTTTACTTACTAAAAGGAAGCTAGAGGCTTAATAATAACTGATAACTGATAAAATACTTCAGTTAAGTACAACCGAACTCAGTTTTGCTCCCGCTGCCGCATGCATGCTAGCATATGTTTTTTTTTTAATTGTAGCGTCGCTGGGAGCACGTCCTGTTCCTAGCCTACTTTGCGGTAATGTTTTGGTGCAAATGCTCTTTAAGTTACATGTTTGACCAGGAAATAGCAAGCTATAAAGAAGACGGCTTTTTTATGTGGAACAACTGACAGTTTGTGTGGATCTTGTGAATGATTGTGACTGAGCTAGGACTCAGTAATTAAAGTCTACACTTTTTCCTGCATGAAGCTTCTACTTGAGTTGGTAATTTGGCTGCTATATGCGGTCAGATATTGACCAAGGGAGACAAAATGGGTGGCCGCTGGCCGCGTTGGACAGGTGACTGCTATACACAGGGTCTATAACATGTAAATTTGCTGCGGGGGATTTTTCAGTGGCTGCTATAGGCAGGTGGCCGCTAAGACAGGTTTGACTGTATTTCAACTTTCTTCTCAAATATTATTTGCACATTTCCTCCTCATATTATGACTT
Source organism: Dunckerocampus dactyliophorus (assembly GCF_027744805.1). Lineage (NCBI taxonomy): Eukaryota > Metazoa > Chordata > Actinopteri > Syngnathiformes > Syngnathidae > Dunckerocampus > Dunckerocampus dactyliophorus. The sequence continues at coordinate 2,016,795 of NC_072829.1, read as the reverse complement.
TATTCCCATAATATTTTACAAAAATGACAACTGTTTTGTTTCGGATATTACAACTTAAAATGTTTTATTTTTTCTGTAACATTTCAATTCTGTGCAATTAAAATGACATGACTTTTCCTCAAAATATTGAGTTTGTCATAAAATTAAGACTTTTTTTTCCCTTACTGAAATAGAAAATTGCAACTTTTTCTGGTCATTTCTTCAGTTTAATTTGCTAAATATTTCAACTTCCTTCTTCTAATTGTTTATTCTCATAACATGGTAACTACCAACAAAAACTCTTGTTAAATGACTTTATATTTTGAGTTTATTCTTGTAAAATTACGGGTGATTTTTCCATTTTTTGGCATTGTTTTTTTAAATGTTTCATTTTCTTGTTAAATTCTGTTTTTAGAACGTGCCGCGGGCCGCAAAAGGCCCCTGGGCCGCACTTTGGACACCCCTGCTGTAAAGGATGAACAGTTTGTTGTGCTTTCTTCAGGTTAATGGAGCATGAGAACGACCCAGACATTGATGAGCCGTACAAACCTCCAGCAGAGAACATCCTGGGAGGACCGGATGACGACCAGACGGGCACACCAGAGTCTTTGCTGGGGGACACAACTGGAGGTGCGTGGAGGGGGAGGGGGATGTTGTCATTTTTTGGATGAAAGGCTTGGGCGACATTCACTCTCGTGTGTTTTTGTTTTCTTTCAGTTGCGAGTGGGGAAGGCAGCCAGGTTGGTGATGCTGACAGTTCCAAAAAGCAAATGACAGAGGAGGAGAAACAAGAGCAAGTCAAAAGGTCAGAACAGTTTTACTGCAAAATATCACCTGGACGTGTTTCGTTTTTTTTTTTTTTTTGCATTCACTAAAGTTGGTATGCCTCTGTCAGGCTAGAGGAGCTGATGCGGGTGAAGCAGGCGGAGCGGAGAGAGCGAGAGCGGGCCGAGGAGCTGGAGAGGGAAAAGCAGCGCAGGAAGCAGGGCCAAGAGCTGCAGCAGATTCGGCAAAAGATACAAGACGACGACATGAAGAAGCTGGCAGAGCAGCGGCGGAGGGAGAAGATGGAGGACAAACTGGCCAGGTAAGGTCGCCACGAGCATCTCTTGAGTAGGAACCGTCAAAAATCAAACAACTGCATTTATTCCCATCAGGCAAAGGGTTAAAGAGAAGATTGCACGAGACCGGGAGGAGAGAGCACAGAAGGTAGCTGGCACAGTTCTTTTTGCGACAGTCTTAGAAGTTTAAACGGAATTGTGCATACCTTGAAAGTTTGGAGGCAGTGGATCGTCCAGCACAAGCACGTCAGTCCAGCCCAGTCCGGTGTCGCCCACCAGTCAAGGCCCGCCACCCACTAAGAAAGAGTATGACGAGTCCCGAATACAGGTGAGGGTGGGACTGTCACCCGTAAACGTTCTTAAAAAGAACATATTGATCACATCCATCCTTCACGTTAACGACAGGTGCGTCTGCTGGACGGCTCCACCATCACGGCCGTCTTCAAGGCCCAGGAGCCGCTGGCGGCGGTGCGCGTCTACGTGCAGGTGAACGGCAACACCCCGGAGGGTCAGGACTTCACGCTGCTGTCCCCCTACCCTCGTCACGTCTACACTGAACTGGACATGGAAAAACCCCTCAAAGAGTTAGGTGAGAAATGTTTTTTGTTTTTAAACCAGGACGCACGTTGTTGTTGTTGTTTAGCTGTTTTGTCATCTTTTCCACGTTTTCTCCTCAGGGTTGGTGCCTTCAGCTGTGCTGGTTGTTACCAAAAAATGAAAAGAGCTGCGAGAGGGGGGGATCTGCTTCATGAGCCTACCTCACCACCTCCACTGCATCAACACAAGAAACAAACTGCAACAGACCGTACAGCTTTAGTGTCATCGTGTCAGACGGCCAACTGGACTCAGTGAGATGAAGTTATGTCATCACTTGTAATATCAAAAAAAACATGCTTGATTTCACCAGATTGTTTTGGTTTTTTAAACGCAGTGGCTTGAAAGATGGTAAAGCTCGTTGGCGTCTGACTGGTCAACACATCGGTTACATTTTAACCTGATTCTTCCAAAGTAAACACTCACCACTTGTTAATTTAAAAGGGCCTTAAATTCACTTCACAACATCCTGATTTTGTGAGATTCTACGTTGCCAGTTTTTTATAAGTCATAATATATTGACAATTGTGTCTGCATAATTGACTTTGAATAAAGCTGACTCGGGAGAACTGCAGCAATGTTGTCTTCTTTCCCTGCAACACATTTGCACACAACTAAAAACAGTCATTTCCGGTGTATAAGCTGCACCGTACTATAAGTTCCACATGTCCACGTTCTAAAGTGGCATATTGTGGCGCGCACGAGTATGTAAGGACCAGGTAGCTCTTGATTTGACAGGAGCCAACCATGAGCTATGGAAAAAAAACTCACAACATGCTTGTCAACCCATTGGTAATCGCAGGAGGCCATTACTCAATTTAAGTCTGACTTACTGTCAGAACGCTAAAATCATCTCACAGCAACTTGACATTCAAAAGGTAAGAAATTTACAAGCACCAATACGACTTTTAAATAAAAAAACAATTTAAAGTTATTCCCAGAATGCATTTCGTCCCAGCAAGGCGTTTCATTCAATGCTGATTCATTTAGCTGCCTCTGCCCACCAGAGGGAGCCTGCGGCTCTAATGGGTTGACAAGCTCCTTGCCAGTTGACTTATAGCTCGTGATTGGCTCCTGTGAAAGAAAGAGCTACCATTTTCCTCACTGACTCGCGAGCGGCACAGTATTTAAACGATTAGTAGTACCGTAGTTGTCAAGTAAAGGAGATGTCACGAGATTAGAACATTGCCAGAAATGAGTCGCACCGCTGTACAAGCCGCAGGACTCAAAGTTCTAAGAAAAAAAACGGCTTATGCACCGGAAATGATGGTATTCTTTGTACAGAACCTAAAATAGGTTGAGGTTGAATGTATGTAGATGAAAACATGAATATGCAGAGCTTTCGGACACTAAAACACACCTTTTATGTAGAACATCACCATGGTGGGCCTGCAACGTTGGAGAAGTCACATACAAAAATAGTTCTGGTTTAAAAAGGAGCAATGAGGCTTACTCATGTCACACTTCCTTCCTCTCATCGTCTATCAACACTGGCCGCACGGGGAGTGCGATGCGAGACCAACCATAGAACCATGTCTTCACCCATCCAGGATGGAGAAGGGGAAAGATGCTGCAAGATATTCCGTGAGAGCCAGAAAGTGTCAGTTTGTTGTCCACAGGCAACATTTCATCCTGGTTAGCTGGGTGGATAGTAGCCCTGGTTGTAGTTCCAGGCGTTTTGGTAGCCATAACTGCAGTATTGTTGTTGCTGGAAGCAAAATGAAAACGCAAAATCAGCAACTAGAAATGACAGAGTTAGTTAGCTTCAGTCATTCATACCTGATACCAGTTGCTGTACGCGCCGTAGCCGGCCTGGCCGCTTGTGTCGGTACTCATTGCCTGGGGCGGCGGCGTAGTGATCGGGGTGTGAGTCGTCGCGTCTGGGGCTTGTGCGGATGCGTCGGCCGCCGAGCCGTCATCGTCTTTGCTCTTTTTCTCTGGGTCTTCATCCCTGCGGGGAATAAAGAGTGAATGTGGTCAGGAACATTTTGTGCCAGAACTTGTTTTTCCAAGCGCTGTTGGATGAATACAGGTCAAATTTGGAGGATACAATCGTCCCTCGCAATATCACGGACTGATTATCACTGTATCGCGTTTTTTTTTAGAAATTACTAATGATGATTATTAATGATGGCTGGTGGTAGACTATGGTATATTAGTCCAAACATATGGAAATACAAGTGATATGTACTATTGTGCTCACTAGGAGGCAGTAATGACACAAAACATTGAGACATTAGCTTACATGACATTACCTTAACACTGCATGAAGTCAGCCATGGCATGTCCCACAGGATAGACTGAAAAAAAGTTCTCCTCTCATTCTGTGTGGAAGTGGTAAGTTTTTGGCTTCTTAAGTTTAGAAGAAATTAACTCAAGGCTAACTGGTTAGCTCGCGAGCGTGTGGCCGCCTCGAGTCCCTACAGCATAAGAGTTGCACAATATGATGTAAACAATGAGTAATAGGAGTGTCAAGGTGGCTATAGGGGTGTTATTTCATGTCTAAAAAACTGTTAAAAGAGCCATAAATAGCTTTCTGTGCTCTAACCACAGAAATATTCCACTTATTAACATGAATCCTATATCGCGGTCTGGAAACAATTAACCGCTACAAACGAGGGACGACTGTATTCATTTTCAAAATATTTCAAAATTGTGATCTCCGTTCCTTAAAATTAGCTTAAAATGGCAACGCTCCAAAATGCCATTTTTGATCCCACATACATTTTAAAGGGGTAGTTTGGATATTTTGACATGAAGTTGTATGACACCCCCATCAGCAGTGTAGTACACCATTTTTTCCCCCCATTCAAAGCATGCAGCAGAATTTCACACTTTTTGCCGTTTTGTGCAAGGGTGCCTGACGACCGAACTGAAATGAAAAGTGTGTGTCTCTACTGATCTTTGGGATGGCGTATATGTGCCAAAAAAAAAGTGCATGTGTGCTTGCGTTTTTACTTTAGATTTATTTTTTGGGAAACCGCCATTTTTGGTCCCAAGGACGAAGGATTATATTTCATGCTGTAGGAAATAAGCAAATTGTACGTATTCTTGACCTAAATAAAGCATTTTCAAGCACAAAAATGGCTAAATGAACAAAAACACAAATATTAGGCATTCAGAAGATGTGATATGTAGTATCTGTCTTGTTGTGTGTGCCTTTAAGGGGCGGTGCCCGGAAAGTGACGTGTGTTGAGCTGAGTGTTAGCAGTGTGGAGAGTGTAGTCACTGGCGTGAGTTGTGGCCGACAGCAGCTCCTGTGTGAATGCTCACTGCATGTGTGTTCTCTGCTTGTTAATAAAGTCACTGACGTGCATTGCAGTAGCATTCTACACTGGTCACTGAGTGTCAGTAACATCCAAGATGTCTTAGTTTCTATTATTACATCTACTATATCGGGTAACTGGAGTGTAAAGGTGACTATCAGGGTGTTAGTTAATTTGTAGAAGGCTCTAATGATGCTAAAAACTGTATTTAGAAGGTCGTAAACAGGTTTTCTATGCTCTAACTACGAAAATATTTCATTTATTAGGAAGGAATCAATTAACTGTGATAAACGAGGGATTACAGTATGCACTAAATCCCAGTATTTTAATTCAGTTAGCTGGTAATAAAATGAAGCAATGTGGTATCATGCATCTCTTTCTTCTCTCACCCATTTTCAGCTTCTCTCTTTGTCCCGCCGAGTTCTTTCAGCAGTTTCTGGTGCTCTTCATACACAGACATCACACTGGGAGGAAGACATACGGGCAGGCTGTTAGAGAGGAATAAAAGGACAAAGAAAAACACGTCATCAACGTGAGACCCACCTCTTGATAGAGTCGCTGTACTCTTCAGCAAACTGGAGGCCGCGCTGTGAGAAGCGTAGCTTGGTGTGCGAGGCGAGGGGCGCCGCCAGAGCTCGCGTCACACACTCCTGCACCGCCTTGGCCGAGGACAAGGGCTCGCCCTCCAGCTCCAACTCAAACAAGTTCAGGTGCAGCTTGTCGTTATCCTGAGGGTACACGAGAAGGTGCTACATATTACGGAACGTGTGGATGCTCCCAGTCATTTTGGTAAAATTCCACACATCAGTATATAAATAAATACAAATACAGTAATTTACATCTCAATTTCTAAGAAAATCAAGTTGCTATATTTTATCATTTAAAAAATGGGGGGGGGGGGACAAAAATATATTCAATGAATGATTAAATAAGTACATCGGTCATATAAAAATGAATATTATTTCAGATTATATTTAGCAATATATTTTTTATATTTTAATTATTCCATTGGCTTTAAATTTATCTAATTTTGTCACAACAAGGCTTCCATACTTATTGCTAAAACGGAATTATTTCAGATTTTTCACATCATTTTTGTATTAAGTATTTCGTTGGATTGAAATCTACTTTTTTGCGTTGATGTGATTGCCTTTATATTTGTCACATTGGCACAAAATGCCCTCCACATTTGTTAGTCTATAGAAGTTCAATACAATTATTTCATATTGTAATATTTGTTTTCCATCCATTTCATCGGATGATATTTCCCAGTGTAACACATTCATTCTGTGTAAAGTCATATTTGAAGTAGTAGAGCCCCCCCATGCTATTTCCTGCGATAAAGCGAGGCTCAAAATAAATCCAATGTTTGTATAAAAACTTTTTTTTTTAATTTACATTTTTAAGTTTGAGTTTAGTCCTCACCGGACTGATCTCCAGCGCTTCCTGTAAAACGCTGCGAGCTCTGCTGGGGTTCCTGCCCAGCTTGAGCAGCAGCCGAGCGAGCTTGATGGAGTAGAAGGCGTGCAACGTGGGCTTCTCTTTGGACTGAGCCACCGCCTCCTGCAGCAGAGCTTCTGACCGTTCCAGCTGGCCTGCCCTCCTCTCCAACGCGGCCCTGCGGAGGCGAACCACCGCCAAACCCGGCGTGTTTTTCTCCAGAGCCTCCAGCACTCGCCGAGCCTCGGCCAGGTCACCTAAGGGCCAAGGAGAGGCCCAGTTAGACAAACGGGAATGGAGAATGTGAATGTGTGCGTATAGGCTAAATAAATGCTTTCCCCGCACCGTGCTTCTCCTCAAAGGTGGCCCTCTGCATGTGGATGTTGGGTCTGGACGGTAGGTGGATCTCACAGGCTCGCTTGTAGACGGCACGGGCCTCATCCACGCTGAGTGGCTCCAAGTATTGAATGTACTGAACACGCAGAACACACGAGGAAGAAGCTCATGAATTACACCGTGTCTCACAAGCACACTGTAAGTACACCGCTAACATCTCAACAAGCATTTTTATGAAGATTTCTCGTTCAGAAAAACAAATGTCTCATTGGCACTGGGCCCGGGACCATAAGCAATAAATGAATTCATCACGCAATAAATGAAAATGAACTCAATAAATTTGCCGGCCTGAGTATACCGCCACGTGCATGCGTGTCTGTTTCCCTCGTCCCACGCCTCCAAACAGGCAGGAAGAGGGTTCAGTCTGTGCATTGGTTTTAGCACCTTGGGACGTGCGTTCCATAGAACAACGGCATACCATCTTTGTCTCGGTGGGTGGAGGCGGGGTCCGTAGCATACACACAGAGCGCAGAGGAGTGTAGCCTCATGAGGCTGGTAGAAATGAAATTAGTAGATTGTGACATATTGTCATATATTTTTTTATACTGTATTTTTTCTTAAAAGTAATGTTAAAATTTCGTCCCGTCTCATAGACGATATCTTGTGACGCTCCTACTTCACCATGCAAACAATGACAACCTTGTATCGCAGCTTGTTGTGCACCGACTGCATTCTCTTACCCGGGTCCAGAATTCCTCATAGAGAGCGCAGGCGATCAAGCAGCGCTCAAAGAGAACACGAACTCTGTGGTCGTCACGGGCGCCCGCAGTTTCTTGCGTTTCTTGCCGAGGCTGGGCCGTGTCCTCTGTCGCATCTTTAACATCCGTGTCTGACTCGTTTGCATCTACGCAGAAGCACAGGTGGCAAATGTGATGCATAAGACTTTTAATACTGGAATTTGGAATGGTTCTGCCCTGCCATTAGCCCGGGTACGGCATGGTATCCTTGCAGATCACCACCTCAACACTGGGATCGATTTGCCCACTGCATCGGTAATGTCGACATTGGGATCATATACCTTAATTGTATTTATCGCTTTCGGGATTGTTTCTCATGCAGAGGGCAACCACAAGATGGCAGCCTACGCAAAGAAATAACAGAAGATGGCCTGTCCCCCAAAATAAGCTTTTTTTCGTCAGTTACTTCCCCGGTTATGCAAAATGATGCACACTATAAATAGCAAAGTACCTACGATCAAAACCTGTCCGATGATGCAACATATGCAGGGGTTCTTTGCACGGTTCATCCGGCATTAGTTAGTTAGTTAAATAAGTAAAGAATAAATAAGGAATCCTAATATGGGCCCATGATAAGTCAGCGTCCATCACCTTTGTTGGCTTGAGTGTCGGTGTTGAGCTGAGCCAGCTCCCAGTCCAGGTAGGAGTGCCAGCCTCGCAGCTGGGCGTGATCCAGCAGCCTCACATGGAAATAAGGGCGTTTGATCTGTATATAAAATAAATACAAAATGTCAATATATAGTTGAAACAGCACAACTAGTAGAGAAAAATGAAGGTCCAGGAGGAAAAAAAAAAAAAAAAAGGAGCTTTGCTGACTCACAGCATCTTCAAAGTTCCACCTCTTGCGGACTTCGTCTTCGTTCTCCTGGTAGACTTTGTCCCTGCGAAGCAACACTTGCTCTCTAATCCTCTGCATCAGTTCCTCCTAAGCAAACGACAGCAATGACGTCGCTCATTCTGACGACCTCAGCTCAACTTTGAACCACTGAGACGCTCCTCACAGAGTCTGTGCCCTCGGGCGTGGCGGGCTCCTCCTCCCCAGGCGGCCTCTCTTCTTCCTTCTCCTTGGCCTGCTCGGCACGCTCCACTTTCTGACTCTCGCGGCAAAACGCCCTCACCTCCTCGTACTCCTCCAGAGAGAGCACTTCTTTAGGCTCGTGGCTGCTCAGGTGGGCCTTGAACCTGAGAGAGACGTCACATGTGACATGTATCAAGCACACACGGGTGATGTTGGGGGTCATAGGCTGTAGGGATGTCCCATCCATGATTCTATCTTGCCATCCAAATTTATTTATTTATTTTTTTACATTCTTGCCGATCTGATCGATTGTTTTTTTTTTTTTTTTTTTATAAGCTTTTGTTCCAAACATGAATTTGTGGAATTGAATATGGTTATTAAAATAGCTCTTCAAAGCATTGCTGAATTTGACTTAATTTACACAGCATGACCAACAATATTGTTTGGCTTTTGTAACAAACCTCCGTCAGGTCCCGAATCCAATAAAAGTCCATCTAATAAAAGATAAAATTGGAAAAAAATGGGCATGCAAAAATACTTTTAGGGTAGGACTTGACATGATTATAGATCAATTTGTGGTTTAGATTTGATTTGTGATTTAGAATATAAGACTTTTTCTTTTTTAAAAACTCTCGTCAATGCAATAGGAATTTATTCACGTTCCCTAGTATAAAACAACCAGCGGTTAAAGCGGCACTTCCCGTGCGAGCTCCCCGCACCGTGACACAGCAGTCCGGGCACAGTGAGGGGGAACTACCGCTGTAGCTACGGAGCCCAATATCCAACGTGAAACTAACATCACCACGGACACGTCTGCATCGGCCCGATCTCGTGGCAGAAGCCGATTTTATCCGATCTTCAAAATACAGCTGATCCCGATCCTGGAGTTCGGATGGGGACATCCCTAATGGGCGTGTCTTACTTTTCGTAGTGGGTGTTGTACAACTGAGTGGGAACTTTGAGGACTCTGTCCAGTACGGCTGTAGCGTTCCCCACGTTTCCTTGCTCCTTCTCCCATTCCACATAGAGATCCCACAGCCGGTCTGAGTGGAAGTCCAGGCCTGCTGCTACAACCGCATCCTCAAACACACTGAAAGATGAAAAAAAAAACAAAAAAAAACTGAACCTCAAGTCAACAACTGCCTCCCCCCGCCGCTCGGGTAAAATCAGGCAGACATCAATCCTCCAACAACACACATGGCATCTGTAAAGCTGAACTTTACAGTGGAGTCTGAGCTGAGTTTTTCAGAGCAAAAGTTGCTAAGATTTGAACATGGGATTGATAAGAATTGGGGACGGGAAACAAAGGGTGCAATGAAAAAGTTTGAGGCGAAAAACACATAATATATTATAATGTAAAAGTATATTACTTCAAATGCAGTCGTCCCTCGCTACATCACGGGTCAAAACCTGCGCCCCCATCCTAATTAATTAATTAATTCATAAATGACCCCTGTTTTGTGGTTGAATATGGCCTATTATCAGAACAAAATATGCATATTTAAGCAAATTGTACTTACTCTTGGCCCAAATTAAGCATTTTCAGGCATAAAATTGGCTAAAGGAACAAACTAAATGAGCTAAAATACAAGGCAGAAGAAGCATTCTCATCATGAACGTGGTATTCTACATTGGCCACTAGGTGTCAGTAATGGCAAGCAGCGGACATGATCGCCAGAACATTTCAGCCAAGGCTCGTCCCGTGTCTTGACGGACATCCGATGGGATCCTCCGGCTCGAGGCCGGTGACATTTTTTGGATCTATTTCTTGACTTTTTTGTTCCATGAGCCTCAGGATGTTTGAAGAAGTTTCAAATGCCCGTCTTACTGCGTCCAACCAACCTCAGCAGCAATGGCGCGCTGGCGGCGACAGGCCTTGCTTATGCAGCTCAGCAATCGTCCCGCGTTCGGGCAGGGGACAGCTTTTTTGCGTTTGCCATCAAAAGAATTTGACAGTGTGAACACCTGACATGAAATCCCATTCAATCCACACTTTTGCCAAGTTTTTCCTTTTCGAGGCTGCCATCTTAAAACTCTTGATGAGCTGATAGACAGTCCTATTTCACTTTCATGCTTCTTTGCAATAAATGACTTTTTGTGTCACTCTCATTTCTTCTTTTTGTATTTTGAATCTATACTTAGAACCGGGGTGCCCAAACTTTTCCCAGCAAGGGCCACATACTGAAACATGAAAGGATGCAAGGGCCACTTTGATATTTTGTAAACCAACACATTGAGATATGCTAAGAAGCTACTGTACATGTAGCTCAAGAAAAACCTGCATTTCACCTTTGGAATATGGGGGAAATGCTACTAAAAATTATGTTTATTTCCATAATAATACGACATTATTCTTGTAAAATTGGGACTTTTGTTCTTCATTCGATTATGACTAATATTTTGACTTTATTCCCGTAAAATGACAGATGTTTTTTCCATTTCTTGATTTTTTTAATTTTCCAACTATTTCACTTCAGCTTTCCTCTTGTAAATTTTCTTCCTGTAATTATGACTTTATATAAGTTATAACAGTAATGTTTTTTTTTTTTATTTCAACATTGTTACTAAAATATTTTTCCTCATTTTAGTTTGTGTTCATAAAATTGCAACTTTTTTCTCATTAGAAAACGATTTTTTTCTCTTAATATTTTGGTAAAATTTCTGCAATTGATTTTTTTTGTATAGTTTTCCAAATATTTCAACTTCTTTTCTTCTCCTGATATTTAGACTTTATTCCCATGTTATATATTTTCCCCCATTTTCTTCCAAAAATAACAACTTTATTCATTGTCTTTGACTTAAAAAAAAAAACTTTTTTCTTATATTTCTTATATTATATATTTCATCTTCATGCTACTAAAATGACATTTTTCCTCATATTATTACTTTATTCTTGTGAAATTATGTCTTTTTTTCCTTGCTAGATTACAACTCTTCTAATATTTGTACTTTTGATTGATTTTCCCCATTTTTGCTGCTGTTTTTTTTTTTTTTTTTTTTTTTTTTAAGATTCCTTGTTAAATTAAATGTTTAGACTGTGCGGCGGTTCGATAAAATCACAGCCATGGGCTGCAAATGGCCCCCGGGCCGCACTTTGGACACCCCAGACTTAGAACCTCTTTAAGATCCAACAGTGCAAAGTGTACATTCTTGCAGTTTTTCCAACTGGTCTTAACAGTTTGATCAGGAGTGTTTTATTAAACGCCTTAGCCCTAGTAGACACCTGGTACTCTCTGCAGTTGAGTAAACACACGCCCACTACACGAGGAAATGTAGTAATTATGTTTGTGCAGGCACCTGCGAATACGCTTGGGTGACTCGATCAGGTTCATGTCGAGTGTTCCCAGCAGCAGGTTGATGTAGTGGATCCACAAATCCACACTCAGGGGGATCGAGTGGAGACCTTGAACACACACCTGGCACAAAACACAGCACAAAAAGCCCCTAAAAACCAATAGAATACAGTCATGCTGTATAAACGGTGGATTACAGTTTAAGTCTCTTCACCTCCGCCGCTTTGTCGTTGTTACCAGCACGGCGCTCCAAATCAGCAAATTTTTTCCAATAGCCGTAGCAGAGGGGATAGCGGGCGAGGAATGCCACCAGGGCTCTCCGCGATGCTACGTGGTGTCCCTGAGAAGAAACAAATAACATCTTACATGCTAATAGATATAGAAGAATCATACAGGTCCATGTGGCTTCATGGGGTTCAATCAGACGTAATAAACGTTCACCTCTTGCTCGCAATATTGCAACAGGTCAGTCCAGCTGGCGAAGTCATGAGGGCTGTCGTGTGCAGCCTCCCACAGACGTTCAAAGTCTGCCGGCATAGCACCGTCCTCGTCCTCTGCAGCGGCAGGAAGAGAGACGGCAACACAGTCTGGGTCGCCAGAGGGCTCGGCGACCACGGCGGCGCTCCTGTCCTCGTTTGACATCTCTGGAGGAGGCGGCGTGGGGACCTCGGCGGCCTCCATGGCTGTAGAAAGTGAGGCATTAAAAATGCACCTCAACCCAGATTCAGACTTGGGATATGTTTCCATTAAAAATTAATTCTGGTGGGGGGTGTCATATCATGTCACTATGCATTCCCAATTGCATTCAATGTTGTTGCACAACTGTATTGTAAACAATCCTGTATTGCAGTGGTTCCCAACCTCTCACCAATTGCGTACCCCTTCAGACATTTGACTTGAAGCCATGTAAGCCCTACTCCCGCACACTTAAAAAAAAAAAAAACATTTTCATTAAATTGAAATATTAAGCATGATTAATTGGTTAATTAGTTTTATAGTAAGTCATTCTGCTTCAAAAATGTGTAATTTGCAAGGTCAAATTTTGATAAAAGTTTTACATGAGCACTGATAGATAAGATGTAAATTTCTCTTGAAGATGAATACAGTATCTAAGTATTGGTCCTACATAGCTTTTATTTCAGACAGATGTTGGGATCCTTGTCCACTTGCAATCGCTATCATCTGCATATTATTTTGCTACAAAATTGAAAGGGAAAGTTTAACAAACATGATAAAGCAGTACGTAAAGTACAAAAATACATACAAGCAGCAATAAAGCCTCATTTTCAGGGGAATCCCCACTCTCTCATCCTGACACGCACATACATAGACAGGTTTTCACAGAGCAGGAATTGGAACACCAATAATAATTAAACCATCAAGATTAAACACGCTTAATACACAACATGATCATCAAAGTTGCTTACTTATTCATATAACTTACACAGACCAATGAAGAACTTCATGCCGTGTCTCCTTCCTTCTTTCTGCTATGATTGTGCGCTCTCTGCTACGAGGTGTTCATGTGCACTCGTAATTGTGAGCGTTAAGCGTTAATTGTTTTTCATTTTTACTCACGTACATCATATGACAATTGGCGTACCTCTGGCGGTACACGTACCCCACGTTGGGAGCCTAGGCTGTATTGGAAACAACAATTGTATTGTAAACAGTGCTTCTATAAACATACATGTCTACATAAACAGAAGGTTTTGTGTTTTACAACTTGGCAAAGTAAGTAATTTTACTTGAAAACGTTGTACGTCATATTGGAACTAAGTGGAGTAAGAGGAGTAAGTGAATTACTCTACTTGTGACAAGTGAAACTGAAAGTGTTATTGTTCTAATTGACGGTGTCTACATTTCAACTCCAGTTAGCCTAGTTTGGCTATAGACATTGCAGCCCTCAAACCAGCCATCTCTGACTTTGACGTTCATCTGGAGCTCTTGCAAAATCAAGCAGCAGCCCAAACATTTGTCCGACACGATGCGTAGCGGGACGCTGAATTGCATTTGGCGTTATTCGAAGTACCTGAAGGCTCTCCGAGCTCCCCATCGCCGCTTATTTCGCCTTCAGCCGCCATGATGGCAAATGTCGCTGTGGCGTCACTAAAACGCGCCGCCATGATGGCAAACATTGAGTGACGTCACAAACGTGCGCTGCCATCGAGGCAGAAAGTTTCCCCCGAACGCAAATACTAAACACATTCAGAGTGCGACGTTCAGTATAATAACATGCAATGTACACAGATAATTATGTAAAGTGATGAAAATACGGATAGCGGTTCATTAGTTCCAGACCCTACCGCGTTAAATTGTTTTTTTTAGTTTTCTTAATTACAGCACAAAAACCTGTTTATGACTTTCCGAATACAGTTTTTAACATTATTAGAGCCCTGTAGACATGAAATAGTCCCCTTTATACTCCTGTTATTGTTTATACCACATTGCAACTCGTAGGCTGCATGGATTCGAGATGGCCACTAGCTAGCGAGCTAACCAGTTAGCCTCGAATTGATTTCTCCTAATCTTAAAAAGCCAAAAAACACTGGTCCTTCATTCCCGCTCCGTTTGAAACCATTAAGTTTACAACAAATAAATCGGGGGCTAACAACAGTAGTTAGCTTGGTATATGCTATGAGCGGCTGCTCTCAAGTCCCTGCAGTGATCCCATAGCCTGCACGTTAGTCTATGAACAGGAGTGTAAAGGTGAATGACTACAAGGGTGCTATTTCATGGCTACAGGGCTCTACTAACGCTAGATTTGGTATTAGAGTCAATGCTGTGGAAAGTCACTTATTGCTCGAATCAATGTTTGCAGACTCAGTCCAATCACGATGTATATTAACAAAAAAATACAAGCCAGTGATTTATCTCTCATTTGGTCATGTTTATTTCCACTTGGTCACATCATTGAAAGTACAACTAATTTGCTCCTTCACTTCTATTTCCACTGTATTGAGCTGAACCCAAGAAAATCGCAGCAACATTTATGATCATAAAAACTATCAATACAAAAGGTTGACACAATTAGACAAAACAGGACAAAAAAACATCTCCAGGTGATTGATGAGCTGACATAATAAAAAAAAAAAACAATAAGAGGTACGTTATGCCCTTCTGACTCACGCTGTAATGGAAACCCATAAAAATCTGGAAATGTGGGGGGGATTCAAGATATCTTAATACGTCCAAACAACCCTTAAGGTTGTCACTTCTGTTGAAGTGCATTAAAAACAACCGTGAACATGAAATGGTGGGGCGGGGGGAAAAGAGCATGGAAAAAAGAAAGCTTGTCAAAAGGAGAATCCACACAGGTCAGTGCTTCTGTGGCCAAAAAGATTCCTCTCGCCAAGACGCGAGTTTGTTTGCAGCTGCTGACTGACTCGACCATCTGCAACATGAAGGGAATCATTCCCCGACACGTGACATAATCTTGTTAACTTGTGGCTAAAGAATGCTAAATGTAAAGTGAAATGGTTAGGAGCAGCACAGTAGATTTGCTTTCTCAACACCAGCAGATGGAGCATTTGCTCTGAGAATTATCCTCCTCACCCCCAAAGCTCATTAATTACAATGATATGGGTTGCCTTGTTCTAGTAGTTACTATTAGTTGTTATTCATTAACCCTTTCAGGGCTGAAAAGAGGGGCATGTGAGTGTTGAGATGTTCACTTCATACAACTGTGTGCTTGGATGTGTTGCATTTATGTGTTGCACAGTAGGCAATCCTGATGCTTATTTCCCGTCTCTTCTTTTCTTCAGTCACTTTTGTCCTCCTGCTCCTCCTCCTCTCTGCAGTCTTCCACGCTTACTGCAGCATCATGGTCCAGTCAGTTCCGGCGTTCATGCCAGGATTGCGGAGGGTCAGGACCGATGTGGTCGAATTGAATTCAAACTCGAGCTGGCTCGTCTTGCCATCTGTAAAAGCAGGTTCTTTAGGAAAATAAGAACCGTGACTCTTATCGCATGTGACAATGGACTCACCAGCTGTCTTGAGGGTAACCTTGGTGGGTTTACTTGCTCCCAATATGAGAATGCGCTCAACAAAGGAGCGGGTAGAGAACTGGGCATCTGGAGCAAGGTTGCTGTTGGCCGTGATAAACACAATATTATACTCTGACTACATGGTTGTCACTCACTACATTGCGGTTCCAACGTTCCTCCCTCAATCCATTCAAATCGTGGTTTTTCAAAAATAAATGATCGCTGTTACATGGTTGACTACGGCCTATTAGTGCAAAAACAAAATGCATATTTAAGCAAATTGTACATATCTTTTGCCCAAATTAAGCATTTTCAAGCATAAAAATGGCTAAAGAAACTAAAAGACAAATACAGTATAAACCTGTCATGATTCACTTTAAAAGGAAAAGTGCACGTTATTTTGGAATCGTCCACAATCTTTATGTGAGACATGAAAACAATGTCTTTGTTTTCTGTGCATTTTAAAAGATATAAAAACAGATCAAAAAAAGACAGCCAATTCATGCACATAATGGGACACACCTATTTCGCCTTCAAAGCCCGCTATTAAAAACACCTCCAACAAGGTTTTGTGGATTTCTATCCATGCTGTGAGCCTGTGGTAACAGGTACATTCCTGATAACATGGAAAACTAACATTATTTTTGGAATTTCCTTCCTGGGAGCATTGATTTAGCATAACATAGAAAGGAACGCTACACCTAGCGTTAACTTTTCCAAACTCAAAAAGTGCCAGCAGCAGTGGCGGCAGCTCCAATATGTAGCGTTACGTTTGGCTTTGAGGCATTGTGAGTGAGTGTGTGGTGAAGCTAAACGCTAGCCGGTGTGATGTGGCGAGGTGTCACTACACCAGGAATATAGTTTTTGGGCGTAACAATGTTAATAATAATAATAATAATAATGTCGATGTAGCTTGGTTAGTATGCAGGTCACATGATGTAAATAGATTTTTTTCAGAAGGCTTTATAGGCGGGATAAGTGCGTCTCATTACCTGCATTCTCAGCTGCCTCTTTTTATCCCTTTTTATATATTTAGAATGCACAGAAAAGAGAAAGACGTGTGTGTTTATGTCTCACATGAGAATTTTTAAAAAGTGCACTTTTCCTTTTAGACCAGCATTCAAGTTGTGAATGTAGTTATTGGTCAACGATTAACCTCGCAAAACAAAAAAGTCCCATATTGATTTTTCTCCCACAAGATGCCAGTTGAACGTCTTCATGTGTTTACTCCAAAATATTTTCTTTTCCAAAGATTTAAAACCAAAAAAGAAACGCACACAGAGGAGAGGATGTTGTTGGCGAAGGACAGCCTCCTGTGAATGAACTCCTTCTTCTCAAAGTTGAAAGTGTGTCCGTCATCGATGTACAGCTCTCCTTCTGCAGCCCTCTGTGGTAAACATGTCTTGGAATATAACAAAGCTGCCTGCGTGACACACCACATACATGTGGGACGTGTGACGTACCTGTCGGCTGAGGGCCACGTACAAAGTGTAAGGGTCATGCTCCATGCAGGTAGAAGACCTGCGCACTCGAAGCTTTTTGGGAATAATGGAGCCGCCACGCTGGAAAACTGGGATCTGGAAGATGGAAATGTCAGCGATAGAATGAGTGGTGCAAAAGACAATGTGCTTGATGCTATGTTTTCCCATGCGTGTCTTACAGAGCTCATGGTAACAGGAATGTAAAGGTTCTGGGCGCCGTTGTGTCTCTGAAAGGTGTGGACATCAAACCAGACCTGAGGGGTAAACAAGAGTTTAGACGCCACCAAGATGACAAACACCACACCAGTCATCAAGTTGCATTTCCTTACCTCCTCTTTTCCAGGCAGATACGCAGTGACTCCTGTTGCTCCCTCTTCAGTGACAGGGTGCACCAACAAATCTCCACCTGCAGAAAGTAGGTGGGACTTTGAAGTTTTGGGCTGATTGTGAGCGATTAATTAATACAGCCCATTATTAGTGACAAAAAAAATGCATATTTAAGCAAATTGCACTTATTCTTGGCCTAAATTAAGCATAAAAAGATCTAACTTAAATAAATGAATTAAAATACAAAATACAATGCAGAAGAAGCATTCTCATCTTGAATGTAGTATTCTACAATGGCCACTAGGTGTCAGTAGACACGTCAGAACAGGCATTTACTGCAGGTTTAAATTATTACCACTGACACAACAATAGACATAAGAATCATAACAAGACGGGCTACTGTTGGGGCCATATCCCACAAGCTAAAACTCATCTCTCAATCTCTGACGTCACTTCCTGTTCTCTACACACCTTAAGGTCCCCTAAGGAGTTTTATTTACATCTTAAATACATCTTAGTTACTCTATGTCTACTGTGTTGGGTAATACGCGTGTAAAAGCAGCCATTACTCAGAAAAAAACAAGGAAGTACTAACATGAATCTATGTTATGTTAATACATAAATATCTACAATCCTGTCCTGTCATTTATCCTTGTGGTCATTGAATACAGTAAAAATGGGAATATTTCAGACAGACATAGTTGCTAATGACGATTAATCATCATTAAATTATTTAAAAATGGATTGATCTGATTAAAATTTTTTATCATTTCACAGCCCTAATCTGAGATATCAAAAGTATCGATATTTTGATTTGAGAGTCAACTGTATAGCATGAAGAGCTGGTATCGAAAGTATCAATATTTCAGTATTGAACCGCATACCACTAGCGTGCTCTAACGCCTTTGTGGCAATTTCAAGGATTGTGTGCGACGGGAGTCAATATTTTCTTAAGCAAATGATTCCAGGGAAGAGATTAAGAACATACAGAGGGAAAGAATTTTGTTGCAGTTGGACAATTTGCTGCAACAAAGTCGCAGGACAACCCCGTGAGCTGCCTCACTGACACTTATTAAAAATCATTTTTGGATGACAAGAAGAACTTTTGCCTTCATCCAAGTCTCGCACGGTAGACCGCGCCTTTCCATGACATACAGGTGGGATATATGCGGCCTGACCGTTCAGACTGCAGTAGATGAGATACATATCGGGTTTATATCACCATACGAACGAGGCCCGAGTCACATTTGAAAGAAATCAGAATTGTACGTTCACAGTGACAGGAAAAGATCTGATGCAGGTCGCATATGAGCAAAAAAAAAAAAAAAAAAAAAAAAAAAAATCAGAATTGACCTGCAGTGTGAATGGAGCCAAAGAGGAGTCTCACCGATCAAGAATGCATCATCCAGAGCGTAAGTAGCAGGATCCTGAGGATACTCCACCCACAGTGGCCTTTAACAAAAATAACAATGTCAGCTAGCCTGAGTAACATCTAAGAGTTCATATGATTCCTGCACTCTCATTTGATATGTATTGTATAGCGTAGATGCGTACTATAAATATGTTACGTAAGTGGATGAAATGAAAGCACCATTAAGAGCGTAGTTGCACTACCTCACAGGGAAGCTGATAAATTACTTTCATCAACCCTATTTTATGACTAAAAAGTAACACTGAAAATCCTTGTCCATGTGGGTTCGTGGGATACAATCACAAACCTTACAGAATGCTCACCTCATGACAGGATGTCCAGTGCGGTAAGTGTGGTAGAACTGCTGGTACCAGTACGGCAGGAGGGTGTAGCGTTGGCGCACGGCTTCACGGATCAGTGCCGTGTTCTCTGGGCCGAAGAGCCAGGGCTCGCGACGGGGAGTGTCCAGGTGGGCGTGGGCCCTGAAGAAGGGCTGGTAGGCTCCCGTCTGGTACCATCGCACCAGCAGCTCCGAGCTTGGAGACTTGAAGAAGCCCCCGACGTCAGCTGCGAGACGCATGAGCAGAGAGGAGAATTCAAGGAAGAAATATTTAACCGACGCATTATTGGTCAAAGTTGCATTCAGGTGTCATTTTGTGGACTGCCTTAATTCAATGGTGCTTTTATTGAACGTTTTTATTTGGTGAAATAAAGGAGCTATTTTGTAAGATGTACAGCTGGCAACAAAATTCAGCAACTAAATTACATTCAGTATGTTTACATGCACTCAAAAAATGATTGCATGAATTGGCATAAAACTAGCTTTTAAAGACGCATGTACGGTAGTTCTAAGATTGGAAGTTGCCTCTGTTTTGCATGCGTGTGATACTCACGCAGAGCCGGCGTTGTGCGTACGCGCCAGTCTCCACGGCGGGGTGTAACCCGGAATTACTGTAATTGTGGCCAAGTGGGTCACGATCGTGGAGAAATTGCTAAATGTTCGCTGTGTGCGCATTGCTAGTAGCTATTCAAGCTAATATGTGGCCCTGCTCGGTGGACATAACTTTAGCTACGAGCTAAAGTGTTGCCGGGTAGCTCATGAATTTAGACAAAGTACAGTACACATGAATGGAGAAAGCTGAATGGTCGTACCGTGCGATGTAAAAATAAATAAATAAATAAAATAAAAAGTGGCCATCACGCTGTGGCGACCTGTATTATTCCTGTGCAAAGTGCCGTCTGGGTCAAGATGCTCGTCACAAATTGAACAGTTGTGTCTGACAGGTAATTATTTTGCATAATCACTCTAAAAGGAGACACAGACACGGTTGCCAGATCTCACGAGAGAAACAAGCGACGAGCGCTGTGAAAGCAAGCCCAAAACAACAAGATGCCATGGAATTTGTAAGCATCTTTACAAATAAACACGGACAAAGTTGCTTCCAATACGCAAATCTGGCAACGCTGGCCGAGATGCTTTGTTATGTGATGTAACAGGTCAACAGAAAAAATCTAAACGTTTACCCGCACTAAAAAGTGCATCAGCGCCATTTAGCATTTTGGGAGTAGGTATGGGCCGGTTACCAGTTTCAAAGTATACTGCAGTAGGAAGTCAAGGTTTCAAAACCACTAAAATGTTCCGTCATACCGTTCCTGCGGTA
Source organism: Dunckerocampus dactyliophorus (assembly GCF_027744805.1). Lineage (NCBI taxonomy): Eukaryota > Metazoa > Chordata > Actinopteri > Syngnathiformes > Syngnathidae > Dunckerocampus > Dunckerocampus dactyliophorus. The sequence goes on along the minus strand of NC_072829.1, from coordinate 1,996,145 downwards.
TGATGTTTAGGTTTTGACTTACGTAAAAATGTAGACGGCTACTGCTTGCAGGAAGAAGGTCTCCGAACGTACAAAACATTGGGAGCAAGAGGAGCCGACAAATGGAACATGATAGCACATCTACAGGAGCACCACTCATCACTATATGTTCAACTCAAGGTAAAGTTCATGCTGTACATTAACATTAGCTAGTAGTAGTAGTAAAACAAATACTGTGAACGTGTTCCTGAGGAAGATATGGCATGCTAAGATGACTAAGAAGCACAGGCGTGATGGGTTTTACTTGACGCTACAATTAAGGCAGTAAATTTAAAAAACTCAGTAGATGCTGTGACCTGCACATTTACCACACTATGAAAACATAACATTACAAGTTATTTTGGAAATTCTTTGTTACCTTCTTGAGACACTTGCACTGCATTTATTTGCATTTTGTGTGTTTTTTTTTTTTTACTAATAAAATATTTATGGTGCTGTGACATAGCCACAGTAGACTGCATCAAGAACTGCATTTTATTTAGTATTTATTTAGAAAGATTTCAGTTATTTATTTTAAAAACGTGTTCCACTTCCATCATGTTTATTATACTGTTTAACAATGACTGTTCAGGGAAACATTTTGTCTAATTTCCAATAAAGATTTTTCAAAATAACATTTTACAGCTGTGATTATAACACCAAACCGTGAAACAGTGATATTTTTGCCTGAGGTTATCATACTGTTAGAATAATCACAGTGGAGATTAAAGAGGGACATCACACTGCGGTGTAAAAAATGTGAAAATCAAATGATTTCAGTAGTCTGAGTGATTTCGTGCTTGGACACGTACTGACTGGGAAGCTGTGCTTTTGCCAAGGTAACAGTGTGTATCCATGACAACATTACCCTCCCAGAGGGGATGTCTGTGTATTTTTCTACTCTTCTTAGGAATACTAATTCAACAGAGCTCGTTCAGCTGCAATTTCTAAGTCGTTATGAGGATAGCATGTGTCATTTTGGAAGCATGGTTCAGTATATCAATGTACACACCATGAAAATGGCTTTTAAAATGTCGTGACAGAAAAAGGTTTTTGGAGGAAGTCTGTAAACATTCCAGCATTTACACTTGCTACTGTGGAACCTGTTCCTGTAAGATTAATATACAGTTGCCCCTAGGTCTGGAACCAATTAACCTCAATAAACGAGGGAGTACTTTAGTGTTACTTAAGTGTAAGAAAAACTGCCACGGGAGACTCATCAATTTGTTGTTTGAGCAAAACTATTTTTAAAAGCTGAAGCGACACAGAGGCAACAGCAATACTTACCACCACAGAATGCTATTCCCACCAGGCCAAGGCTCAGACACATGGGGATTGAGATTTTTAGGTGGCCCCACTCAGCAGCATTGTCACCTGTCCACACAGCACCTGAAGAGGCACAAACACTCAAACGTGGTACGGTAACGTGCCGTAGGAGGTTTGGTAGAGGGCAGCGCATGCAACGGAAGGCTCACCATAGCGCTGTGAGCCAGCAAAGAAGGCCCTGGTCAAGACAAAAGGTCTTTCGACCCCTCCCGATCTCTGGATCAGGCCTTCCGATGTGGCCATTTGCTGCATAGAGCGAATGTTAGGGTGGAATTCTTCAGTCACAACATCCATACATCATGTCAGCAGTGCACTCACCACATAGAAGCCATAAATGTTGTGCAGGTCGCGATGCTCCCAGTCACCGTGCTTTGCATCCTTGTGCATGGTCACCTCGGGCCCATTGAACACAGAAGGCTCGTTCATGTCGTTCCACGTGTACAAGTTCTCCATGGAGCCCTGGTGAGGACAGTGGCTCAGGAAAGTGACAGTGGCTCCTGCAACGTTCTCAGGAAACTAAATTTAGTGTTAGCAGCAATGGGACTCACCTCATACTTGTCGTAGGCAAACATTCTGGCCCACCAAGCTCTCATGTCTTCACGGGTAAAGTCTGGATAGCCGACATTACCTAAAAAAAACAATAATAATTCAAACCAAACTAAATGAACTTAAGTGGAGCATGTGGTTATTTGGTTCAGCTGCATCATATAGCATAAATAGCCTTGTGTATGCCATTAGTCCTTCAGTTACGTATTATTTCTTACCAGGCCAACACCAGCCTTCATAGTCACCGCCTTCCTTTTTCTTTGTGTAGTAACCTTGAGACTGGATTTCACTGTGGACCTTGTAGCTGCTGTCCACTTTGATGTGAGGGTCTACAATGGCTACCATCTATTACACACAGAAGGAAGAATGGTCACAGGTGGTCCTCGGGTTACATATGAGGTCTACTACTAGGTCACTCATAGAATACATGAAGGACATGAAATACAGAAATAAAACCCAAATTACAAAACTGAATTGAAACCAAAATAACTAATTGTTTTTGAAACAAAAGATTGTTGATCGACCACCTTCCAAGTACGGTAGACATTGATACGGTTGTCCCTAGCTGAGCGCTAGCAGCAGGTTAGCAGTGTGGAGAGTGTCCGACAGCAGACGCTGTGTGAATGTTGACTGCATGTGTTTTCTGCTTGTTAATAAAGCCATTGAAGTGCATCGTGAGTCTCTCCTTAACCACAAACAGCGGCAGTAGCGAAGTATTCTCCACTCGTCTCAAGGTATCCGTAATGTTACATTGACGACACACCAGGAAGTATGCTGTCGATGCTAACGTGCGAGTCTTTACCTTATTTATGTCTAAGATGGCTTATTTTCTATTATGTCTACTGTAGTGGGTAATACAAGTGTTAAGTTGACTACAGGGGTGTTATTTCATGTCTAGAAGGTGTTCATAATGTTAAAAAAAAAAAAAGATAGTCAAAAAGGTTTTCGATGCCCTATGAAAATATTCAATTTATTAATATTGAATCCTACTTCACGGAAATTCACTTATCATGGTTGGGTCTGGAACCAATTACCCGCGATAAACAAAGGACAACTGTTTATGATCTCTACGCTTAATTATGGTCGCAACAGTCAAGTGTTGAGAGTAGTGCAACTTGTGTGAGCCCCACAGCGCACCGCGCTGTAGCTAGTTCTCCAGCAAGTCTCCTGTTTCCCGAACAAAATCAAGTTTTTCATTAATTCACATAACAATTTAATTAAATGTACGTAAACACTTAACACCGAAACACAAAACATCATAACCTGACAACCACACGATATCCATGAAATGTACAGAGTAAATTGATTGATTGGGCATTTCCAACTAACGTGACGTGTCGTGTTGCAAAAAGACTGGAAATTGCTGCCAAAATCAGTTTGGATTGTAGAGTGACTCAAAGTGCCTGGGGGATGTTTACTTTTCTGAACTGCGAGGACTGTGATAAACATTTACATGCCACACAAATTTGAACTGAAAATCAACCCCAACACTGCAAGTTTATTTTATGACAATAGTAACATAGGGCCTCATTCACGAAACGTTCTTACACACAAATGTGTTTTTAAGGCCTTCTTACGAAGATTTTTGGCATTCACGAAACGTGTTCTTAACTCACAGTTCTTAGATCTAAGAACAAATTCTACGAACGCTCAGGAGGACTCTTACGCACAAGCAAAGCTTGCACTTTCAATGCGCAGTCGCCCTCATGATGGATTTTGCAACCTGATACCAAAAAATGTAGTGAAAATAAAATATCCCAACAATTATTTATCATCAAAACAACTAAAATATACTCCATGGATAAATATATATTCAAATCCCAATTCATCAAAAAAAAAAGTACCTGGCTGGACGTGTGCTGCGCAGAGAGAGAATGTAAAGGGACCATTAGATTTATTTGCTGAAAGCCACCAATATTTGATGTCCCGCTTCAGGCTTCAGGCTTCCCTCTCTGTTCTTGCAAGTGTGCAGGATCATCAGAATAACATCGCAATGAAACGTGGAACCCCCAGATAACGACATGCGCCCCCAGCCACGTCTTGAGCCAGAGCACGGGGCTGCTGTATTAATTAGGCAGCGTCTAATCAAATGTAACCACAGAAAAAAATAAATTGCCACACACAAACTATGTATTTTGACTTTATTTTTCCATCATGAATGTGTAAATATTTTCTAGAGTTTCCGAAATGGTTTGGTTTCTGATTGATGGCCCGCCTCCCGTTTCCTCCAGATTAGTCTATTTTAAGTCAAACCACTTCTTTTTAACCTCTGCGGTGGCGCGTTTCTCCGTGGAAACGGCATTTATGTTTCCTGCAATGGTGCTCCATGCCGACTCTTTTTGGATGGCCTGATGACCGGTGGATACACGTGAAAATAAGGTGGTCTTGTGTTCGCTCACTCCTTGTAAAAGCACCTCTATTTCAGTAGAATTGAACTTTTTCTTTCGTTTGTTGTCCAGCTGCTCCTCAGTCTTGCCCTTGCGCGTTGCCATCTCCGCGTCCAGCTGCCTGTTGTGCACCGCACATTTTTGACCTTATATAGGAAATAATAGGCGGTGACCTATGCAAATTAGGCCTCACATGCACGGGCATCGCAGTTGGCATTCATCAACCTAAGAAGACCGGTGCGAACGATTATCCCTACTTAAGAACGTGTCGTGAATGTGGCGCAGTTTCCAACCCGCGCCTTCTTAAGTACACTTCTTAAGAAGACTTTTAAGAAGATGTTCGTGAATGAGGCGCATAGATTTTATGTCCTGTACACCACGACTAGCTTGTTCACAAACTCACACACCATCCATGAGATGCAATCGTCTCAAACATCGGTACCTTGCGTTTCTTATCCAGGCGACCCTGAAGCATTTCCTTGGGTGTGGCAAACTTGTTAGCGTCCCAGGTAAAGTAGCGTTTACCATCCGTGTGCTCAATATCCAGCCAGATGAAATCTAAGGGAATATCATGCTCGTCAAAGCCTTCATCCACCGACTGCACGTCGTCCTGGTCATTGTAGTTCCAGCGACACTGGTGGTAGGCCAGAGCAGCCAGAGGAGGGAATGTCTGCGTGCCTAAGAAAAGACAACACACCAATAGAAGGAGTAAGAAGCTTACAACAACAAATTTAATGAGATAATCATCATTTTATCAAAAATACTCTTGGTGCTTGATCTCTTGATAGCATGATTTTTTAAATGTCAGATACAATTTGGTGGCTTGTAGGCCATAAAAAGACAAGAAAATGATCACTGGCCAGTTAGCATACCTGTCAGGGAGGCGTACTGTGCAAAGACATCTTTTGGTGTCGGGCCGAGCATAATGAAGACATCAATGATTCCGCTTTCAGAGATCCAGTGCACATCTGTCTGTGGTATCTCACTTGAGCCTTGCACGTAATCCAGCATTTTTCCAAAGACAGTCTGCAGAGAAGCAAATCAGCACAAGTGAATAAATGGACAGCTACCTGATCAATACACATGTGGCATCTTCTGACCAAAACCTCAGTAAAAGTTATAATAGAGCAGCAGAGGAGGCACAAACCTTCCCCGCAGTGTTGGAGCTAATATCAACCCAAGTCTCAGCAGCATTGAGCCAAAAGATGCCTGTAGTCCGCTGGGCGTTGTGGGCCAACATGACAGGTACAGAGCCATAAAGTGCCATTGGATTATGGAGCTCATATTGGAACACATCCAAATTGTAGAGTCGATATGGATCTCCATTTCTGAAAGGTGGTCACACATTACAAATATTAATCTCGTGCAGGAAATCCTACTGTAGCCTAAATTCATGCAGAGCAGGGGTGTCCGAAGTGTTCTGTTATTGGCACGCGGCACATTCGAAAAAGATAATTTAACAACAAAATGAAACTTTAAAAAAAACAGCAAAAATGGAAAAAACAGTAATTTTACAAGAATAAAGTCAAAATATAGAGGAAAAAAGTTGTAATGAGAAAAAAAAATAATTTGACAAGAATGTCATAATATGAGGAAAAACATTTTAATAGCGTAAAGTTGAAATATTAAAAGACAGATGTTATATATTTTTAAGTTGTAATATGAAAAACAAAACCAATAAAGTTGTAATTTTTGGAAAATTACATTGCAGAAAAGTTGTAATCTTATGAGAATAAAGTCAAAATTACAAGAAGAAAATTTACAAAAAGAAAGTTGAAATATTTGCAAAATTTAAAAAAAAACAGCAGGAAAAAAAAGGGAAACATTTTTTACAGAAAAAAAAGTTGTACTCTAATGAGAAAAAAGTCACAATTTTACAAGAATAAATTCGTAAGAGTATGAGAAAAAAAATAACAGTAGCATAGAGTTGAAAAGAAAAATAGAATTTTTTTAGGGCAAAATATGAGAAAAAAAAGAATAAAGTTGTCATTTTTGGAAAATTAGATAGGGGGAAAAGTTAAAATATTATGGAAATAAAGTCATAATATTATAAGAAAAATGTACAAAGATTATTTGAGAAGAAAAGTTTAAATATTTGGAAAATGAAAAAAAAAAACAGCAAAATGGGCGGAAAAAGAGCAAAGACCAAAGTTGATCTTCATAGGTTTTTTCACCTACAGTATATGACAAGGCTGAGATGCAGAACTTCTTAGCATATGCTTTACAAAATATCAAAATGGCCCTTGCATCCTTTCATTTTTCAGTATGTGGCCCTCGGACAGCCCTGCTGTCGAGTTTGCTTACTACTCACTCTGTAGTTTTGAGTCGGAGGGAATCTGCATGCTCTGGAATGCCGTAGACGTGCTCTACCCCTGGCAATGAAAAGTCTAAACCTATAGCCGATGGACCTGTAATGCAAGAGTAAGCAATCAACAGTTATATATAATAATAATAATAATAATAATAATAATAATAACAACAACAACAATAATTAAGTAGAAGTTCACACGCAGGATTTGTTATTTTTGTCGTATTCAGCAGGTGTCTCGTGAACCTGTGGGACAAGAATGTGGCTCAACCCAGCATAAGGATATCTCCACCCCCACCACTGCAGAGCAGAGTTGATACTAGAAGAAATTTGAAAGTAAAAAGGACTTACCATTAGGTTTGCTGTCTGAAAATGATTTAAACATTTCTTCCCACATGCCCTCTTCATCTTTCTCAGACACCACAGCCTGCCAAGCAGAGCAACCAGGAGATCAATACAGACACATTATTGTTTGTAGATAAAATTGCAGGAGGTATAATAGAGTGAATTTATGTGTGGATGACCTCTTCCTCGTTATCCAAATTTGCATCCTCAGGCTCTCCGTCTGCCTGTCTGCTCCGTGGTGCGAGATGGCAAAAGATGCAAAGAAGGGAACATCGCAAAAAAAAGAGACAGTGTCACTTTTTGGGAAAAGTCATCTAGTCTTGTGAGGGTATACAGTCAGCCTGTGGTAAGAAACAATTAGAAGGACATACAAACAGAGGATAACTGCCACCGGAGTCAAAGACAACTAATGGGTATTGCTAACAGGTTTTAAATGACCTCAGAAGGGGGTGCGCTACCTCCCTACAGAGCTAGTTTGAATACCTGAGGATAGCTAGTCATGAGGGGAAATACATTTCAGACGTCAAACCAGTGGATCAACACTTTTTTAAAAATTAAATCATTGTTTGTGGAAGTGCAGGATCTGTAGCAGCAAACATGCATGTGCAAACGGATGACTGTAATGCTGATTAGAGAGAGATCAGGAGATGCAGAGATATGGGGTTGGGAACCAAGGCAGCCAATTGCGGGGTGGGCTAAAGGCAGCACATTAACATGAGCTGTGCCATGCATTCTACACTAATTCACGTGTGTCAGTATGAACAGTCTTGAAGCAGTTAGCACTGCCCGTGACATACAGTAGCAAGCATGACTAATCTTCCTGTCAACGCAAGTAACAGGCCGGTCAACATTGGCCAGCTGACTCATGCAGGTGCAGTTCCAAGATGACAAGCCTGATAACCACAGTGCAAATGATTCTTTATGTGCATAGTTAAGTTCTGTTCAAAGATGGAAAAACAAGATCATCCATTCACCATCACCATTTCCCTAATTGTTAGGAAAACACTGTTATTTGACCCGAAGTCCATCACACGCACCCTCAGCCACACCCAACCAGAGCACCATCAACCACAGACAGCTAATACACCTTCCACACCTTACCCTGCCTTCACATTTGAGGGGTCAAAACTGACCAGTGTTTTAAACAGACTCCCTATGAGTATGGTACTATTTACAGAATTAGTACAAAGTAAAGAATACACACAAATCTTGAGGGTCTTTACCTAGAGAATACACTCTGGACAATATTCCACACACTAGCAAATGCGCTAGTTATTAAATAGGAGAAACTAGGGTGATAAGGAGAAGAGGACAGAACGTGTCAGACAATTCTCAAATAATAGTCAAAATCCACTGAGCTACGTATTTGTGTAGTATTTGCAAACGAGGTGCTGGTATTTTGTCAAATTGTGTGTGTATGTGTGGTCTCTCACGTGTCCTTCCGTATCCTTAAGTGCTCAAAGGCCAGGAGGCCTCGCGAGTTTAGGGACATGAGCACGTCACGTCCCTCCATGATGTCCAATCGGAAGGGCTGGGCACTGACTATGACCCTTTGAGACTCCGCCCCCAGGGACAGAACCACTCCATTCTCATCTCGAGACAAGAGAGACAGGCTGGGGAAGAGAGCGGAAGAGGGGAGAAAGCTCATATCAAGTCAAGTGACGCCACTGGGCGTCACAGGAACTCAATTTGTCATTTTCCTGCTGTCATGGCCTCTTCTCTGAAAACATCTGGCCGCTCATCCGGGGAGACTTACGGCTCTGTAGGCGGCTCTCTGACGAGCACGTCTGGGACCTCGTAGCGAGGCTTAAGTGGCTTCAGCTCATTAATCTTCACCCTCGTTATGTTTCCCTGCAGGCGATAGAGCTCCAGCAGGAGACGCACCTGCAAGAGAGGACAGACGTAAGGAGGGAGGAGACACCCTGGAAGCAGTGGCACTTCAATGCATGCAATGCAACTTTATTGTACCATTTTCCAACAATTTATAGTAAGTCTGAGATGTCTCACAATAGTGTGTTGGAAGTGTGACACTGCAATTTGGACAGTTGAAAAGCGCTTTTAGTCGGTGTGTCGCAAAATACTCCGCTCACGAGACGAGGCGATACACGATATTTTGTTGACGAGAACAAGACGAGACGATATTTCAACATGATTTTAAAGAAAACTACAGTGACAGTAACAGGACTGGACAAACAGACATTTTTTATTTAACTGAGTCACAAAACAATGCTGATACATTTTGAGTTGCACAGTATATTTTTTTCAAATCGATACAGACAACTTTCTGCTGCTCAAGACCAATATGATTTATTTTTTTAATTAACTGTCATTTGGGCAAACCTGGAGGTAAGAAGGACTGGAACAAATTAGGATTTGTTGATTTGTCCTCATGAAATATGATGACATTACTACCACCACATCACCACTATCAGGAGAACCAGAGTATAGAGGGGGAGGAGCCACCTGGCGTGGCCTAGCAAGGTGTACTGTAGTCGGGCACACGCCCCGAGCAGCAGGCGTGACGCCACAGGAGGTCTCTGGCAAACCTTTTGCACTTTTTGAATGCCGCGGCGCTGCCGTTTCAGGTGGCTGATAAGGTTTTTTGTGTGGTCTATGGGTTCCCCCCCACACACATACCCCTCGTCGCGGAGCATTTAAAGTGAATGTTTGTTTACAAGTGAGCTCAGGGGAAGTTACAACAGTCCGTTAACGTCACAGGCAGGAGAAAAAATGAGCCCTTGATTTGCTCACCCGCACAGTACGGATAATCTTGCCAAATCGGAGCATTTTTTTCAAATTATCCGTCATCTGAGCTATTTTTAATATTAGCGGATTTATCAGTATGAAGTCATAATTCCCTGATATTGATCCGATAATTATCAGGCACCCATACTTTTCACTGTTAAAGTTTTTTCCACAATTTGAAACAAAAACTAAAAATGAAGTTAAAATGACGACTAGTTGTAGCTGCTACTACTATTCATGTGTAGTTATGTAAAGATAGATTGCAGATTGCAGTAGAGTGGTTTTGTGTTTACACTTAAAACTACACTTCCCATGATGCTTAGAGTGCCATAGCAGGAAATAGGTCTGAATTAAAACTACTACCACGTATGGACAGAAGTCATATGCCACGATCGTGTTTTGATCTGACAAATTTTAAGTAACTTTGATCAAATGTAGAATTACTATAGCTTCTGCTTGGGCATTAACACGGCGGCAGCTGTTCAACTCTGACACACGTCGCAAGCGAGTCACGCTTAGAACACAGAGCGCAGGTAGGATTGCAAGGTTTATGATGTGAGTAAAGCAGGGGTGTCCCAATACAACTTTTTTGCTTCCAGTCCAATTCCGATATTGCAGTTTTGAATATCAGTGGATACCGATATAAGCACATATCATACATTCTTTTATTACTTGCAAACGTAAGGAAAATGATACATTTTCCACAATTTGTGACTTTCAACACATTCATTAGTACAGCATGTATTTACATAGAAAACATGTATGACGAATGCAACCTCCTCTGGATGACTGCATTATTTCATTAGTGAACATGTGCAGTTGAAGATGGCACAGTAAAGAAGCAGTAATACGTAAGGTGCTGTGCATTATCATATGATCTTATGTGATTCTTATGTAGCTATGTAACAGAGACGCAATATCACAAACACACCTCGGCGTGCCTCACGCTACTGCAAGCTACAACCCTGATAATAAACATATTGTTAAATCAGTAGTCTCTTCTTACATTACTATGACCTACAACATGTCGCACAATCTTGCGATGCCATATTGTGATTGTTTTACCTTGTTCTTGTCATTCTTGAGCTGCAGGGTGAGTCTTGTGTTGGTTAGCTCCATGGTCTCCAGCAGGGCTCGATAGGGAGACTCGCCAGGTTTCAACGCTCGCTGACGCCTGTTTTCAGGTCAAATGCGTGACTCAAAAGAATGGATGTGTGTAACCAAAGGCTTCATTGTGCTACAGAGTCATCACTACGCCGGCCCTTGAGGCATCTTGACCCTGTTCCAGCTCTTTGGCGGGGGCTGAGCGTGTGATTTGCAAGTCTCTGTCAAGCAGTGTAGGAGACTGACGCCACATCCAGATCGCTGTTGGAGCCGGAACAAGGGGCGTTTCCCAAGTGATGTCAGTGCAGTCGAACCTCTCAGCGAAAGCAGAGTAAACAAATGCTTGTCGAGGTAGCTCGTCGACTTTAGTAATCATGCCTAATCATTGTGTTGCCGCTGGCTGTTCACAGTGTCCGAGTGATACAGTAAGTTTGTTTTATTTTCCAAAAGAGTAAAATGAACGAAGCATCGACAGAGAAAGGGAGACAAATGGACCACTGTCTCGCATGCTGTTCTTTGCAATGTTCATTTCACTGCAGACTGCTATGCAGGAACACCTTTACAAGAAGCACTTGGCTTGAAAGTATGGTATAAAGGCATTTTGGATGCTAGGATGCTACGCTACACAGGAAAAAGATTGCCACAGAACAGAGCAAGTCATGTCTTATTTACATATTGTACTCTAAACACTATGCCACCATAACACCAATCATTCAAAGCATTATACGGGGTATAAAACATTTTCACAGCGATATGTTGGCGGTGGGGGTGGGCCAGTGACGAAATACACAATTTAAAAAAAGGCTCTAAAGACACCTTTACGCTCATTTACTTGTAGAACCTGATTTAAAAACAGTAATTGAAGGATAAGCAACTCCAAGGTAAATTAGACTTACCATTCTGTGTTTTGAAGGCGACCAATCTTCAACTCCATGTCTTTGTCATCAGACACCTCCCTAGCAGACACTCTAGTTTCGTCGCCGGTGTTGGCTCGAATAAATACGACTCAATTCCCTGTTCTGCAAGTTCTCTATTTCATCTCCAGATGTTTTCTCCTCAAAAACTATTGACACATTGACAGCTCAAATCTTTGCTATAATCACTGTCAACATCCTCTGTCTTGAATATGCCATGTGTTCTTTACTTGTGAAGTTCGACTGCGGAGACGTCACTTGGGAAACGCTCCTTTTCTGCAACTGGAGTTCGTCATGGACTTAACTGTTGGTGTTCATAGAACATACTTACAAACAATATAGAACATATTTAAGCCGAGTTAACAACCTTTTAAATGTGAGCGCTATGACGCTACCATCATTCTGATGACTGCATTGAACTCACTTGCAGAAGGCACTCTGGTCACAGGTTTTGAAGTTGCCACGGTCCACAGCGAGAGACCCAGTGAGACACACAGCAAGCCAGAGCAGCAGGACAGGCGCCATCCTACAAATGCAAATCAAGATATCAAGTTTCAGATGGATTCTGGCAGGCCAAGCCATTGTAGAGACCAAACATCTGGGGGTCTTCAACCTTTTGCACTAAAAGAGCGAAAAAATGGGACGCATATGATAGGCACAAATGTCGCCCCCGAACACTGACAAACTGTTGCAAACAGTGTGCATCATTCACCATGTAAATCCTAAAGTGCTTAAGTAGAGAATTTTTCAGTCTTTGTAGGAATCTTACCAAACCCGTATTTTAGATTAGTATTAAAAGATTAGATTAGTATTAAAATCTAACACTGTGCATGCGCGCTCGTTTTGGAGTGTCCTTGGGGATGTCCTTTAAAATGCATTTTTTTTCATAGGATATCGGGTGTATTTTCAGTCGTATACACGTTCGTTAGGTAGATTACTTCTTGCTCTTTAATTTCCCATCGGATTTACACTGAGTGTTGGACCACATCGACTCATACGACGGCTTCGAAAGTCAAGTCCAACTTCAAGCTTCTCAAGCCTTTCAAACTCATGGATCGGCGCTTCAGGACAAGATAAAAAAAGGTATATAGGATATTAATTCACTTTAATATCTATGTGCAGATTCAATTTTATTAAAATCCAATGGTGCGAAATGTTTTTTTTTAAACCAGGATTTACTAAATGTCGAGTTTACATTGTTGTGCTAGTTTCAATTAGGATGCCTTGATTGTAAATATAAAAGCAAATAAAGTATGGATAAATTAGATATAAGAAATTCATGCTTTTCTCAAATATAGAGTGGATGTTGGTGGATTTGATACATTCCTGTCATGGATGATAGCTGGGTGTATTTCTTGTGGATAGTGTGGGGTGAAAACGAATACACAGCATGCTGCTGCTCCTGCACATGAACAATATGACACTTGATTTTCTTCCCTGGACTTTTTGAATATCAACAAAATGTAAATGACTACTGTACTCTGTTGACTTTTGAAACAGATTTTCACAGCCTCGGTTATGAGATATTTTGTAGTACACCTGTGCTGGCCAAGGTCCGTGGGTCGATCACAGCTTTTGTTTTGACTCAATGTTAAAGCAATGGGGACCAAAGGTACTATTTTCAGCTATGAAATTGGCTCTCACTTTTTTAGTATTTGGGGTAGAGAAGTGAATGAGGTATCAAATTCAAGTTCGAGTCACACTTTATCAGGCAGGATTAATCACAGACCTGATTTTACATGCGTCAAAATGTTGTAACATTCCTAGTCTTTGGTGAACTAGCTGTTGGAGACCCCTGAACTACATAAACATAACTTACACTGGACTTTGTCCTCTTTGGATGGTGAAATACGCCCTCATTCAAAAGCCAACAGGAAATGTACTAGACTGCTACACGATTCCAGTACAATATCGATTTAATTTTGATTCAAATTTTTAAAAACCACACACAGGCACACAAGCCAGCATTCACACGTTTGTATCAGCTAATTAGTTTAAACCACCACGACAGCTGGGACGCTTCGACGCCACCAGCCAAGGTACACTAATGGCTAACATTAGCCATAGCTCTTTGGGATTTTGGAAAGCTGTATTACAAAGAATATAACGATAACCCGACTAAACATAGCACCGCGGGGGTTTTGGGGTTTCGAATGACGGTTTTAAACCGATCGAAAGCAGTGCGAATGAGTCGCCATTGAAACGCATCCGCTTTGCCGTGCTAACAAATTAGCATGCGAGCAAGGGTGACTGGATGCGCTGATTCAATTCAAGAGGTTATTGGACTGTAGCAGGGGACGCTGTCTGGTAGACGCCCAAACAGTCACTTCACTTTCATCCCTATACGCCCGCAGCAGTAATATCAATCTTCCCATAAAACCTAACTCCACAGCAATGGATTTACAAACGAATTTCACAATGTTAAAGCGGAGACCGTGAAAGGTCTTACCTATCCGTGAAGGCGGCCATCTTGATTATGGTTCCTTGTGACTCCGCCTCTCAGCCGAACACTCTTACAAGTGTGGGATTTTCAATAACTCACACAAATTTTCGTGCAGTTCACTGGGATAATGGTCATTAAAAAACATAAGACGCCACCACCACCCACTGGCGGTTAATTATTCCATCATGATAACGCGTGTGTGTATTATTGACCCTCTCAAGCACAGACACGTCGTAATCCGGTCACTGAAGTACACACGCAGTTCAGCAGCGGTGCTCACACTTTTTCAGCCTGTGAGCTACTTTTACAATGACCAAGTCCCAAAGATCTACCTTCTACTATAAATATAAAAATATATATATTTTTCTGTATTTATAAAAAAAATAGGAATACGTATTTATGTACATTATTCATGTATATCAGGGTGCACACACTTTTTCAGCAAGCAAGTAACTTTGAAATACCATTGTAAATATTAATGATAGAGTGATCAGAATAATAAAGGAGAAAGTTTCATCTCGTGTGTAGCTTGAAACGCCGCGGGGGAGCAAGAGCGAATCAAGAGGGGCGCTTAAAGTCAGCTGACTATGTCATATGACATCTGCTGACGTTTACGCGATCTACCGGTAGCTCGCGATCGACGTAATGGGCACCCCTGGATTACAGCATCACCACACATTTATGTGCAAACACCCATTAAATGCACACTTGCTGCATTCGAAATATGGACTCTGTGAAATAAATTGTACATGTAGCAATTTCCAAGGCATGTATGGTGAAATACAGTACTGTACATACATTCATGCACTTTCAATACCGTGGGTCGCCTGTGAGCAGGAGCCTATCCCAGAGCGTCAGCGTACACCCTAGTAAAACGCACGTGTAATTCAAAGCAAAAAGCACTGCAAACTCAGGTTAGTCTCTGTCAGGGTGGGTGGAGGCGGTGGTCGCTGGCATACACAGAGAGTGTAACGAAATTATATTCGTAGATTGCAAAATATTGTCATATTTTTTAATTGCACTTTTCTTAAAAGTAATGTTAAACTCTTGTCACGTAGACCCAATCTTGTGCATCGTCTCGTCTCGTGACACCCCAGTGATAATACATGAAGCATCCCACATCTCAATTCAACACATGGCTGACGAGCATTTGATTTATTTATTTTTTTTACCCCCCCACCAAGTGGTTTGCAGTTTGAGCATATTTCAGGAAAGCCAAGTTTGCAAGAGAAAATATGAGCCACGGGATGAATTTGAAACAATCTCTAAATAAGGGATGTAAATTACCTCAGCTTGTTGCATTAAGTGCATGTGGGCCATTATTCAGTACACTTGTCTTTTTCCACATAAACAACTAACAGGAAAAGTATAAAGTCTAATAGAAATATGGTACAAAACGATATACACACATGCACACAGCAACACATAGGACAGTGAATTACAGCGACAGCAATATTGCAGCCCACTCGTAGAGTGACGTGACACAATTAAAAGTCTATTTTATTCTCTCCACATTGTCTCTCAGAGCTGGAACCTCCAGCAGAGGTGTCCCAGTCTGTCAATGTTCTTGTGCAGGACACTGTGAATGGGCGACACATATCGTGCCACGTCACCGTCCCGAGAGAAATCTCTGCAGAACAGACCCTTCTCCGGGTTGAAGACAAATTTCTGAGGCATGGGACCATTGGCCCTCACGTACTCCCACACCGCCAAGAGTAGCAGTCTCACCTCAAAGGGAGCAAGGTGGGAAAACGCCTCGTGGACGTTAGCCAGCACAGGAGGCAACAGCTGGCCCTCTCCCATGCAGGACACCAGGAGGCAGGAGGCCTGGAGGTGCCACGGGGAGTCAGCAGATGAGGCCTCACGAGATGCCTCCCAGTGGGCCAGCAGGGTGGCCAGCAGGCCTCTGAGCACAGCCGAGCAGTAGCAGAGAGCCGGGCGTCCTGCTGCCACCACCTGCAGCAGGGGGAAGAGTACAGGGTGGGCCTCGAAGCAGCGCCGTATGTGAATGTCGCGCTCCACTGTGGTGCGGGCGTGCTCCTCTGGAGGCCAGGACAGCTCCCCGTTGGCCACATCCGGACATACGCTCTCCACCAGCGTGCCGGCAACAACTTTGGCTGCTTCGGCGTTGATGGGCGGTGGCTCGTCGGGGTCCGACGGTGGGTGTGAGCCGTTGAGACCGGAGGAGGTGCAACACTGGACCACGAGAGTCAGCAGAGTCTGGATGTTCTGAAGAGATGACAAAACGTGTCTCAGACCTCAGTGTTTATGTGATATAAACTAAGGCCAGACCAGAAATGTACACAAAAAGCACTTCGGTACAGTGGGCTTAGCGTTCACACTGGTACTTCCGTCACGGGACCAAAGGCTGTACGGTAAAGAACATATACACACTGTAAGGACTTGATTGGACTGCTTTTGTGCCATATTATGTAACGTAACTGAAATGTCATCTACTGGGTTGAATGCATAGGTCAGTCTTACATTCTGCTATGTTTACCCGCCTACATTTCACAAAACGCTTCTAAAATATACCTTTAAAAGTGTGCCGTAGTCACACACACACACACACACACAAACACCATCAAACTATCGGAATGTCTGTAGAGGGGTGCCACAAGGATCTGTTTTAGGACCACCGCTATTTTGCTCAATTTCCATCTCAGTTGAACAGGCTCTGCGATACATTTCGTCTGATTTTTACTTAATTCAAAGAAATTGGTGTTAAATCCAGACAAATCTAAATATATATGTTCACCAAAAAAAAAAAAACCTAAAAACTTTCCATTGTTTCAATAAGACAAATATATTGACTGTTGATGGGACTCCTTTGGAAAGGCTCTCTTATTGTAAGCATCCGGGAATCTGGCTTGATGACAAGTTGTCTTTTAAAACAACAAAACAGAAGTTTGAAACAAACTGAAAGCCATATTAGCAGCCTTGTCTTCCTCACTACTGCAGGAAGCAGATCATATGACGTACGGTGTGCGTTTATATCAGTTTTAGACTATGGAGAAGTCATTCATGTTCACAAAACCACCTGATTCAGTGTGTCATGCTGCTATTAGGTTTATTACTGGTGATGGCTTTATGTCAATTGTACCAGAATGTCAGCTGGACCTCATTAACCCTGAGAAGAGAGCAGCATTGCTTACTCTTTATTTATAAGGCCCTTCTTCATAAATGACATGCCTATTTAAGACATTTACTAAGTTTTAAGTTATTTGGTCATTCTGCGTGTGCTCAAAATCCCTTAGTTCTTAATATACCACGCTAGGACTGGAGGTTGAAAAAATAGCTTTTGAGTATTTTGCACCTTTTAAATGGAATAAGCTTGTATCACGACTCCAGATGGGTGCTTTGATTCCCTTTGAATTACTTTAAGTATTGTATTATGGACTTTTAAAGTGTTGTTTTCATTGTTTTATGTTTACATTTTACAATTCTATAGTTTGCATCAAGGCGTCATTGGAAAAGAGTGTGTGCTCTCAACTGGCCTTCCCTGAATAAATAACGATTGAATTGAATCCCTGCATGCTTTTTGCTGTCATTTTAAAAGTGGTCCGTGCCTTTAGTCAGCGTAGCGTTCACATTTCAGCTCAAGTGAGCCAAACCACGGCAGACCTCACTCGCGAGCAGACCAAGATTCAGCTCTAGTGAGGCCTCAGTCCGATTGTTTGGATGATCGCGTTCACATTCGGCAGAGCAAAGGCGCCAACCAAACACGACAAGTGTGAACAAGAGCCCTCTCTGCACAATCAAACCGTCCCGCACTACAATAACAATGTAACGTGTTTGACTTTGTTTACCTGCATGACCCCTGATGGGTCGGGCTGGGGTATGGTGGTGTGCATCTTCAGTCCCTTGCCGATCACCCCTGCGTGAAACACAGACCAGACGCTTCCAGAGAAGTTGACAGTCGTCCCGAAACGACAGTTGATGTCCAACAGAGAGGCTCCCAGGTCGGGGGATCCTGACCGTGATGGCACGGGGGTGCCCGCCATGTCAGCAATCTGCCCTCCGAATAGGTCAGCATTGCCTTTATGCAGCACTCCCTCCACCAGCTGCTGAAGCACTGCCTTGAGAGTGAGTGGGGAGTACGCGGCAAAACGGGACAGCATCTGCACGGAACAGCTCACGGCCTCGGCTGATTGCCCGCCGTCTCTCCCCGCCTTCCCCACTTCCCCTTGCCGCCGCAGTGCCAGAAAGAAATGAGCAGCGGCAGCACGCGAGAGCAGGAGGAGGTGTGCTGGGGAGGAGGCGCGAGGGAGCGGACTGGCTGCCAGGAGACGTGCTGCAGCGTGGGACACTGCTGGGTCACCGTGGAGAAGGAGCGGGCCAAAATCGTGGAGGTGCACGGAGACAGCGGATCCCACCTGGACGGCCATGGTGGATGGAGCATCTGGTGTTCCTCTCCTGTCTTCATCTTGACTCTGAATAACTGTGGCCAAGTTTAGCAGCAGCTGCCTCAGCTGCCGGGGCCCCAGGATGTGCGTGTGGATCTGGGCCACGCAGTGAGCCACGGCCGCCGATATCAGCCCCGCCATGCACGACGAGAGGTTGTTGTGAAGCTGCCAGGCCAGAGCCAGCTCCTCTGGGTTGCGGGCCTGAGTGAGGAGCTGACAGAGTGTCTCTGTGGCCACGCTAGGGCCTCCGTACACGGACAGCAGGCAAAGAAGCTGATGCAGCCAGAGGTGACGCTTTCTCTCCAGTCTCAGGGTCTCGGCGCACAGCTCGCCAACGTGCGTCTGCAGCTCCTCCAGGAACGGGATGACAAGCTGCGGCTGATGGGAGTGGTGGGGGTTGCCGTCTGCTCCTTCCGAGCGGTTGTACACCAGCTTGTGGAGGTGCAGAAGCAGCATTTGCAGCAAGCTGTCGCAGCCTTCTCTGACACCTTCGTGGGGGGACAGTGTAGGACCGGAGATGATGACTGAGGCTGGCGTGGCCGTGTCTGCCAGGAAGCGGAGGACCCGAGCTCCCCCTGATGGGCTTTGGCATATGAGGTGGACGGCCAGGCCGAGCATGTTATCCAGTTCTTCTCTCGGGAGACCCTGGAGCAAACTGTGCAACTGCAGCAAGACAGGAGGGCGCAGCAGCTCCACCAACTCTGCAGACACAGCGCCAAAGAGGTTTGGGGACATTGCAGCCAACTGGAGGAGAAATGGGACCGCGGCTCGACGCAGCTGAGGGGAACCTTCCCAGGAGGTTGAGGATGAAGTAGGAGACAACGGGCTGGAAGGGCCCAAGCTCTCCTGGAACATCCTGAGCAGCTCTTTCCGGATGCTGTCCGAGTGATGTGCGGCCAGATGTCCGAGGATTCCCACCACCGAGCCGATCTTTGGTACCTTGCTGCCTTTGTCCACTCCGTTCACCACCAGCCCTTGGTCCTTGGCGCCGTACGAGCAGAAATCTTTCAGTCCGCAGGCCAGGACTCGGCTGATTATCGTCCCGGGGAAGGCGGAGCCGATGTGAGCCACCACCCAGTCGAAATGTGGCGAATGCTGCACGGAGGTGTCCAACAGCGCGTCCACACACGCGTCGGGACACCATGCCAGCATGGCGGCCAAGCACTGAGAGTAGGCCTCCATGAGGCACCGAGTGGCAGCACAGGACATCCAAAGCTGGAGAAGCTCATTGAGGCTGGAGGAGTGGGGGGCTACCCTTCGACCGGCGTGCTTGCTGCTCAGCTGACCTAGCAAGTCTACAGCCCAGCTGGCCACGAGGGGGGCCCAAGCCCGTGGGTTGAGGCGGATGAACTCAGACAGCACGCCATGAACCTCCTGTGGATAAACACACACCATTTATAAGAGGGTTAGGGTACAGTGCCTACTGTTTGGACTGACTTTCTTTTTTGTATGCGCTTTGTTTAGAAAACAAATTTTATTCAAGAGACTGAGGGCGAATCAGGGCATTCCTAAATGAAGGCAATGGCCCGTTTCCACCACCAAAGACGTCCCAATGGTAAGTCAAAACGATGAGATAAGAAAATCATTATCAGATAAAGAGTCGAACTGACAAGGTAAAAAGTCATGATAATGAGACAGGAAAACCATAATTAGGAGGTAAGAAAGCCAAAATTATGAGATAAAAAGTTGAAAATATGAGATAAGAAAGCCAAAATTATGACATAAAAAGTCAAATTATGAACTATAAAGGTCATAATTATGAGATAGGAAAGTCAGAATAAGAGTATGGAAGCCACTTGCGCCACTGAAAGAAAAAAAATATCCCAATGGCAAGTCATAATTCTGAGATAAAAAGTGAAAACACTGAGATAAAAAGTCATAACCATGAGATGAAAAGTCGAAATTAAGAGATAAAAAGTCATAATTCTGAAATAGTGAAAATTATGAGATAAAAAGTCAGAATTCTGAGATAAAAACTTGAAATCAAGAGATAAAGTCAGAATTCTTAGATAAAAAGTGAAAATTATGAGATAAAAAGTGAGAATTCTGAGATAAAAAGTCGAACTGATGTTATACCAAATGCGCATGCGCCATATCTCACAATTAGGACTTTTCAACTTGCAATTTGGACTTTCTTAGCTCATCATTTTGATTTGCCATTGGGCTGTTTTTTTCCTTTCAGAGGAGGAAGCGGGCTCCCACACTCCCATACTACTTTTTATCTCATAAATTTCTCATAAAGTCTCATGACTTTCCTATCTCATCATCATGACTTTTTAACCTGGTCATTTTGACTCTTTATCTCATAATGATTACTTTTTAATTTCATAATTTGAACTTTTGGCCTCATAATGATCTTTATCTCATATTTCACCCCTTCAAACGTGGTCTCCAAGAAGTGCGTGCGCCAGCTACAAAGGTGACGTACCAGTACGTGCGCACGTTCTCAAGTCAGGCTGTGATTTTTATAGATGACCTGCTTTGCGTGGAAAACGGCGTACGCACCTTTTCGGGCCCGTTTTGTTCATATGCGAGTTTGATAGACGATTTGTGGAGTTCTTCCATGATGAAGAAGGCTGCATACGTTTGCGCTGGTGTGCGTCTGCCACACATGACAACCTGACAAACCCCCACCGAAGCCACCCAGCCACCTCAAAGCTCTAAACTTCAGCTCATTCTGAGCTGCGCCAACACGTTGACCTGAAAGGTTTTATCTTCCCACCTGAATGATGTCCTCCAGGTTGGAGCTGATGCCAGAACCGGCGTCACCCTCCCTCTCCAGGGTGTGCAGGAAGACGGAGACGTGCTCGTCATAGACGCCCCTCAGGTGCTCCAGCACGGCTCCTCGACAGGCCGGGACCGAGCGCAGCAGGCGCACGGCGCAGCGAGCGTGCTCCCGGACGCTGAGCTTGCGTCCCTGGACTGTGTCGACGCCGCTGATGAAGGACTTGATCTCCTGAGACAGCTCCTGGCCACTAAAGAGACCAATGAAAGCAGGGAATTAGCAAGGCGGGAGAGTTTGGAGGCACGGTGGAATAGCGGTTAGCATGTCAGCCTCAGTTTTGCGCAGGCTTCTTCCCACATTGCATGTTAACTTAAATCAGGGGTGCCCAAACTTTTTCAGCGAGGGCCACATGGTAAAAAGTGAAAGGATGCAACTTTGCCACTTTAATATTTCCTATACATGCTAAGAAGTTATATATTTCAAGAAAAAATATCCTGCATCCCAGCTTTGTTCAAAATGTGCATTCGTGTTCATTTTGGTCGTTACTTTGTTTTTCCCCATTTTTGCATTTTCCAAATATTTCAACTTTCTTCTAGTAAATTTTCATCTCGTAATTATGACTTTATTTCCGTAATATTATGACTTTCCCCAACCTGATTTTCCAAAAATGACATTATTCTGTGTGCTGTTTGTTTCTCTTAACATTACCACTTAAATAAACATTAAATAAATTGTCTTTAATATTTCGACTCTGTGCTATCAACATGACAGTTCTTCATGATATCACCAGTTTATGCCAAAAAAAACTTACCTTGTTAGAATACAACTTTTTTTGTATTGATACTTAATTCTCATAATATTACCGCATTTTTTCCCCATTTCTGCTGTTTTTGTTATTCATTTTTCAACCATTTCAACTTTATTCTAGTACATTTTCATCAGGTAATTATGACTTTCTTCCTATAATATTCTGACATTATTTCTGTAAAATTATGACTTTCTCCAACCTAATTTTCCAAAAAAATTACATTATTCTGTTTTGTTTGTTCCTCAAAATACTACGACTTTGATTTTTTTTTTTCAGGTCTATGCTAACAAAATGACAGTTACCCTCATATGTTTATGCTAAAAAAAAAAAAAAAGTTAATATAATAACTTTTCTCATTGGAAAACTTTTTTTTTTAATTAATATTTTGACTTTATTCTCATTAAAGCTGTTTTTTCCAATTTCTACTGTTGTGTTTTTGTTATTAATTTTCTACTACTTCAAATGTTCTCCTTGTAAGTATGACTTTATTCCGATAACATTTTGACTATATTCTCGGAACATAACTTTTTCCACAGCCTAATTTTCCAAAAATTGCAACTTTATTCATTGTTTTGTTTCTCATAATATTACGACAAAAAAAAGTCTTTCTTTATAATATTTAAACTATAGGCTACTAAAATGAGTTTTTCCTCATAGTATTATGTTATTCTCATAAAATTAAAGCAATTTTTTTGGTAAATTAAATTTTTTTCTCATAATAATTTGACTTTACATTTTTGCTGGGTTTCTTTTGTTGTTGTTTTTTTTTTAATTCTCGTTAAATTCTATTTATATAACATATGTGCTGTGCCACAGGCCAATACAAAATCCGATGCAGACCGCAAATGGCTCCCCGGGCTGCACTTTGGACACCCCAGGGTTAACTGGAGACTCTAAATTGACCATCAGTGTGATTGTGTGTGTGTGTGTGTGTGTGTGTGTATGTGTGTGTGTGAATAGTTGTTCGTCAATTTGTGCCCTGTGATTGGCTAGTGACCAGGCCAAGGTGTACCCGACTTCTGGGATAGGCTCCAGCGTACCCGTGACCCTAATGAGGACAAGCGCTTCAAAAAAAAGAATGGAAATCACAATGAAAACGTATTTATCAGTACAAAGCAGAAAACCAGTTAGCAGTTGCTTATCCTTTTGTTCTATCTAGAAAAAAAATAAAAATTGATTTACCTTCGTAAAGCATCACAGCATAATTTGGCTTTTGAACAATCCCACTTAATACCAGTACAGAAGCAACAGCAGTTTTTATTGAGGCTGTCAAACACGGTAACATCGAAATGTAGTAGTACATACAGTGTAGCCGTAAAAATAAAACACACCTTTAAAATGTCCAGCATAGTTAGTTAGTTAGTTCATATATAATGTAAACATTCCATCGTGTGTGTGTGTGTATAGTCTAGTAAATATTGGAGCGGTCCTTGCGTCCTCCAAGCACTCACCTCAGGACGGTCTGCGGCGTGTGAGTGTGTGAGCCCTGCATCGCTTTCAGTGGACTCCCGTCGAACACCAACGACATGCTTTGCTCGTTTAACATTCACGTTCGACATTAAAAACCTCCCGGCGGCTACGGGGCATTCAACGTGCGCAAGAAAGACGCCTTTATCTCAGTATTCTCTGTCAAACCGCAGTGAGGGACTGAAGTAAAGGGCGCACCTTGGCCGGAAGTTTGGTTCTTCTTCGATGGACGCGAGGGAAACCACGGCGGGCCTACTGATGATCACTAGCGACATCTGGTGTCCCTTTGGAATATTTGTTGCTTTCAATCGAATCTAGTTGGACTCGTAGTAGCATAAATTGATCATTCGTGTCGTAACTTTATTTATTTAACCCTTAACAAGTACTTATCATTCACGTTACACCATAATGAAAAAAATGCTATAACAATGTCCTAAATTAAACATGTATATATATTTCAAAAATACAAAAAACACTTGTATAAAAATTCATTTCAAGGAGAGTTTGCTTAGAATTATTATTATTAGACGGGTCAATATTTGGCAGAATCATTGATTTCCATGCATTGTTATTTTTTCTACTGTTTCAGATGTGAAACAAACAAAAAAACACTCACGGGCCTCAGCACCAAAATGTAATTTTCCCAAATAATACTGTAAAAATATATTTTTAACATGACTGTCAACTTTGAGTCAGTAATTTAAAACGTCTTTTGCCTGAAGTGTTGCAAACTGTACCTGGAATTCATGATATTTTAACCAGTTTCTCAGTATGTTTACAGAATTTTTTTTTTAATACAAGAAAACTAAAATAATTTCCCTAAGAATATTTTCTTTTACATTGTGGTTACAGTTGCACAATTCAACATGTCCGAAAAGGAGTGCGAAGAAGCAGATGCTTATTAAATCCGACTACCGCTTCTCAATATCTATATTATTGATAATTCTTTCACGCCGTAACTTTTACATTTCCTTTGCTTATATCGTCATTTACATTTTGTCCACTTGTGGAGCCCAGTCACAATCGCATTGCTCATACTTGTGTTCTGCTCCAAGTCTCCCCAGGGTCTCTTAATGGCTGTACAGAAAGCAAGCAGTGTAAATAATTACATTTCATGTTTTATTGTGGCAAGGCTTTTATTTTGAAGAAGGTGGTCAGCTGATCTCTGACAGCCTAACTTAAAAAAAGGTAAGGTGACTGTTGACGTTTCGCTATTTCAGTCTGTAGCAGCGATCGGCGGACGGAGAACAGCAAATACATTTAAGGTAAGGACAGCATTAGTGAAAATGTACGGATATAGCGCCTTTCAGAACAGCCAATAGATGCTTGTCTTACTGAGGAGTTGGCGACATTGATGCCAACCGCCATAATACAGAAGAAAAGGAAGACGTTTGTCGACGGTCCCTGCGCTCCGGTCTCGAAGCCGGCATCTCACAGAGATCAGTATAAGTCAGACTGCACAGAACACGGCTCGTTTTGATAAAAACTGGGTTGTAGCTGTTTGTCTGTGTTGCCACGGTTGCAAATAGGTATGGTTTGCTGTGTTAGAACCATTGACTTGGGAGTTATTGATCCCGGAAGTTTGAATATGTGAATGTTTCAAGCTTTATCACAGTCTCTTTTGCGGAAAGCAAAACAGCTTTGCGTTATAAAAAAAAAAGAACGAACTTTTGCGTGGAACGCAAAAGTTCGGTTTTTTTGTTTTTCAATCATATTTTTTTCTTCATGTCCCCTCCCGGGCTCCGTCAAAACGAAACTTAAGATGTCATCTTTTTTATTTATAATTTTACTCTGTTAAATGACACCTTAGCTCGTGCTGATAGCAAAGGTTGGCCGGTTTGTGGTGGATGCTGTAAAAAGGCGTATTAATACTTGCTAATCGTATCCAAATCCACTTCAATTTAACTTCATTTGATTAAAATTAATGACAAATCTTTCAAAAATAATTCCGTTTTCATGAAATTAAAACGCAATGGTATTCTACCAGAGGTCGTAGTAGTACAATTAGGTTTAGAGTATTAATATATCATAAAGGTGTTGCTCGTAGATTTGTCGGGAATAAGAGTGTCAGATATGTTAAAAGAAAAATCCATCCACATTTGTACTGTACACACACGCGCGAACACTCACTGAACCCGTACTTTCATTTATGAGAAAATGAAAGTTACGGACGTGGACACACTATGTGGACACTACTGTATTACAATGGAAGGGTGTGAAATAATTGTCCAACATTGGTCTTGTATGCTTTCTTTACAGGAACAGCAACATGGCTACATACGTAAGAAAAGTTCATTTAGTTGAACCTGTGCAGTGTTTGTTACATTGTTTCATTCAAATGTTACCAGAGGTGGAAGTTCATCATTAAACAAGTGTTTTCTTGTAACCCCCCTTAGAATGATGAGAAACCCAAGCCTGGGGACTTGATAGAGATCTTCCGCAACAGCTACCAGCACTGGGCCTTGTGCGTGGGTGACGGCTATGTTGTTCATTTATCTCCACCATGTGAGTTCCTCTTGTCCTACTGAAAGCCTGACCATCACGGGCACAGCCCGCACATTTCAGCAAAAGCATTGCTTATGTCTTCCCAAGGGACAATGCTATAGAAAGTAAACTTGGATGTACAGTGCCAGTGTATGGCTTGTGTAGCGGTACTATCCCCTGAAAGTAAGCCAACACAGCCATTGTTGTCTAAATCGGGGGCTCGAAAATGTTCTCAACCTGAAGCACGCATTTTCCAATGGTCATTAAGTCGCCACTTTTATGTTATTTTAATTTTTTATTTGGATTTTTTTTTTTTACTGCAAGTGATTTTAATTTATATTTATTCAATAATTTTTACACTTTTAAGTCGTTTATAAAACGTTATTTCGTTTTTTGTTTTACAATGTGAAATCACTTATTTTCTTTTACACTTTTGTCATTTTTATTATTTTTACACATTTTAAATTTGTATTTATTTACATATACTATTTTTATGCTTTTAAGTCCGTATTTTTTGGTCATTATGTTTTTGTCAGTATGTTTTTTTTGGTTTTTTTACACATTTTAGGCAATTGTATTTTTTCTATTACTTTTTTACACTGTTAAGTCATTTGTATTTTTTGCTTGTATGTAACTTACTGTTATTTTTGTATTTTAATCTTTTTCCTTTTTAAGTCATTTATAATCACTTTTTACATTTTTAAGTTGTTTTGTATTTATTAATATTTTTTATGCTTTTAATTCATTTTTATTTTTAATTTTTATTAAGTCATTTTATTACTATTTATATTCTTGCACTTTTAAGTCATTTTTCTTTATTTCTAAGACATTTTTTACTATTTTTTTTGCACTTTGAAGTTATTTTTATTTTAAATGTATTTATTTATGCCGTCATATGCTTATTGACATTTAGTATACTTTTAAGTCAACCCCAGCAAATGGATCTCTTTGTTTTTAAACTGCCGTCTTTTGAAACATGAATGCACATAATTACATGTCCAAA
Organism: Dunckerocampus dactyliophorus; assembly: GCF_027744805.1. Classification (NCBI taxonomy): domain Eukaryota; kingdom Metazoa; phylum Chordata; class Actinopteri; order Syngnathiformes; family Syngnathidae; genus Dunckerocampus; species Dunckerocampus dactyliophorus. Next base: position 1,969,116 of record NC_072829.1, on the reverse strand, counting down.
GTGCATTTTTAGAGCATTTTGTCAAGGAGATGAGGAGGAAGATGACTAAAATATTGCTTCCAAAAAAGTCAGCCATCAATTGTATATTCCATCATTTCATTTTTGACTTCCTGTCTGTGAGCCGCCCAGCCTCACAGTGTCAGTGTTAGTTATCGTTATCATCTAGGGCTGCCTTAACCTCTTGGGCATGGAATTGCCCTGAGCTGCACAGGTTGTTACAGAATCCTCTTCTACTTCTCCTTGATGACATCACTGGTGGATGTTAGACACCTTGTGCTCCTCCAGATGCTAAATTGGGTTCAGGTCTGGAGGAGACATACTTGGCCACTCATGTCAAGTTCAACCTGTGCTGACATTCTAGTGTAAAGCGTACAAACACTCAACACTGCCAAGAAGTACTGAATTCAAAGTCCACGTTGTTAAAAGCGACTTTCATCATCATGTCGCCCGCAGCGGAGCGTCCGGGGGCGGGCCCCAGCAGCATGATGTCCGTCTTTGCAGACAGAGCCCTGGTGAAGCGAGAGGAGCTGTGGGAGGTGGTGGGAAACGACCGTTTCAGAGTCAACAACCACCTGGACCACAAGTACGAGCCCCACCCAGTTCACGTCATCGTGAGGGAGGCCCTGGCGCTGGTGGGCAAGATGTTATGCTACTGCATCATAAGTGCAAACTGTGAGCACTTCGTCACCAATCTGCGTTACGGCAAGCCGCAATCCCGGCAGGTGGGTGGTACCTTTTATACGCCACCACAGTGAATGAGAAATGGCGTGTTTGTGTGTTCTTTGCAGGTGCGTCAGGCAGGAGAAGCCCTCCTGATGACAGGGACGATCATTGGTCTCGTGGGCTTGGCGACTGTAGCACTGTTCGGAAGCAGCAAGAACAAGGACAGGAACAAACACTAACACAAGCAACAAGTCATCTCAACTAGGGGTGCACGATAACTGTCAGGCCGATATGAGTGAATTATGACGCAATACCGATAAATCCGATAACTGATGCATTTTATTTTATTTTTTAAAAAATGCTCCAATGAGGTAAGATTACGTGTACTGTGCAGGTCCGCAAATCAAGCTTTCCTTTTTTTCTCCTGCCGGTGACGTTAACAAACATTGTTTCAGAGACATTTAGCATGCTAGTTGTACTAAATGCTCTGCGATGAGAGTGGCTACCACGCCTGGGTCTTGTTGTGCCGTGGCGTTTGAAGTAGCGGCACACCAGCTGCTCTGAGGGTGTGCCCGAATACAGTGCACCTTGCCACAGCAGGTCTGCTTCTCCTGATAGTAGTCATGTCATGATATTTGATTAGTTGCTCAAATCCGTATTTGTTCCGGTCCTTTTGTCCACAGACTCCAGTTAAATCTACATTTTTAAAAAGTAGGTATTAGAAAAAGTTATGGGTATAATGTTGGTCTTGAGAAGCAGAACGTTATCGGTTTGAACAAAAAGCTATCGTGCATCCTCTAATTTCAAGCATTCACCGGAAAAGCCTTACACATCCTGTCACAAAGGGAGCCACACAAGCATATGATAATAAAGAAGCATTATGATACTACGTTTATGTTTTAACATGAATAGGAAAGAGGAAATGGCTGCTAAGCACCACAACAATTGTATTTATTAGTCTACATTGTAAAACCTCTTGAATGTGGGGTGGGGGTTTTATATGCAGAGATTTGCACTATTTTAATACGACTTATAAATCCACTCAGATTTCACACCTTTTATCTCAATTAAAAAATACAAAAAAAGTCTTGATGGAGGTCTTTTATTTCAATGCGCCTTGTTTTACATGCATCCATGTTCGTTTGGACTCTTTTGGGTCTTGCAGTGTCTTTATGGTCTTGCGGCACGCCAATGCTGCTGAGGTTAGACGCAGTGAGACGGTCATTTCAAACTTCTTCACACATCCTGAAGCTCACGGAACAAAAAAGTCAAGTGGTCGACCCAAAAAAGGTCACCGGCCCTAGTCCGGAGGAGTCACCGGAGGATCCCATTGGCTGTCCGTCAAGACACGGGACCATCCTCGGCCCAAATGAAGGTTGTTACTGGTGCAGAGTGCAGTCCAATAACCATCAGACGCCATCTGAAAGAAGGCTTTGAAGACAAAAAGAAGGTCTTCAAAGGCCTGGTCTCCTTCAAGGTTTGGAATTTGCAGGAGAGCACCAAACATGGGACATTGAAAAGTGGAAGAAGGTTTGATTCTCCCTTGACGGTCCTGATGGCTTCCAACGTTGCTGGCATGACAAGGAGATCCCACCTGAGATGTTTTCCACCATCATGATCCTTCAATGGAACAATGGAGCTTCATTTGTGCAGGGGCGTCAAACGGCAGCCGGCTATGTGGAGATGTTGCAGGGGGCATCCCCCCATGACCGAAAGCCCTCGTCCGTGGGGTAATGACTGGCTTTTTCAACAGGACAACGCCGCACTTCACAAAGAGGAATAAGCTCACTCTTTTGGACCATCCTGCGTGTTCCCCTCATCTAAATCCAATGGAGAACATTTGGGGATGGATTTACAAAAGTGGACATGAGTTCCAGACAGTGAAGCCATCTTCAGCACCTGGAGCAACATTCCCATTAGCCTCCTGGAAACACTGGCATCAAGCATGACCACACCCTTGAGGAAAAGAGAAATGCCAACATTTTCACTGCAGTTCAACCATTTCAATCCACAGTCAGAAAGAAAGAGTGCGGGCTTGTAGGCTCATTTTCTTTTTTTATCATCTTACCATTTTTATTATCATGAATTGTATCTTCACAAGGAAACTTTTATGAGGCGACGGTATCTTTATTCGGTTTATTTCATAATAGCCCACATGCTACATGATTGAAGTGTTTTATGTTGGCTAATGTGTCCCACAAACATACACGGTCCTAGCAGCAACCACACGATCGTGGGAACGCAGAATCCGACAGGTCATGGTCCGCCTTTGAAAATGGAACCTGGGATGTGAGCCGACAGTCTTGTCCAGCAAAGTCAATGAAGGCACACAAATAATATATATATATATATATATATATATATATATATATATATATATATATATATATATATATATATTTTTTTTTTTTTTTTTTTAAAGGTGAAATTCAAATTCACGAGGACAAAAGAAAAAAAATTCCACCTTGTGACACACCTCTTAAAAGCAAAAGTGCACTTTTTTTAAAAAAAAACTTTTGCCCATCATTCACAATCCTTATGTGAGACACTCATTTCTGTGCATTCTAAAGATATAAAAACAGCGAGGAAAAGGCTTCTTGAGACGTCATCTGTACTTCTGTGAAGAAGGTGTCGGACGTTTCGCTCCTCATCCGAAGAGCTTCGTCAGCAAACTAATAAGTGCTGGTAGCCTAGGCCTTAAATACAGTAAGAGTGGGCGGAATTGGTGTGCCAACACCCTCCTCCTATTGGGTCCTTACACTAAGCCTGGGCGGAGTAGTGGTATAATCCTCTCCTGCTATTAACACCTCTGATAAAAGGGAAGTGTCGCTCCCTGAATTGGGTATGAACGACTCTGATACTGGCTCGTTAGCATCTATTGTTCTGGCTCGGCCCTGGCTTCACCTCATTTGCAAGACTAAGAGCTGTGGGTTTTGGTCTCAGTAACCTGCTGAACACAGGGTCCAAATTAAACCTCAAACCACCATTGTGGTTGTTGTGGTTGTTGTCTGTTGTTTGACAACAGAACCCATCATTGAATCGGAATGGTGGTTTGAGGTGGTTTTATCAGAGGTGTTAATAGCAGGATAGGATTATACCACTACTCCGCCCAGGCTTAGTGTAAGGAACCAATAGGAGGAGGGTGTTGGCACACCAATTCCGCCCACTCTTACTGTATTTAAGGCCTAGGCTACCAGCACTTGTTAGTTCGCTGACGAAGCTCTTGGGATGAGGAGCGAAACGTCCGACACCTTCTTCACAGAAGTACAGATGACGTCTCAAGAAGCCTTTTCCTCAATGGACAACTCCTGTACGACTGAGAGCCTACACAGACGCATATAAAAACAGCTAAAAAGAGGCAGCTAACAATGCACGTAATGTGAGGCATCTATTCCGCCTAGAAAGCCTTCTGAAAAAATCCTCCAAAAAGTGCCAACAACGCTCCATTTCTATCATGTGACCTGCATATTAACCATAGCTACAGCGACACTGTTATTATTATCGTTATGCCGAAGAACTACTTTACTGGCGTAGTGACACAGCTAGCTACTAGCCCGCTAGCAACTAGCTTCACCACACTCGCTCACGATGCCTCAGGACACAAGCGAACAGCAACGCTACATATTGGGGATGCCGCCACTGCTGCTGTGTTTTTGTTTTTGACGCTAGGTGTAGCGTTCCGTTGCTATGTGAAATCAATGCACCCAGGCAGGAAGTTCCCAAAATACTGCATGTCTTCCATGTTATCATGAATGTACCTGTTACTACATGCTCACAGCATGGATAGAAAACCAGAAAACCTTGTTGGAGGTGTTTTAATAGCGGCCTTTCTAGGCAAAATAGGTGTGTCCCATGACGTCTATTTATTAGCTGCCTCTTTTTAGCTGTTTTTATATCTTTAGAACGCACAGAAAGGAGATAGACGTGTCTGTTCATGTCGCAAAATTCCCCCCCAAAAAGCACACTTTTCCTTTAACAGCTGAAGAGCACTGAGTAAGTGCCGCATCAACACGTCATGTTTGTACTTCCTAGTCACCCAAGAACTCATTCGGCCTCGGTGAGGTGCATGCAAGGGCTGAATGAAGCCCAGAACTAATACAGTGTTTGCTCGTGTGCTTGCTGAAAAACATTCAGTATAATGTTTCATTTTCAAAGCCAGATTTATCTATATTTTTATTTGACTATTTATAAAAATGGTGTCATTTTTAAGACAAGATGCTTGATTTTATGTACATTTACTTTACAAGTGGGAGTCTTGAGTTGTTATGAGCAAATATTGTCATCAACTTGATTCTTCCCACTCAGCCGTCCTCCATAACACAATGTCCGCCCCCACAGAAATGCATCCAATACATATCATATATATGGATATTTACCCCCCACCGGTCAAAGGTTCTTTCCTGGGAATGTGGAGCCTCCGTCAGTCGACCCGTGTCCAGTCAATGTGGGTCTTACCTCTCAAAAAACTCCCCTCACTCACTCAGTCCAGCTTGCGAGCACCCAGCTTGAGAGGACCCTTGGCGGCTTTGCGCTCCGCCCGTTTGGCCTCCAGCTCTTTCCTCCTCTCCTCTCGTTTCTTCTTGGAGAGCTCAGCCTTGCTCAGACCTGCTGGGTGGCATGCAAAGAGTTTTGTGAGGGAGGGGCTTGCAGATAACGTTTAATATAAATTTAATATAAACACAGAGACTGCGTCCAGGAATGACACGTGCCGTACACGTCTCACCTTGGCTTCCATCCACCGACTCCCAGGTTTCCTCAGTGGCCCAGTCTCCTGTAGCGTCCGCACCCCAGCCATCTCCAGGCTGACAGGAGGAAAACATCACATGAAACCAATATTTGATAGTCTTTCCTACTGTACACACACAAGCATCTTTTATTTCTAGTGCTGAAATCACATCGGGAAAAATCAAAGGCTGCAACTTTGCCGCGTTGGTATTTTGTGAAGCACCACGTGTAGGTATGCTAACAAGTTATTGATATTTCAGGAATAAATTGCACCTCAGCTTTGTGACATCGGTGAAAAAGTACCAACTTCGCTGTCTGCTCTTTTTCCCCCCCATTTTTGGTGTGTTTTTTTTGTGGACATTTTCCAAATATTTCAACCTTCTTCATACGTAACATTTTTTTTCCCTCATAATATTATGACTTTATTCCCATAATCTAACTTTTTTCCCCCCAACCTAATTTAACAAAAATGACAACTTTATTATCATATCATCACTATCATATTATCATTATCATATCTTATATTACGACTTCAATTTTTTTTTTTAGTATTTTAAATATTTTTTCTTTAATATTTCAACTCTATGCTCCTACAATGACATTTTTCCTCCTATTATGAAGTTATTATTGTAAAATTGTAACTTTTTTATTGTTACGTCTGTGTAGGCTCTCAGTCGTACAGGAGTTGTCCATCGAGGAAAAGGCTTCTTGAGACGTCATCTGTACTTCTGTGTAGAAGGTGTCGGACGTTTCGCTCCTCATCCGAAGAGCTTCGTCAGCAAACTAATAAGTGCTGGTAGCTTAGGCCTTAAATACAGTAATACTTACTGTATTTAAGGCCTAAGCTACCAGCACTTATTAGGCCTTAAATACAGTAATACTTACTGTATTTAAGGCCTAAGCTACCAGCACTTATTAGTTTGCTGACGAAGCTCTTCGGATGAGGAGCGAAACGTCCGACACCTTCTACACAGAAGTACAGATGACGTCTCAAGAAGCCTTTTTTATTGTTAGACTACAACTTTTTCTCTTCACAGTTTGACTTCAGTTTTTTTCCCATTTCTGTTGTTTTTAAAAAAAATAATAATAATAATTTTCAATCTATTTCAGCTTTTTTCTTGTACAGTAACATTGACTTGATTCCCATAATATTATAACTTTTTCCCCAACCTAATTTAAAAAGACAACTTTATTTTTTGTTTTTCATAATACTACGACTTAAAAAAAAAAAAAAAAAAAAAAAGCACTACAACTCTATGCTACTAAAATGACATTATTTTTCCTCATATTATGGAGTTATTCTAGTAAAATTTGGACTTTATCGTTAGAATACAACTTTTTCCTCTTCACATTTTGACTTTATTCAAATAAAATTACAGTAGTTTTTGCCATTTCTGCTGGGGTTTTTTTTGTTATTTTTTAATTCATCTTCCAACTATTTGAGCTTACTTGTATATTTTCTTCTTATAATATTTTGACTTTGTTCTCATATTATAACTTTTTCCCCAACCTAGTTTTCCCAAAACACCAACTTCACTTTGTTTTGTTTGTTTATCATAATATTACAACTTTAAAAAAATCATGTTTTCTTTAATATTTCAACTCTATGCTACCAGAATGACATTATTTTTCCTGATATTATGAAGTTATTCTTGTAAAATTACAAATACGTTTTCCTCTTCACGTTTTGACAATATTCTAATAAAGTCACTGTAGTTTTTTCCATTTCTGCTGTTCTTCTTGAATATTTCCTTCTTATAATATTATGACTTTATTCCTATATTAAAATTTTTCCCCAATCTAGTTTTCCAAAAACACCAACTTTACTTTGTTTCGTTTGTTTATCATAATATTACAACTTAAAAAAAACTCTATGCTACTAAAATGACATTATTTTAAATGTTAAGCCGGATTTCTGATCTTTTGCACGTCTCCCTCCTCCATCCTCACCGTCGTGTTTCTCTGCACCACAGACGCAAACAGGTCGTTTTGATTGGCCGCTTTGTTTGCACTGCCGCTGTCCCAGTTGTACTCGCTGGCTAACCGGACCCCCTCAGGCAGAGAGGCGGTGGCCGTGTCCGTCTCCTCCTCGGCCCAGTCGTTGCCCCAGCCCTCCTCGCCGGCCGAACTCTGGCCTTGGCCTTCTTTCTCGTTGGACCAGCTGTCGTCTGCGTCCCAGCCTGAACTGCTCCAGTTCGAAATCTGCTTTTCCCCCGCCATGGTGGTCGCCGACCGGCCCGCCTACATGGGTTATATCATGGCAGATACAGTATATTAGCGGGCTAGTTTCAGTCCAAAAGCCATTGAAGACATATTAAAAGGAAACGTACTCCTCCATCACTGCCGTTCTTCTTGGGTGTCATTCCTGACCAGTCAGTGTTCCAGTCATCCTTCTCACTTTGCTTGTTGGGGGGGGAACAACAACAGGTCATGACCTTTCCAAATCAGAATTTTTCCAACACAAATGAGTACAACCCTCACATTTCAGCAAGCATTTTATACAACAGTACCGCCTATCTTCAGGAGGAATCTGTGTACAGCTTGTATATTACCATGCACTGACAATCAGTCAACACACGAGGGACACATAGAGACAAAGGAAAGGATGCAACTTTGATATTTTGTCCAGTAGTTACGTATACAGTATTCATGAAAATAAATGGTATCTCAGCTTTGTGTTACTTTGTGTTAACTCCTTCAATCCCAGCCTTCAGTAGCAGCCATTTTACACCATTTTGAATCATTTTTCATGGCACACAGAATATTGTGTTTTATGGCTACATAAGCATGGAACCTACCCAAAGAAAGATTAGACTCCCATCTTTCATCAGAAAAGCAAACACATTTGTTTCTACCTTTTTTTGTTCTCCAGTAACCAGCAGTAGAACTTAGGTAAGTTTCAGAGAAATACCAGACTCTCTCTACTGCTATACAAGCTATACACAGACTACTTTAAAGTCTACCTGGGTTTGTGTTCTACAGTACTGTCCCTCCAGATGTAATCAAATGCTGAAATGAGGGGTGAACTTACTTTTGTGAGGTACTGCATGTACACACGGAAGGTTCTAGCTACCTCTAAACTCCCCCAATCCTCCTCGTCATCCCAGCGCTCTCCTGGCTCCTCCTCATTGTCCGTCACATGGAGAGCCTGTGATTGGTCCACTGAGTTTGAGGCAGCACTGGTGGTCATGGGGTCATGGGGGCTTTTTTCTACAGAACCTGAGACACGATAAATACACGTTTAGGTCGTGTACCAAGCGACTCACACTGCCTGAGTCTTTTGCAACTTCCGCCACCAAGAGCGCTGCTCGCTGTGTAGAAATTCATTCACGCCATCAGTCATCCATTGCTTACTTGGAGCTGTACCCGCGCCACCCCTGGCACTGGAAGTCCCGCTGCGCTCAGCTACCGCACCTCCTTCTGTCCCTGGTGTGTTGCGGATCAACTTGGAAGTCAGCGAGGACATGCCGGTCACAGCCCAGCCGGTCCACCCGGAAGAGGTGCCGGCAGGCTGAGCACACGAGCCAACATCCTTTTCTAAGCAACGGAAAACGTGTATAAAGTCGTTATCAGCGAGAGCGACCAGTGACATCAACTCACTGGCCAAAAAATTAGGAAGACCAGAGCATCTCCATCCAATCCAGTCGTCCCTCGGTACATCACACTCTTGCAGACTTTCAAAAATGAATTAAAAAATGATCGCTATTTCGTGGTAGAACTACAACCTGTCCAAAAGTCCAAAAAATGCATATTCAAGCAAATTGTACATATGCTTTGCCCAAATTAATCATTTTCAAGCATTAAAATGGCTAAATGAACTAAAATACAAAAATAGTAAAAGCCAGGGGTGTCCAAAGGGTGGCCTGGGGGCCATTTGTAGCCGGGGCACATTCTAAAAATATCAATGAACAGCAGCAGCAGCAGCAGCAGCAAAAATGGAGAAATTAGCAGTACAGTAATTTTACAAGAATAAAGTCAAAATATTATGAGAAAAAAAGTTGTAACATGCCATGAGCGGCAGCCATCTCTTATGTCCCTGCAGTGATCCCGTAGCCTGTGCATTGGTGTTGCGCAATGTGGTGTAAACAAAGAATAACAGGAGTGTAACCGTGACAATATGGTAGTTATTTTAGATTTACAAGGACTCCAATAATGTTAAAACCCGCATTTGGAAAGTCATAAACAGGTTTTCTATGCTCTTGACTACAAAAATATTCCATTTATTAATATTGAATGCTACTTTGTGGTAATTCACTTATCGCGGTCGGGTATGCATCCAATTACCTGTATTGCAGGTTTACATGATCTCACAACAGGCACAATAATAACATAAAAATAATAATCACCATAATAATAACACGGGTTACTGTTGCGGGCACAGCCCACAACAAGCTAAAATTCAACGCTGAACCCCCGACGTCGTTTCCTGTTCGCCACCGATTCTGCTCCCCTCCAAGCTGAACCGTCTTAAATGGCTTATTTTCTGATTTGCTCTATGTAGTATATTGTTAATAGGAGTGTGAAGGTGACTATGTGGGTGTTACTGCATGTCTGGACAGCTCTAATAATGTTAAAAAATGTATTTAGAAAATCGTAAAGAGGTTTTCTATGCTATAACTTTGAATAAAGTCCATCTATAAAGAAGGAATACTGCTTCATGGCTATTCACTTGCATTGGAGTCGGGTCTGGAATCAATTAACCGTGATAAATGAGGGCTTACTGGACAAAAGTTTGGAATTTTGGCTTTACAAAGATTGTAATTGTTAGAGATGTCTAAATATAATAAGTTTATTACTGTGGTTGTAGTGTGTAGTGGTGGATAATTGCTGTTTCTATGATTGTAGGCAGCTACACTATGAGAAACCCATAACAGTATGTTGAGAGAGACTACTGGATATGAGCCAACATCACTTAAGTGTTTCTGCTCACAAGTGAGTGAGACAAAAAAGTAGAAGGCAGCTGTTCAGTACCTATGTCAGACAGCTTGGTTGGATCTTCGGACACAGTTTCCAGCTTGGAGAGAAAACTCCTGATGGCTTTGAAGGCCTGGCAGAGCAGCAGAATAACACATAACAATAACAAACAATGATGTGAAAGCTAAGGTCGAACCCAGCGTGTATAGAGTACCTGCTCCCTCACGCTTTTGTCAGGGTCCACGGTAATGGCACAGAGCGTAGGCAAAATACGGGCGGCAATCTCCGTCAGGCTGTAGTAGTTGTGTGTGGCGGCAAAGCCGAGTACGCCGGCGGAGCGCGACGCCGCAAAGGAGTCTTTTGTTGCTCGAGAGAAGGCAGAAATCAGAACTCGCTGTCGGGTCTGTGAAGGACAGGATTAGGTCAGGGCAATTCGACTAAGTTGTTCAAATCAAAAAGAACCAGGGACCGGACTTCTTCCTTTAGTGGGGTGTTGTCCTGCTCGCCAACAAATTGTCTATTTTACAGAGCAAGACTGATCGTCAAGAATTGGCTGCATAAAAAGGAGCAAGCAGCGTGCAAAGACATTTTCATGAATGATCGTCCTGCCCACACATATGCATGTCGTTTGTGTCGTTTTCCCAGATTTAAAAAAAAAAAAAAAAAAGAAATACAGACTTCCCTCATTTATAGTAGTTAATTGGTTGCAGACCCAACTGTGATAAATTAATTTCCGTGATATAGGATTCCATGTTAAAGGGGACCTATTATGCTTTTCCTCTTTTCTGACCTAAAAATGTTGTTACAATGTTGTATTCTCAAAAATGTTAACAAAAAAGAATAGCAAAAAAAGGGGAAAAAAAGCGCAAAGAGTGAAGTTCATGCTAATAATGGGCTTTTTCGCCTATATGACCAAGCTGAGATGCTGAAATATACATAACTTCTTGGCATACTTGGCGTATCTTTACGAAGTATCAAAGTGGCGAAGTTGCATCCTTTCATTTTTCACAATGTGGCCCTCGTTGGAAGAGTCTGGACTCCCCTGCTGTACAAGCATACCGTACTGTACTAACAAAACAAATCATGCGAGTGACTGCTGTTAACAGTAAAACGTCTAGCACGTTTCTGTTATAACTGTTCAACTGCATTCTTCTCTATTTGGGCTTACCCCGGCGTTGAGGTAGAAGGCGATCTTGCCCAGGCAGACGGTGGTGTTGCATCGGATCGGGCCCTGCTCGTCCCTGGCCTGCAGCCTGGCAAAGTGGCGCATCAGCTCCTGGTTCAAGTTGCTCTCGTTCAGTTTGGGAGCCAGCAGCAACATCGACTGAGCAGAGAGAGAGAGTGGAGGAAGCAGCAGCAGCATCAGCCAGACGTGTGTAGACTGTAAGGTTATCTTTTGGTTGCGTTTGAGTGCACATACCTTAACAGTTTGTTCTCTGATGGCAGGGTTGGTGTCAGTAAAGCCGTGGACAACATGAGGGAAAATCTGGGAATTCACTGCGGCCTCATTAAGGTACTGAATGAACTGCTCCATCTAGGAAGCAAATGGGAGCATACAAATGTGTTTTTTGGGGGGTACAATGGATCTGACAATAACCCTTTGGCTGTTTTGTTTTCTAAAAAGTAACAACTTTTGAAAATCCAGCACCTGCTGGAGCAGTCGTATCCTCATGGCCCGGTCTGTGGAGGAAAACATCTTGACGATGACCGGGATGATCTTCTGTTGGTATTCCTCTGCGGACAGGAACTTACCCACCTGGCGGACAATTTTTAGACAAGCTGAGTTGAAACATTCCTTACATTATGCAATCCAGACTAACAGGGAGTGTGTGTGTGTGTGTGTGTGTGTGTGTGTGTGTGTGTGTGTGTGTGTGTGTGCATACATATCTAACAGTATATTATGCCATATTGTGGTTGGGGCAATTATTTACTCAGCTGCAGAAAGTACCAGGTGCCTGACTTGACCATTAAATGCTTGTTCAAAATGTGGTCGATCGTGTGGTACTGATTTGGTATTGTTTATTATGTATTAAAACAACTGCAGCAAATGGAGTGTAGTACTTAGGGACAACCAGCAGAGGCGCTGTTGATTCGGTTTGAGCTCTGGCGTCATTTTTGCACATATATCCGTGCAAAAATGGTGCAATCCCAGCCCGTATATTTTACACAAAACAAGCAAGTAGTTATTTTGGAGCATTATGACGAGTCAGAAAAGAGTAGTCACCGCCAGTAGAGCGAGGACGACAACTGTCTTTTTTCATTTTTTAATGATGTCTTTATTGTTTTCATATTTTACTGGACTCAGTTATAGAATGCATGTTTAAAAAAAAAAAAAAATTATCGAAAGTGGGGCTCAGCGTGTTTAGTCTATAAATCAGGGGTGGGCAAACTTTGGGTTAAAAAAATTTACACGAAACCTGCTAACATTGGCCCAATTAATATTGCATTTTATTCCTGATGCTCGGCTCGAAGTGAGCCAATCCCAACCTGAAAATTTCAATCTCTTACAGGTCTCTCCCAGATCAGGGAATGGTGGCGGATCAGCGCAATCTTAAAAACGCCGCTCTGGTCGTAGTGCTGTTTGAATATTATTTTGCTTCCCATATTTCATAAACCCACAATTCATGGCTTAATTGAGCACATTTTCAAACTAACACCTTCAGCTGTACAGATGCCATGTCAGTTCTACAGGCAGTGCCTATAAAACGGTAATAATAATGTTTTAATAATTTATTTAAAAAAAAAAAAAACGTAAAAGAGTGAAGCTGCAAAATTCAAACCGCGAAGTGTCGAGGGACGGCTGCATTCTAAAGGACTGACCTTGAAAAGTGGCGTCAGGACTACAGCGCCGGCATTCCCAAACTCAAAGGCGGTGAGCAGCTGAGGGAGGACCTTGTGCTTACAGAAGTTCTCTGGGAAGGAGTCCAGATTGTCGCTTAGGTCCTGGAAGAACTGCTGCTTCTCAGCCGCTTCCTTGATCTGAGGAGGATTTAGAGACGGCATCCTGCTGTTACTATATAAAACGATGACAGTAAGACCGCAAGCTGAGGAGATAAAACCGAATTGAAGATTGCTGGGGTTTTGTCGGAGGATGTCCTGTTATTGCATGAAAGATGAAGTCATTTCATCTGTTTTACATGAATCTTTGTGTCCTTATGTGAGAAAGCGGACCTGGATCTCTTCCAGGAAGAGGTTGCTCTCCACAAAGCTGTTGCAGAGGAACCCCCCGGGGCTTCTGCAGTTCTGAAGGAAGCGAGCCGGATTGGGCCGTGACCGAGGGTTGGCACCCACCAGCTCGCAGTAGTGAGGGACGAGGGCCTTGGGGATCTGTGGGCACAGACAGAACCAGAAGGCAAACTGACATGGTGGCGTTCTGACTGCCACAGTGCACTGTGGATTTTACCATCAGTTAAAATGGAAAACACGCATGGTGGTGATGATGTGATGTTCCAGAAAATTGCCAGAGAGACTCACCTTCCCCAGTGAACGAAGAGAAGACGTGCGATTGAGTGGCCCGTTGAACACCTCCCACACCAGACAGCCTAACCGCCACACCTCCCCTGCCCTGCAAAAAAAAACCCCACAAAGATGTACAGTGGTGCCTTGGTTAGCGTCACTAAGCCGTTCCAGAAGGTCTGACTCAAATCAAAACGGACTCTAACCAAAGCAAATTTTCCCATAGAAAATAATGTAAATTCAATTAATCAGTTCCAGACACCCAAACATGTTAACACAAAACACATTTTATAGACAATAATTATAGTTTTACATGCAGAAAATGACGACAAATGAAACATTTGAGTGAACATTTAACATCACTTGTACCTAGTTTTGTTGGCAAAAACACAAAATAAACACATTATTCTGCTGCAACCACAGTTTGCAAAAATGTAAATAAAAAATATATCAAACTAAATATCAACGTTCTAGAACCAATAAACATGTACCTTGCTGTTTAATACAGATAATGGAAAAACAAAAAAAAACAGTAGGGACGTCACGGAAGTGCACCGGCGAGGATGCCCTATAAGGTGTCTGGTGATGTGTGCTACGTTTGACTGCCGCGACCATGCTATGTTAAGTTTGAATGCTTATGTTTGTTGTTGGAAGCAGAAATAAGTGTCACCCTCGATGCTCCGCCGGGTTGATAGCGAGTAGATATGTATGCATGTATGTGTGTAACTCTGAAATGACGACCGTCTTCTCTTTTAAGCCGTAAAATCGGGAGGTCCTGCACCCTTGTCTCGGTACAGCCAATCTCCTTTCTCTTTTGTGTGATCCATGTGTTTTGTTACGTCGTGTAGCTCTCTCTCTTAAACAAACACTGTTGCCCTAAAACGACGCCTGCGGGCCAAAACGCATTGCACAATCGCATCTTGGGTGCGCGATACAAGATGGCGGCTTAAACAACCTGGACGGCAAAGCAAAATTTTACCAAAAACTTTGTATGTTAACCAAAAGACATGCTAATCAGGGCGGACGTTAACCGAGGTGCCACTGTATACAATATTTGGTCTGATTTTATACTGTATGTATTTTTCTTGGCTTGCACGTGGACGTAAGCGGTTCTCAACATGACCAAAATCAAAACTGAAGCTAGCCATTGTGTGCACCTTTACTTGTCACTTTCACCAGACATAAAAGGCGATAAATAATAAAAGGTTTTTGGAACATCAGGCAGTTTTTTTACAGTAGTACCTCGCATAACATAAACCTTCTTTTACATAAATTCCACTGAACATAAATGATTTATGTAAAGTTTTTGCTTCGTATTACAGAAGAAATTCCATATAACATAAAGCGTCAAGTCAGTGCAAGTCTTTTTTTTTTCCAATCAACTTTATTAATGCCTCAAGTTGGTGCAAGTTCAGACTAACACTAGGTGACGCCTTCTGACGCATCACACTCTCATTGGCAGATTATCGGGGCACCGCCTCTGCTCTCATCTCATTGGCTGATTATCGGGGCACCGCCTACGCTCATCTCATTGGCTGACTTATACAGCACATAGTGAGTTTGTGTGAGACAGGCTTCTCCCTTCAACCTCCCTTCCTCTTCGTAGTCCCCCTGAAACCAACTTAAACAATTAAGTTAAGTTACAAATTAAAATTTTGCACACAGCATTATAGTGTAGTGCGTGTGCGTTTGTCTGAGAGACCAGCTGACTCTTAGACTCTTTGAGTCGCGTTTCGACTCAGGCTAGTCCTCCTCCTTCCTGCCTCCACTTGCGCTCCTGATCAAGACATCTCGTGAACGGTAGGATTGTTTTTGTTTTTCAGTTTTATTCATTTACAGTAATCTTATTTATTACCTTATTTTATATTGGAATATTACTGTACTATGTTTATGATAACGTTTTCTTATATTTTCCCACCATATTTGGTGGACTTTGAATATTTTGAAGTGCCAAGGGGTGAGTTTGGGAAGATCTTGGAACAGATTAGGCTATTTACATGTATTTTACGCTTCGTATAACATAAAATCCCTATAACATAAAAGGTTCTCAGAACGGATTATTTACGTTGTAGGAGCGTCTACTGTACATTGTTTATATATATACATATACATATACACACATATATACATACACACACGTGTGTGTGTGTGTGTGTGTGTGTATATATATATATATATATATATATATATATATATATATACACACACACACACACACACACACACACACACACACACACATTTTTTATATACATATTTATAAGTGTTTAATGCATATATATATATATATATATGTATATATATATATATATAAAAAACACTTCTAAATGCACATTAATGACGAATGAACTAACGAAGAAATTAACATTTAAAGGTTATTTGTACTTTCATTAAAGACGTGACTGTTCCCAAAGACACGATGTGGCAACAAGACACATCACGGACACCGTCTTCCTCAATAGTGTTTCTCGCCTTCTTTGCCAAAATGCTGGCACTTTGGCTCCATTTTGGGTTATTGAGGTGAGAAACATTATGGAGTCCAAGAAACAACTCGTGGCAAAACAGGAAGGTGGCGTTGAAGAGGGAGGTGTTGCTTTTGCGGCCACACTGTCTTCAGTCAAGGCAAAAATGATCCCTTTCATTCATCATTGATATGTATTTGTATGCATTTCAAACTATTTTCTGCATGTACAACTATAAAAACATGTTTTGTGTTAACATTTTTGGTTTTCTGGAACAAATTAATTTGATTTACATTATTTCTTACTGGAACAAATTTGGCATAAAATCATGATGCTAACCAAGGTTCTACCATATGTACGTGTATGTACATGCGCGTATCTTTCTTCCCACGGCTGACAATCTAAAAAAGAAAATTAGTTAGTTAGCTGCTGTGGTAGAATCCAGGTTAATACTACCATGCTTTTAGTTTGAAGCTTAATTTGAATAGGAAGCCTGTGTATGCCCGTTTTAATGCTGCGTAACGAAACAGGAAGTTGACAATACTACTACTCATCGACATAAATCAATCGATTTTCCATTTTATGCCACCCAAAGCAGTCTACTTAAGCGGGCACTTTTTAGCAAGAAGAACACGGTGGCCCAGGACTTGATGAGCTGGTCGACATAGACGGGTTGTGGACTCAATCTCGTCATGCCGTGTCTCACCATTTCTCTCCACTGCAACTCGCCGCCTCTGGCGGCTCGTACTTCTCCATGTCTGGGTAAACAGCCTTGGGGGCCGGGAGCGAGGCCCCGCTTGGGTCACCCTGCTCTGGGGCGACATGGTCCAGAGCCCCAAGCTTCCACTCTCCAGCTCGATCCACAAAGACGGCCCACAGGCCCAGGTTGTTATGGAGCAGGTGGCAATCATTCACCAGGAAACTCAGAGCTTTCTGAAAGAGGAGGACAAGGTGAGGGGGGGTTGGAGTATCAGTCGGTGGCGAGGCAAAAACGACAGGCGGCTCACCACTATCTGGTGCAGACCCCAAGAGACTTCCAGTTCACCGGGACTGTCCTTCAGTTGCACGGCCAAGGGTGTTACGGGTTCAGTTACCAGGTACAGGCTCTTCTCGGTCTGGAACGAGGTTAGCATGCATTTACTGCACTGTTACAAAGATGAACTCTCGTACCGGTGGTGGCACACAGTCTCGGTAACGTTCACACTCTAATCAGCAAATTAACGGCAAAAACGTCCTGAGGTCTCAATTGGTCTGAACTGAATTGATTAAATTAAATAACTCTGCATTTATTGAGATGAATACTGGTATTAATGCACATTTCCCCACCAGAAGTTTGTTGAAACCGATTCAAAATTAAGTGTATCTCTTTCCTGAAATATTATATGTTACTTGAGAGTACAAACCACATGCTCGAAGTCAAACCGTGATGGAAAGCAAAGGTAGCAAAAAATATATATGGATATATTTTGGTGTTTGTTTGAGAACCGCTGATGTGCACTTTTGCCTACAAAGGCCACATGGAAGAAAATGAAAGGATGCAACTTTGATTATTTTGTAAAGCAACACATGCAGACATGCTAACAGGTTAGCTATAAGGTATGTCAAGAAAGACCTGCATGTCATCTTTGTCATGTAGGTGAAAAGGCTTCTTAGTATGAACGCAGCTCTTTGTTCTTCTTTTTTTTTTTTTTTTAATGAAAACTCCGAATATTTCAACATTCTTTGTAAATTTTCTTTTCGGAAAACATACATTTTCTTTAATATTTACACTCTATGCTACTAAAGTTATATTATTTTTCCTCATAATATTCTGAGTTTATTCGCAAAAAACATACTTTTTATCCCCTCCGAGTACAATTTTTTTCTCTTGATATTTCAAATTTATTCTCAGAAACCCTGAGAAAACCTTTTCCTTTCTGGTGTTTTTTTCCTATAATTTCAACTTTCTTCTTGTAAATTTTCTGCAAAAATGACGTTATTTTTTCCCTCATATTACAAAGTTATTCTGGTAAAATTACAACTTTTCTTATTTGATTTTTTTCGTAACATTTTTGATTTAATTCTTGTAAAATTACTACTGATACGTCCATTTTCGCTGGGTTTTTTTTAGGTTATATTTTTAGAATGTGCCGTGGGCCACAAACAGCCCCAGGGCCGCATTTTGGATACCCCTGTCCTACAGTGTCCCACTCACCACAAAAGAGAAGACTTTGCAAAATGATTATGAGGCTGGAGTTTAAAAGTCAGCTCTAATGTCATGTACAACACATGGGAGGCCATTTCAAACAAAAACACATTTTGCATAAAACAAAACGCTCTACAGGTGACCGCTGTATCCACCACGTTACCTACCTCCAAGCCGTCTACATATGCCAGGATGTTGGGATGGCGAAGGGTCTTCATCCGCTTGAAAGCGGCTTTGGCCAACTGAGTCTGCTGCTCTGATCCCTGGGCCACCTCGTAGACAAACACCGACACCGGCTCTCCATTGGACTGGTATGCAATGAAATGGCATGAACATTTTTATTATTGTTGTTATTGAGGGTTGTAAAGGTGGGGTAGTGGTCAGCACACCAGCATCACAGCCCGGACATCCGCATTGGAAGAGTAAGTTGGTGACGCTAACTGGTGTCATTGTCCAGTGAGGATGACACTAACAGCACCTATTGACCGCTTTAGCGGTTTTAATCAAGACAGTTGGGTTTGTTAGGCGCTGGAAGCAAGTAGAAATGAAAGCCCAGTCTGAGTTGAAGCCTTTAAAATGTATCGGTTGCAGCTTTTAACGCGGCTAACACTGGGTGACGTGGCGACTACCTGACTACGTACCGGAGCAAACAGGCACTTCAGTGAGCGATGCTGCGGTTTATTACAACACGTCTCCCGCACTGTGGTTTATGGAATTTATATAAAACTGAGGTGACATCGCCATTTGCAAACTAAAATGGCGAACGGGTGCTTTTGTTATTCGGGGTTAACAGGCCGAAGCAAGCTAACACTTAGCCGAAGGATCGGCTTTTACCTTTCGTTTCCCGCGATGAAGCGACCATATTCCAGATTTCTCCGGGCTGTCTGGAAGAATTTCATAAGCAAAGTCTTTGACAGGATCCCGGGCAAAAAAAGACCACATCGCCTCTTTCCACCTCACACCTCAGTAAACACACATACTCACAACCAGCACAGCACAGAACAGCGGGTTTGGACACATGAACGGATGGAAATGATTCCGGACGGAAAACACGTCACTGCATATTAGTTCCGTGGCGATTTGACTGTGATTGTTAGCCGTGAGAGCCACTCACAACCAATTAAAATATTTTAAATTCACCCATCCATTTTCTATGCCGCTTCTCCTCATTAGGGTCGCGGGGGTATGCTGGACCATATCATAGCTGACTTCGGGCGACAGGCGGGGTACACCCTGGACTGGTCGCCAGCCAATCGCAGGGCACATATACCTGTACATACAGTAAACAACCATTCACACTCACATTCATACCTATGGACAATTTAGAGTCTCCAATTAACCTCACATGCATGTTTTTCGAATGTGCCCATACAGGTAAATATATGAAATGTTATCATGGAGGTACCGAGCCGCGCACCAAATTAGTGATGCACTGTCATCTGAATTCGCTATTAGGGGTTCAAGACATCCATCAACTACTTGTATACTAGAGTAAGCAATGGGAGGTTGTGAGGAATTTGCTTAGCTTGGAGGTGGAACTATAATCGCCTAAATTACACATTTGAATGATAATCACAGATAATTGTCCAGTACTTATTGTGGACATCACTTGGACAATTGACAAAGAGAAAAAATATAATCCCCTTTTATGTGAGATGCATTTCACTACATTTGAAACTGCTCGCTGTTGTATAGACTAAGGTGCCACGAACATTGAATACATAACACAATTTCAATAAAGAATACATCTTGTATAATATTTTTATTACAACAATTGGTCCATGTATACACAGCATTGTGTATCACATACAAGTCATTTGCATACAGATGCTGGTCCACACTTTGGACAACCCTGCTTTGATAGATGTCAAAGTGGAGTGAGTGATGTTAACTCTGAGCAACCTCAACTGTCAACCATTTAGCTCAAGGGTGTCCAAACGTTTTCCAGCAAGAGCCACATATTTGTAACTATGCTAAGAAGTTATATACAGTATATTTCAAGAAAAAAAACTGCATCTCTGCTTTGTCCTATAGGTTAAAAA
Source organism: Dunckerocampus dactyliophorus (assembly GCF_027744805.1). Classification (NCBI taxonomy): domain Eukaryota; kingdom Metazoa; phylum Chordata; class Actinopteri; order Syngnathiformes; family Syngnathidae; genus Dunckerocampus; species Dunckerocampus dactyliophorus. The sequence continues at coordinate 1,948,669 of NC_072829.1, read as the reverse complement.
AAAAAAAAAAATCACAGCGCTTAATGGGTCGGGTTTTTTTTTTGAAAGCGCACTTTAAAAGGAAACTTTTCTGAATCTAAAAAAAAAAAAAAAATATCACAACCCTGTTGCATAGACAAGGTTTTACCCACAGCACAATGAAGCAAGACACCGCAGGGAATTGAACCCCGTCCCAACAAAGTCAGGAGTGCCACCACCGGAGTCTTTTGCTTTTTGTTGTTGCTGTATTACGGGCAAAAGCAAAACCTGGAGGAACAAACCCGGGAGTTTGTTCCTCCAGGAAAAGAAAACCCAAGACGACCTGGCTGCTATGTGATCTTGTCACTGCACGGAGATAAGTCTGGACACGAGGCTGAAACTAGAAGACACAACCGGTTGCCCCCACATCCCAGTATTTCCCAGAGCGAGCTGTTTTGATAGACTCCATTTCCATTCAATAATTGAGATACCAGCATCTCTGGTGATACTCAAATCCATTTTTCCTCAAGTGTGATATTTGGCAGGGCTCTCAGCACAAACGCACAGGCTGTAATAAGGGGGAGAAAAAGAGAACAATGAGCCTCCCCACCCCCTCCCGCCCACATAAGCACCAAAATGTTTACCAATGCTTATCCAATGGAAAATAAATTATGGTTGTCGTTTACCACCAGCTGTCGAAACTGCATTAAATCACCAGCTACTCCTCGCTGAAGCTCAATTCTTCCACGAAATTAAAACTAGAGGCAGGCAGAATCAAGGCATTCCACAACTTGGTGCTGAAGTTTAAGGCGCGCATCTCAAGTGATTTATGCTGAAAGAATTCTGTAAAGACAAGAGATTGTTGTTCCCCCACCCCACAAAATGCCCCAAAAAGCACAGCATTGCAACTACATGGTTACACATTCAAGTACAATAATGTTACGCATAGCTGATGTACATGCAGCATGTAGTTAACACTTCAAAGCCATGGCATGAGAATTAAGGGAACCGAAATTACTTAACTTCACACCCACGACAAGTGATGCATTAGAGGAAAGAAACTTGCAGCAGTTGATCTTAGTGACTGGATTCTCAGTGTTCCATCACAGGTTAGACCATCCCAGACGCCTTATTGATCAAATTTGGAAATTTTGACCTGAGAAACCAAAATGGAAAGAGGCACACACACGGAGACAGAAAAGAGCAGGGCTTCTGCGAAGGATGTCGGGTTTAAGCACAAGCGCACAGAGGGTTGGAACGTCAATTGGGGGCTACACATATTCGCCGGCAGCTTCCACAGATGGCTTTGCATTCAGAGGCGGGCGAGATCAGAGTGGACAGACGAAAACGATCTGAAACAGAGTGATCTACACAACACACCCACCACAGAACACTCAAAATGTCTACTCATCTTACGGTTTAAGATGCAAAGCAAATGGGCCTGTTGGCCAAAGAGGAATTTTCTAGTAAAGCATTGTTGATTTGAGGTTAACATAAAGCCAGTTCCAAGATGTCAATTTGGCTGTAACTATTTTATCTTGACAAATGAACATCTTACTACAATGTCCGGATTAGACGACCTCATTCCTGCATCAACCAGCCTGAAAACATGAGCTCTGCAAAGAGAAGTTGCAGGGATACAAACAACCACAACCAGCTCACAATTACAGCAACACATTTGCGTTGCCAAACAAATTAAAGCTGCACAATGCACAGCTTTCCTCAGCTACAATTTTGAACGTCACACAGTTGCGTGATATTTATAGATCATACAGACCTGCCACTTGCACAGTTGCGCAAGGGCATGTAGCTGAGGACTACATGTTAAAAGTAATTAAAACCTGACTCCAAGTCAAAACAGGTGGTTGATTTCAAACGGCGGCATGATTCCTGTGTTGTCATGGGAATATTTCTTCCCTCCTTTGGACTGCTCTGTAGAAATCAGAAGTAGACAAGACAACCCCCTACAATCCCACAAGATCATAGAACTGACTACTGTTAGCCTTACCCAAATGCTTTACTGCAGATATGACAAGCAAGGTCCATCAAATGTTCCTGTAGCTCAGGACGAAAAGGGCAAAGCAGTGCTATGCTAGCGCTACGGACACAGTCAAGTGTAGCAAGTTTGCTTTTATGATGGGGCAGTTCAGCCCGTTCAACATACACGTCTCATTGGGAGATTTAAGGAATTTGCTGCTTCACAACATCAATATTTGATGGATTCCACTTATCTGCCTTCAATTTCCACTTTGAAAGATCATTCGAGCCCAGGTCACATCCGTGCTCTACAAAGCTCCAAGCTTAAATACCTGAAAAAGCACAAGAGAAGCTTCCCCCAAAAAGCCCCCCAAAGAACAAATGCATACCAGTACTGTATTCAATCACAACAAGCTATGCATTTATTATGCAAATAGAAAATCCTTTACAAATAGTTTACTCATTGTATCGTCAATACAAAGGATGGTAACTAATTGCAAAGGAATTGCAATGGAGGAATTTTAACAGACAATGAACGTTAAATATGAACACATTTAATGACCTTACGTGATGCTCGAAGCGCAAGGAAACGTGTACATACAATGAGTTAGGAGACTTCCAGGTGGACTCAGGTATTGGAAAGCGCACAGGACACAGCACACTGAAAAATGCAAAGGAAAAGCCTCTCCCCCACAGGACCCCACCCAAAATACAAAGCAATACAAATTAACAGTAGCTAGCATTACAGGAATATGTCCTCTAAGGGGACAACTGCAAGAGTAATTAATGAAGATATTTGTCTTTAAGGAGTAGTACTTAAATACCGCAGTTGTGAACACGAAGATTTTCCGCCATATGCACAGACGTGAAGATGTTGACTTTGGCGTAGGTTACTGAAGGGCTGGTATAACTTAAATCTGCAAAAGCAACAAAGACACAGCCCCTCCCCAACCCACAAGCAGCATAATGCCTGAACAAAATTGCAAAGAGACTTTTACCGCACTCCACATGTGCTCTGGCTACACCAGGTGACTACTTTAGGGGCTGCTATCCTGCGATGCAAATTGTCCACTTGCGAACGATGTTGGGCACACTGGGATGATTCTTATTCAAGCCATTGCGAAGGGAAACTTGAGAGCTGTGGAGTCTAGGAAGAGACTGATTAAGGCTCCCCCCCCAATCCCCTCCCTTCACCCATTTGCAAGAAACCCAAATGTAGACAAACTTCAAGTAGAACTAGTGAACAAAGGACTGCCTCTCCCTCCGGCCGGGGAACTAGTGATCGCAGCGGTGTAGAGAATTCCGATAAGGCACTCCTCTCGCCACCACACTACCAAGGCAGCCGTTACAGCGGACACCACCACGACACGAGTCAGCACACAACAGGAAGGGTGATCAAGATACGCAACGCTTTACAGATAGCCTGGAAAAGGGAAGAGAGATCTGTGCCAGACATTTTGTCCTACAAAAGAAAAGTTTAAGTGCAAATTTGATTAAAAAGGCCCCGTTACAGATACCTCTACCTTTATACAAACCAACGCCTTTGTGATTAATATGAAGCATGGCGACACTTGCTCCCTGTCCCACCCTCTTGGCACTGGCTGGCTCTGGATCTGACGAGCCGCTTCAACGATGGACTTTGGATGACGCTACACTGCCTCTGGCTCCATCTGGCGACCACTGATGCCTGCTCTTTTGGACCCCATCTGCTCTTCCCTCCACGCACTCTGGTTCCACCACATGATCTGGTCCTGTCCTGCCTGGCTCCCTCCTGGTCCCACCACGCGATCTGGTCCTGTCCTGCCTGGCTCCCTCTTGGTCCCACCTCGCGATCTGGTCCTGTCCTGCGATCTTCCTCTAATGACTAAGTCCATTCTTCCTCTACCACTAAGTCCATTCTTCCCAATAACTCAGTCCATTTCCCGAAAATGGTATTAAAAAATGTAAAAAAAAATTTAAAAAATGTCTTTATAAACTGATCCGTCTGCTTGTTGGCCAATTTGGAATTACACCAACAAAGACAAAAACATACTTTGACCAAAAAAATGCCTGCAATGCCACTGTATTATATCTATGTTGCCAGTTGATGGCAGCCACCTTTGTTTCCATAAACTTGCAAAAGCACGATGTTCCAGCAGTGTAATGTAAAAAAAATAAAAAAAGACAATAGGCTATAGCAACAATACGTTTACAACTAATTGCAATGATCGCAATTTTGCCAGTCAGGCTGTCCAAAGTTTTTTTTTTTTTTTTTTTTTTAAATCTTTCATTGACTTCTGGACCCTCTAAGACGGGCCCTTTTTTTTTTTTTAATCTTTCATTGTCTTCTGGACCTTTTTTTTAAATCTTTCATTGCCTTCTGGACTTTTTTTTTTTTTTATCTTTCATTGCCTTCTGGACCATCTTTTTTTTTCATCTTTCATTGCTTTCTGGACCATCTAAGGCTGGCCTTTTTTTTTAATCTTTCATGGCCTTTTTTTTTTTTTTTTTTTTAAATCTTTCATTGCCTTCTGGACCATCTAAGGCTGGCCCTTTTTTCCCTTTCATTGACTTCTGGACCATCTAGTAGCATGTTCAGCATAGGTCAACTTATTAAATAACTGCTTCTTATGTAGCATGTCAAATGTCAGTCTGTTAGCCACGTTTAACAGCTGCTAACAAAATAGTATCCATATTTTCATAACATTTGGTTGTAGTCACCAACTCAGTTCATTTCAGACACTCCAGAGTTAACAAGTAAAAACTCAATTAAAAAGGAAGCTACTGACCTTGACACAAAGGCCGCCATTTTTATGATCTGCGCCAACCTACTGCTGTGACGTTAGCTGACAAAAAGGGTATGAGAGAAAGCCAAGTGGATCACATTTCCATTAACAAATCTATCAAAAATACCATTTGGCAGCAACAAATCTATCAAATGTAAGGTTTGACAAAATAACAGTCGAAAACAATGGCCGCAATAAATCTAACACCAAAAAACAAAAAGAGCAGTCTTTATAACATATAAAGCAGTCGTTATATGCCATTTATAACCAAACAATAGCAGTTAAGCCCCTGCGTCATGGCGGCCATGTTGAACCTTTTTTTTTTATATATAAAGTAGCCCACATTTCCATTAACAAATCAACCAAAAACACAATTTTGCAGCAACAAAGCTATCAAATGTAAAGTTTGATGAGATACCAGTCTAAAAAATTGCCGCAATAAACCTCACACCAAGCCAATCTTAAACATCTTGGTCATTAAAAGGAAAAAAAACAATTAAATGTATTTCACTTAATCTTTCGTCTGACGTAACATCTGATTAAAAATACCGACTAATACAACAATTGTCACCTTAAAAACATGAAAGCTACCGTTCGTTTTGTGCCTTAACAACAGCTGTAAAATGAACAAACAGCATCAAAAGACAATCGTTATCAAAAACCTTAACAATAGTTAACTCAAATGCCATCAAAATGGCAAAATGGCACAAAAAGGACAGTTTCACCTGAGCACCAAGAAAGAAGACGGCGAAGCAAAGCAACGTGACGAAGGAGGGGGACTGATCTTATTTATACGCTTTGACTGCGTAGGTCACGTGTAGGTTATGTATCCATCCGACAGGAAAAATACTCCCTCATTTCCGATCCAAATATATATATACACTGATTCTGTTTGGAGCAAAATCTAAATAATGTGTATATTTGAAACGATATCAATAATTAGATATCATCTTGTGTATAGAAATGCGATTTTTCCCCACACTCGATTTGAAACAAAACAGCTGACGTCACGCTTTAACGGCTGCGTGGATTAATCTTCCAGAGGCAGCAACTTCAAACCTAAACTGGATAAAACCAGAATGTTGGTCGGATCTACTTCTCGCTTGCTGCAGTGATACTCCTTTTGTTGTCGAAATAAGCGTGCGAAAAGAGCCAACTCATCAGAATATTTATATTCTGATGAAACCACGTCCGTGTAATGTAAATGTTATAGTTTTAAGATGTTGAAAATGTCGACCACCACTTCCCAGGCGTGTTGTACATCCATGTCGGGACATAAATGTGGGGCATGTTCGCGATTGTACTTTATAACCCGTATTCAATCAGAATTGAGTCATTTAAGTTAAAATGGCGTAAGGCGAATAAACTACACTGTTCCAGAAACATCCAGAACGAACGCCATAGTGGAAAATTACCAGTATCCTGTGTGGGGGAGCAGCAGTTGCCAGCTACAGCTGGTCATTTCCACAAAAACACATCTGAAACCTCACCGTGCAATACGTTAACCCCACATAAATAATTAGCCAATACATTAACACAATTCTTACGTCTTTCAAATGTCGCCACTATAATGGAATGCATACGCCACCCCCTTGCCACAAAGACCTACGATCATAGTTGGTGTTATTTTAATACTACTTGAATATACTGTATAAACACATACGTTTTATATAATCACTTCACTGAAATCAAGACCATTTAATGTTTACCGGCACTTTAACACGGCAAAATGACCCAAGATGGCAACGATGCACGACGGAAGTTGACCAGCAGGGGGAGCAGTGGAACAACATGGCTTGAGTCACGTCTCCCACGCACGCACACAAACACAAATTAGCATTAGGGGATACAGTACTGTAAAATATGCTTTCGAACCGATACCTGGACAAATATTTTAGGCAACAAAAAGGAAAAAAACTTGCTGGTTAACAATTTAACCATATATAATAGCCGAACGTGAGGGGAGAATATCACATAACTATATAAAATAATGTAACAATATCAACAATGAATGTTGTACATCCATTTTATTACATACAATTACTTCAGCAAAAATAAAACCAATAGTGCAAAATAAGTAAACAACAAAAACTACCATGGGCTCTCATTTAAGTCCTTTTTGCCCCCAAAGGCCTCCTGTATTGTTTGTAAACAATATAACAAGTGTAATTGGTAATATGGACAACAAAACAAAACACAGCTATTTGGGAAAATAAGCAGAACTGAAAAATATCAATATCATCACACCGATACTACCCATACTACAATTAGTGTTGATTATGGGCTCAACACACACACATACACACACACACACATACACACACACACACACACACACACACAGACACACACACACACGACTCCCTCCTGTTTTCAAATCCTGGACATGTCTGGGCAAAACACTCTTAATTTACACATCTTTCCTCACTGTTATTGCATGTTCACAAATAGAATAAAGGTTTCACAAATCAGAAACTGTTTTTATGAGCCTTCAAGATCTGTAGATTCATCAAGTCCAGATTTGAGAAGTCTACAACCAGCGGTTTTCAAAGTGGACCGGGTCTAATACAGACTAGGGGCATTTTTTGCATTTTCACATATAGAATAAAAGTTTCACGAATCACAAACTGTCTTTTTATGAACCTTTGGTGTCTGTAGATGATTCCAGTCCAGATTTGAGAAGTCTAGGTCTGGTGGTTTTCAAAGTGGACCAGGTATAATATGGAATAGAGGCTGAAAACATAAAAGAAATGTACCTTTATTGCATTTTCACAAAGACAATAAAGGTTTCCCAAATCAGGAGCTGTGTTTTTATGAACCTCTGGGGTCTGTAGATTCCTCCAGTCCAGATTGGAGAAGTCTGGGTCAAGTAGTTTTCGAGCAGCACCAGAACTAATACGGACTAGGTGCTAAAGAAAATGTCTAATGTGCTTTTATTGCATTTTCACAAATACAACATAGCAAGCGTCAGGAAAAGGCAATGTCTTACCTAAAATGTCTAAAATGTTTTCACGTTACGAAGTGTCACAAAAACAGACCATCAGGACAAACACTCGCACTGCTCATCACGTCAGTTCCACCTTAAATTTCCCCTTAAGTGCAGAATCGGAGGCTGGCGAATCAGAAGCCAACTTCAGCGTCGCGTCAACGTCTATGATCAAACACCGCAGAGTTTCAGAGCCCCGCCCATAAAAAGTCAATACGCACACATTGACGTGATAAACAAGTCAAACAACGGTCCTGTTCTATTGGGCAACGAATGATTGGCTTACTTCCTAATCATGGCTAGTTTAACGGGCTTTTAGTGATTGGATGTGAACATCCAACATACGCATCGCAAGTGACGCCGTATATGAGCACACGGACCTTGCAGTTCTTTCAAGTCAGAAAGGAGTACAAATATTATGTATACTGCATTTGTGTATCTACTGGCTAGTTTGTACAGTGATATCCTGCATTCGCTGTATTGTCTCGTGACTTTGGGTATCCTTTAAATCAAATTTGCATCACACAGATAATTTTTTATTGGCCGGCGGCACTTTCTAAAAATACAATTACTTAAAAGCCACAACAACAACAGCAAAAATGAGGAAAGCAGAAGCAAAAAAAGGCACGGAGAAGTGAGGAGAAGTTGAAATGCTGATGGTAACAACGTTGAAACATCAAACCATTCAATAATTCAGGACATTTGTGGCGTTATCCACATCACAGCAATTCCCACTGTAGCCCACATTCCTATTTTTGCAGAATGCTGAATGCCTTTGATCTAATTTGATCTAATTAGATCAAAGGCAACAACTACTTCCACATTTCTCAACAGATTCCAACCATTGCAACATAAACATGGACACTTTCCTGCTCGTTTTTGTTTCCACCCCTACTCCACCCCCATCCAGCTCATGCATTCACACGCAATGCCTCCTGACACTGCAATCATCTAGTTCATGAAGTCAATTAGTTAGCGCCGTTAACGTGCTATTTGTGTCAGCCCTGGCAATAACGCAAAGCTGACATGCAGGCTGTCTTTTCCACATGTTGGATTGGATTTAGAATGAAAAGCAACAAAATGGCCCCCGCATCCTTTCCCTCGTGTAAAAAGTGTGGACACCCCAGCCTTGGCTGATTCACGAGTGTACTTGTAACGTGGTGCGCTATTACGTTCATAGGGAAGAAAGAGGATGATTATGAGCGCAACACGTGGGGGAGTGAAACAGCTGAGTCACTCTCCTGCAACGGAGGCGTCAAATACCACGCAGCGAGCACTGAGTCACGCCTCGGCAATGCAGCAAAGTGCAGTGGCTTCAGGCGAAACAACTCATAAACTGGACGCAGTCTCGTCATCTCGTGGCGTTGCCCAAGTCGCTATGGACTCACTGATGTGCCAAACATGATCCATGACAGTGCAAGGCAGCACTTTCACCCAAGTGCATTTTGGTTTCTGTTTGTTTCCTGATGTGACCCTTCTTACCCTGGATCACTTCACACTCACCAGTGAGCGACCCTCCCCCCCTTGGCCTGACAGGCCTGTATTTATCACCCAACAGCTGTTGCTGAAGACCAGCACATGTTTCACATTCTACAACAGCAGGCTCAACTGTCCAATGACTGTCCAATGAAGCGAATGCTCTTTAGCTGGCTGATCATGAACAGCTGTGCTCGTGTACAGCATGCATACACGGAGGACAGTGGGGCGCTGTCTACAGCACAGGTGTCAAACTCAAGGCCGCCGTATCGTTTGATGCGGCCCGCGAAAGCCCGGAAATGATGCATGTGGAAAAAGATGATTAAAAAAAAATTTGATTTCATTAATTTTGTTTTTATTGATTTTATTTGGTTAAATGTTTCATATATTTATATTATATTCCTAAAAATAATCACAAAATAAGTTACTAAAAAAAAATCAAAAAGACCCTAAATGCATGTTAAAAAGCACTATTTAAAATTAGATTATTAATTTAGTTTTAATTTTTTAGTTAAAATGTTTCATATGTTTGTATTATATTACTAAAAATAACAAAATAAAATATAAAAAAAATCAAAGACACTTTTTAAGAGAAATTCTATTTTTTAAATTTTGTTTGTATTTATTTTGTTTAAATGTTTCACATATTTATATTACTAAAAATTAATAACCAGACTAAATAATTAAAATAATAAAAAAAAACCTTAATGCATGTTAAAAGACACTTTTCCAAAGTTATTTTATATAATTAATTTTGTTAATTTTTTTTAAAATTTGTTTCAATGCTTCATATCACTTATATTATATTACCAAAAATAACAAAATAAAATCTTTAAAAAAATTTTAAAAAGACACTTAATAATGTACGTCAAAATGACACTTTAAAAAAATTCTACTTTATGAATTTTGCTTTTATTTTGTTTAAATATTTCACATATTTATATTATATTACTAAAAAGTAATAACCAAATTTAAATGTTTCACATACTTATATTGTATTACTAAAAAGTAATAACCAAACAAAATAATTGAAAAAAATCCAAAAGACCCTTAATGCACGTCAAAAAGACACTTAAAACATATTTTATTTGTTTAAATGTTTCATATTTTGATATTATATTACTAAACATATAATAAAAAAAAATAAAATCATTTTAAAAAATGAAAAAGGCACTTAATCTTTTCTGCTATATGTATTTGTTCGGTCAATTTTAAGAGAAGATTTGCAGTGCATGCCACTGGAGTCTTATTTTTTTGTTGTCAAAACCCATTTAAAAGAAATGAAAAGAAACTATCTAACTGTACATATAATTATACTACTATAATTGTTATATACTCCAATTTCTGCTTGTCAGCTTGACTTCTGAGTTCAGCGTAAGTTTGTCAGTGAAATATCAGTAAATGAAAGTCATAACACAGTAATGACGTGTAATAATATCACGAGGTGAGTATGTGGTTTTACAGTCGCAGTGTGGTCCACGGTGACAACCAGTCTGACGCCCCTGCTCGAGAGGGGAAAATAAAGGTTATTTGGTTTCGCAGCCTCCCGGAGACACACTCTGGAAGCGGGGAGGCAAATAATCTGCTGGGGGAGCACTTGCACATCGCGGTGTGAAAGCCTGCAAGGCAAGAATAACACAAGAGGGTTCTTCTGTTGCCTCTCAATCATCAAGCAAAACCACATGTTCCCTTTTCAATGTGTGTTCCCTCGCTCTCCATTTATACACAGTCGTGAAAGCAAGTACTGTACCTTGTCGGTCAGTGTAACTTTTGGTCATTGAATTTACTTTTCATGAATGGGAATTAAAAAACAAAAACGATTGGTTCATTTGAATATCATTTTGATATGCAAACAATTCCATTCGCAATACAGAGCGTTCTTCTTTTTCAGCGTCAAAAAGCAATAAGTAAATAAACTAAATATCTAAATAAACGGTTTGTGTTGTTTTGGATATTGCATATAACAAAAATAAAATCAGTCAACAGAAGGGAAAAAACGGACCAAAAACAGGTGTCTTTTGATATTTACACACCGGAAGTTGCTTTTTAAAGGCGGAGTGGCCTGTTGGTGGTGCTGTACCTTACGTCGGAAAAGCCAGATAGTGGTCATGGATCACACCAGAAGAGCGTCTTTATGGGAGATTTCCGTTTTGTTTTCTGAGCAGGTTTAACCGAGTTATAGTGTGTTGGAGTGCTTTTATTTTGAATACCGGACTTTACCTGATACAGAAAGCGTTGCGCCGAATTGGCCCGAGTATTGCCGAAGGGATCGGGAGGTCGGGATTGTTGCAGTGAGTTGTGATCGGTCGTTGACGCTCCTGCTTTTGAAAATGAAATCTTCCGGGTTTTCCGAATATGAACAAAACCATGTTTTTTCCGTTTTTTGCTGACTGCTTCATTTTATCTTTTGCTATATGTGTTTTGAGATGCATCTATTCCTTTTTGACACAGAATAACGCTTTGTATCTCCGTTTGAGGCCAGGACGCTCACAGGACCATCGCTCACATCAATGTGAGCATTCTGCCCTCTGCTGGTCACCTAAGCACACAGCCACGCAAACATTAGGTCATACGACGTACAAATAAATCTACCTAAATAAAAAAATATACATTTACAAATATATCGTATACAATATTTATTATAGTAGAAGTCTGCAGTGTTATACGACACAACTGCACTGTAACAGCTTTTCATATGAAATCTAAACTACTGCAAAGCCAAAGTGATATCGTTGCATTGAAACAAGTGTGTCTACGCCTGCTTTGGGCATACGGAGTTCTACCTGCTTGAGTGTTTCAGCATACTGCATGAACGCGTACACATCTTTTCCTCAAAGTCCTTGTCAGGTCTTTCAACCTCCTAGAATCCTGAATGAGAGCAGCCAAGAACGCATTGAACATTTGACAAATAATTTGAGTCCATCTTTAATACACGTCTCCCCCTCAGCTTGCCTGTCCTGATATTTACTGCAGAAGACGTTTCGGGACTCCTGCTCCTGTCAGCCACTTTTGCCAGCTCTCAAACCACCTGACACTCCGAACTTGAAGGAAGCAGCGTACAAGAGGTTAAGAAACAGCAGCTGTTGTTCCATTCTAACAAAAGTCATCAACCTAGGGTTTTATTCGGCAATGTTTGGCTACTGACCCACGTGTCACTTTTGACACACTTCTGTAGTCATCATTTCGCAAATTTGCCTTTTATTTGCATATCCCAACCCCTTGGGTTGAGATGGACAACAATGTGAATACAATAATAACAGTAGTACTATGACTTTTAACATTACAAGTAATAATTAGATAAATAATAGAAGATGTAGTGACATTGTTGGCTGCAGCTCCGGCAATAGGAGCGCCCCTTAAAGGGGAGTAGCATATCCCCTTTAGTGAGCTGGTGCTTGTGCTTCCTGGGAGGCAGATTCCGTGCTGTCATTCCATCTTGCGTGGTCCTACGCATCCAAACAGAGTTTCCTGATGCAAAAGGCCACTAAACGGGATTTGTCAGGGCAGTCCTTGGGATGAGGAGACAGCCAACATGTCGCCTACATATGACTTAGCGTCCATAAACACTTGGTCCATCATCTCAGCAACATGCCCTGTTTCATAAAAGACAAGTACAAAGCTTTTAGTTACTTAAGCTAAAAGCTACCTTAAGCTACCTATGATGAGTAACACATATGGACTGAGTTCTCCCTCGCCCAGACTAGAGTCACCGGGGGCCCCCCCTCTGGAGCCAGACCTGGAGGTGGGGCACCGTGTTGAGCGTCTGGTCTGGTGGCACCCGCATTGTTTTGGGTGAAAATAAAAATGAGCATTCTCCCTTTGTAAAGTAGACCTTGATGATAGGTACACCACCTTCATGTTTCAGCTTGGGGGTCCGTCAGCATTTTCATTGCCGTGTAGAGCCTGAAAGGAGCTGAAAGACAAAAATTACAGATTTTCATTATCAAAAAGGAATCTTACATGACAAACTCCACTTCTTAAATTTACCTGCACAAAATTCCTATGAGTGGAAAGACAACATAGCCGTCAAAGATGAAGTCTGGCAGTGAGTCTTAAGCTCAGTTTCTCAACGCTTTTCTTTCTTATACACGGCAGCAGTTGCTACAAGCAAGCAAGAAAACAAAAAAAGTATATTTAAAAACACAGTACAGTTAAATATCTGAGATTTGCAGACCCACGTGTATAGGTTGTCTGAACAAAATATCCCTATTTAAAACTTAAAAAAACCCAACAACTCGTTTATCGCAGTGAACTCATTCAACCCCAGCCATTTTTCAAAAGACAACCCCTTCAGTAGCGGCCATTTTGACTGCTCTTTCAAGACACACAGGATAGTGTGTTCTATGGCTATATAAAACATGGAACCTAGTTTCAGGAAATATCAGTTCCCGACTAGAAAAGGGAGAAAAGCAGCTTTTTGTGAAAAAATACATTTCGAGCATAACTTTAATTTTGACAGAAATATGTTTTGCTTTTGTTACAAATATCTAAACAATTATACCAACATACACACAACAAAGGGGTTGTTTTACATCAAAATAACATCTACATATATAACCTAATTAACCATTTACATGTTTCACATTTGGAACAGAACTGTGTGTGTGCGTCCATTGTTGTGTGTGTTCCACAGCGTCTTCATCTGCGCAAGTAAACACTGTGGAACACACAAACACAACAATGGACAGGCGACAGCGCGCAGGGATACGACGAGAGAGAAGTACAGCCAAGCGATTGTGAGGTCTGATTTTTTTCGAGGAGGCATTTTTGTGATGCGAGTGTATTACTCTTTTGAATGCATATTGTTTTGAGAAGCCAAACTCTGTACTTAAGCCGCCCCACCAACTAACCAGAACTACATTCCTCATCACCAAAATCCAACCAGAACTGGGCTCAAGGGACCAAGTGAGGGGTAAGTCACCGTCGTTGGACTTAGGCTGAATCCCAATTGTACCCCTTCCCCTTAAAACCCAGGGCCAAGGGGAATAAGCCACTAAGAAACAGGACACCACTTGCTTGTCATTACATCATCACCCTTCACCACTTGCTGGCTGTGACATGAGATCATTGAATGCATCATAGTACATGTTTCCTTCCATAAAGTCAGGTGCATACATGATGTCAGTGTTACATTGCCTACCTCACAGCACCCTTTTTTTTAATAAATACAAAAAAAAGGCACACACTTTGATGATCAGATCAGAAAAACTCAATAGTTATGCGTAATTACTTACATTTATACATTTCTTTTGGTCTCTGTGGTTCGGTCTTCTCAGCGGGTGTCGTAGCTCCGCCTTCCCCTTCATTTCAAGTGTGGGAGCCTACCCCACTGGTTTTCAAGGGGTATATACCCCTTAGCACTTACCCCTCGGTTTAAGGAGAATTGGGACACCACTCGATTCTCGTGAACGTGCAAAACCTAGGGGTTACGGGCCAAGACGAGGGGTAAGGGGTAGAATTGGGATTCAGCATTACACTGCTGATGGGGACGTCATACAACATGTCAAAAAATCCCAACTATCCCTTAAATTGCTTTTTGGAAAACCACAATGGACGACTGTAATAATAATCATCACTAATTTCTTGCAGGACTATTTGATCCTATTGCACTACTTCCTGCAAGTGAACTTTCACCACACCACATGCGCACCTCAAACACTGGCTAAACTTACGAAGAATCCGGTGACTGAATGCTGCGACGGTCTTCTTGACCATCTGCTTACTGGTGTTGAACATAAATGAGAAAAGGTCTACTGTGGATGTCCCGGAACCAAAATCCTCACAGGGCACGGTACCCTGGACACCTGTAACCCAAAGAATATTTTACTCAAGAAAGAATACCACATATTACATGTGCTACAACAGGTAACTGCTACCCTAATCCACAATAACTGAACCAACCGTGGCTCGTACATACCTGCACTTCCAAAGTTGTACTGAAGAGTCCTCCCCATGACCACCAGCTTCACTTGCTGCACACCTAAGTCCAGTCCTCCCAATAACCAGTCCATATCCCAAGAGCGGTGTAAAAACAAAAGTACATTCTCTGCTAGTGTGCCGAGCAACAAAAATACACTAACCAAAAAAATACAAATACAATACAAATTTATGGAAAAAAAATACTATATCCTGACAAACTTTCTGCTAAACAAAATGTTTACATAGGACCGCCAGTTAATTGCTGCCAACTTGATTTTTCTATCGTAATCTTTCCAAAGAACTTTGCTCTGAGTGTAGGTCAGGGGTCGCTGATCTTTTCCACGATGACAGCGACTTTGCCAAAATGACAAACAGCAGGAAGTCACTTGTGTCGTACTTTGACAGGCACCAATTTTTTTTTTTATTTATTAATTTTTAAAAGGGCGGCGACGTTTCTGATAATCTGATTGTCTCTTGATGAAACAAAGAACAAACAAACAAAAAAAAAAAACGGTCGCAACCAAAAAATGGCAAGCTTTCATTCAAGTCATTCCATATGAAAACACCAACGTACATTATGTACAGAATTATTTGGTCCTGTGAGGCGAGCTACTCGGAAACAGGCGGCGAGCTACTGGTAGCTTGCGAGCTATCTTCTGGAGATCCTTGGGCTTGATGTTCTTCAGCCTCGCCTGGTTGCTCCTCTTCTTTGACAGAACGGCTTTCCTTCTCGCATACCTCCCATGCATATTCAAACTTGTGGAGCCTCTTTCTGATGGTGGACGCGTGCACTTTGACGTCAACTGCGGCAAGAGCTTCCTGCAGGTCCCGTGATGACATTTTGGGATTTTTGGAGAGTTCTTTGAGCATCTTGCAGTCCGCTGATGCACTGAACTTGCTGGGCCGGCCTGACCTAGGCCTGTTGGCAGTTGTTTTACTCGTTTTCCATTTGTAAATTATTTTTCGTATGGTGGAGGGGCTGATTTCAAATTGTTTGGAGATCTTTTTATATCCTTTCCCAGACGCATATGCTTCAACAATTTCCATTCTGGAGGCCTCAGAGAGCTCTATGGATCTCACCATGGTGACAGCACTCAATTCAACAATGGACAGCAATGAAAAGCTTGAAATAAAACTCGTCTAAATATAATTCAAACTGCGATGAACTGGTCCGTGGCTTAATTTTTTTTTTAATTTTCCATGGGGGGGGGGGTGTCCTACTTGTCACGTGACTATGTCCTCAGACCACATTCAACTAAAACCCACTTCACTTAAAATGGCATTTAAAATCGATACAGCTCTCCAAAATACGGTTCGACGATACGGGCCGTTGGAAAAAAGGCAATATTCAGTCGACTGTAACAGCTGTTAAAAACACACTGCTGTAGGAAACGTAGCCGAAAAAAACACTACAGCTAACGTTCATTTCGCGCCACAACGATAGATACAACGTCTACAACTTCAGTTGGCATCCTTAACAATAGCAACTCGAGAATCCCAAAACTATAACATGTAAATAGTACACACAAAAAAAGGAAGCGTTCACCTGACAATCGAACTATTTGACGACGACTCTGACCAAAGTGGCGAATGAGGAGCACTGACGCTATTTATACACTTTGGGTGTTTTGGTCAAGTATCCATTCGTCAAAAAAGTAGTCCCCCTTTTTCGATCAACAACGTTTTGATAATTTGACCATAAACCTAATTTTTCACAGCGAAAAATAAATAGTACGCTCCTTGCTGTATAGTTAACTATACATACTTGAGTACGTCAACGATGTTTGCAGAAAAAGATGGGCATGGCCAAACAGCTGACGTCACGCTGCGCGGATTAATCTTCCGGTGGCTGCAGTAGAGGCCTTCAAAACTGGATAAAACCAGAAAATGTGGGACACCCCACGGGGTGTCTTTAGTGGGTGTCCTAATATTTTCACATGACTGTGCCTCTCATTTACTGCATCGATATGCCTTTTGTTGACAAAATGAACATTAAAAAACTGCCAGATCATCAAATCAAAACATGATGAAACTATTTTGAAGTGTTTAACGTCAATGACCACTTTCAGAAGTGTTGTATTTGTCCATATATGTCATCGTACACCCGTATTTCTTCAAATGTATTCATATTGGCTTGGGAATTGTCTGTCAACCTTTACTGAGCCACAATTACAAAAATCTATTCTCTAATCTAATTCTAAAAATATTACTAAAAAAAAATCAACTTAAGAAACAATTTTATGAGAATAATCAAAATATTAGCAGAATAAAGTTATACAATTGAGAAAATACGTGGAAATATTTCAAGAAAAAAGTCATAATTGTACAAAAATACGGATTATGAATATTTCCAAAGAATAAAGAAAGAATAAATATTAAAGATGAAAGGATGTTTATGTGACGCACACAAAATGTATGGTCACATTTGGGAAATGTATTTTATTTTGTTTGAGTATGACAGGGAAATTGTAATTGTTTTGGGTCATTATTCTTGTAAGCAAAATTGCACTTCCATTGGAACAACTTGTTTTTGTTGAATACCTCATAATTAATGGGACATTCCTAGTTTCGCCACTAGGGGGCCGTGCAGCGATTCTCTCTCGCTAAAGGACTGACGTAACTTCCTCATTCTGCTGAGGAGGCTTAATGGAAAAGACACCGCTTGCACGTCTCACTTATTTATTCCTGTTTTAACAGGCCATTACACCCTCCACAACCAGCGGAACTATAATCTCGTTCATGGGTTCTCATACTGAGACCTGTAACATTTACGTTTAAAGTTGTTATAATGAAGATTTGGAAAATTTGTTAGGGAAATAGTTGAGAATGAAAAAGAAAATGAAATACAAATATTTTAAAAGTAAAGTGATAACATTATAAGAAAAAAAATTACAAGAATACAGTTGAAATATTTGTAAAAAAAACACAAAATTTAAATGCAAAAATGAGCAAAAAAAAATGGCAATGTAAGGAGAAAAAGTTCATATTGACACCTATAGCACAAAACCTCCGGTTGTAGGAAAAAATTAATTTACTGAGTGGGTAAATAATTATTACAAGTAGATTTTAGAAAAACTGTTTGCATTGATGTTTATTGATTGAATTATTGTTGAGTGCCTTAAAATAATTACAGTATAGATATAACTGTTTAATCAATTGATCTAATAACTTAGTGAACGATTACAAGTAGTTTGTAGAAATAATGCTTTATTAAATAATTAGCTGAGTAGATGAACATCTGTTTAAGTGTTAGGGGTACAGAGGGTACAAACAACTTGCGCCAGCTGGGATCAACAACCAGGTAAGGGGTACAGGTGAATGAAACGTGGTCCAGGGCTACTGTATGTAAGACTGCGAGATATTCTGTCTGACTTAATTTTCAATTGTTATGTCTGACTTGTCCTTCAATACATTTTGTAAATCTAATCTGGTGTGAGAGTCTTTTTTCCTTCTCATAAGTGGAGATTAAAGAGCACGCAAGAGGGCGGTCAAATTGGCTTAATTAATTTTTCAAAGTGGTCCTTTGACCTTTGGGAGGTTGTGGAGAATTTCATCTCCAACAAGATGAAGGCT
The DNA here is from genome assembly GCF_027744805.1 of Dunckerocampus dactyliophorus. Classification (NCBI taxonomy): domain Eukaryota; kingdom Metazoa; phylum Chordata; class Actinopteri; order Syngnathiformes; family Syngnathidae; genus Dunckerocampus; species Dunckerocampus dactyliophorus. The sequence continues at coordinate 1,930,015 of NC_072829.1, read as the reverse complement.
GTTTAAAAAAAAATGGAATATACAGTATATAGCATTGGTTGGTTTACAACATGTAGAATATTGAAGTGGCCCCCGCATTCTTTGATTTTTCTAGAGGCGTCCTGACCAGATGCCCGAGTCACCTTATCTGTCTCCTCTCAATGCAGAGGAGCAGCGGTTCTACTCCCAGATGACAGCGCTTCTCACCTTATTTCGAAGAGAGTGCCCAGCTAGCCATGCTATGGAGAAAACTATTTTCGGCCACTTGTTACCCGGGAGCTTGTCCTTTTCGTCACTACCCAGAGCTCATGACCATCGTAATATACAATTCAGTAAGGAAAGGAAAAGTTTGTGGTCCAGAGGGAACTTTTTTCTACCTGTGTAATGTCGGCAGAAGTTTTTAAAAATCCCAGGAAAATTAGAAAAATGGAAAACGTGCTGAAGCAATGATGTAAGTTCCTAGTGTTGACCAGCAGGGGGAGCAGTGTAACAACGTGGCTCCAGTCACATCTCTCACACATACACGTGTTTTCCAAAGCGAGTACACTATCCTGGACAGGTCTGGGCTACAAAACTCTTCATTTACATAACTGTCCTCACAGTGATTCAATGTCATTGATCAAACACACCCGGGGTGTGCTGTGGATGTGTTACAGCCCCGCCCATAATGACTTTGTTCATCTATTTGGCTATTATGAGCAGGATTAAGTCAATACACACGCATTCACGTGATACACAAGCCCTGTGTGGTCTTCCGTCATGTTGGTAAAAACAAGTTACATCAGTCCGCTTATTGAACTCTGGTATTGATCACTTTTCCAAATGTCCAACTTCGATCATCTTTTCGATTGAGCAACCTCTTTCAACCGATCCAATAAGCTCCCACTTGATACGTCAGGCATGATGTAAAAGCAAGCCACCATGCATGCAGGAATTCCTCCATTCCATCTCTCTGCCGCCAGATGATGTAGAAGACAAAGCTATCCGTAGAAGGTAGACATAGATAGTCATAGAGCTAGACAGTCACCATGCAAATTTCTGTGTTAGCACAGTCAAGACTCGACTGAATGGTCTGAAGCAAAGAGTCAAACTGGTTGTTGCCGCACAGAGACAGGAGTTACCAGTGACAAACTGGAGCACCAGAGCAGCGCAAGCACAGATCACCATCAGTGGCCTCCGTACACTAGCCTCCAACGAGACGGCATCAACAGCCTACCGCCAGGGAAGAGACAGGTCATGGAGAAGTTTTTTAGGCCTGTTCACAGCCCCTCTGGCCAAGGTGAGATGAAACTGCCGAAGTGCCACCATCCCGAAGACCCGGAGTCACACAGGTAGGATGGTTCTGATGGCTCGGACGGATGCACAGTACCATTTGTTCATTTAAAATAGACTGTGATTAAGTATGTTGAAGGTTTTTTGCGTCACAGGTTTACACTCTTTGATGACGCTGATGTAAATCAGGAAGAGAACCAAGGCCAACGCCATCGAAATGGTCAATATCTCCACAACAGCACTCACCGCCGTCAAACGCAGCAAACTCACAACGAAGAGGATGAGATACTTTATGACCATGGCACTCCTGTAACTCTCTCTAGAGCTTCCTCCTCGTCCCTTTCTTCATCCTCATCTTCCGTCTCTTCGTTGTCCTGGTACACAGAGGCAAACGCCAACGATCGCTTCTCTCTTTGCCACGCTGAACGTCCGCAGCATTCTCTGTCCTGCTCCAACATCCCAGACGTCCGCAGAGTTTTCCGGGAAGATGACAGCAGTGAGCCGGTTGTCTTTGCTACCATCACACATGGCAGCAATGGTAGTGCTGGTGGTCACACTCATGGCAGCTTGCAACAGAACGCAAGGGCTGTCTTTTCGGCCCTTGACCGAAGTCACAGCAGAAGTGAGGAGGGCCTTCTGAAGGTTAATGTAGGCCGCAATGACAGAAAACAATCCAAGGCACCACACAGCGGGCATCTGTACAAGGCTTCAAGTTTAAGTCGAAGCCTGGCTTTCAGTGATGAAGACCTTGTCTTAGGAGTTTCCAGGGGCCCAAAGAGAGCCGTATCATCCAGCCAGCTTCCCGGCAAAGGAATCCTCAAGAACAAAGAGCCTCATGCTGACATACGCAAAGCTAAATCAATGGAGGTGCTATCACCAAGAGTTCCCCAACGACAAGATCCCAGTGGACAGAAGGGGACAGCGATCGACCAAGCTGGGATGGAGCGAGTGAGGGAAAATTTCCTTCAGGGAAAGTTGCAATTTTCAGCTTTCCTGGATGAGATAACAAAGCAGGTGATAAGTCCATCGTATCTCACCATGCTGGGCGTGAACAATAACACAACAAGCAACAAGACGTGTGCACAGGCTCCAACACTCAACCCAGTCAAGCCTCAACTCCCACCGAAGAAGAACAGGAAGAACTTTGCCGAAGAGAGGGAACAGTATCCCAAACACAACAACAGGCAGGAGAAAGGTGCCTCTAGAAAACACTCAGACCTCTCCAATCCTGACAAACTCGTCTCATATGCAGCTCGCAGCCACCAGGGTAGCCCCCCACCTCATCACTACCGCTTCTCCCCCAGTCACAATGCTAACCATGGAAAAAACCGTAAAGACAAGAGAATGTCACCCGTTGGTGGCTCCCTGTCCGAGGACAGGCACGAAAGGTTTGGCCCCCACCTAACCGACGGAACCAGCACCAGCCCTGAACCGAGCCGTCCCAAACTGCGGCACCACCACAGCAAGCAGCAGACCACTGCCTTCCATAGTCCACACACCCAGCACTTCCCTCAACCTCATCAAGGGCACTCTTGCGCGAGGCCGAGCACATCGCCACCATCCTCAGCTCAGGGTGCAAGAATGGGCCTCGGATCGGAGTCTTCATCCAGTAAGTCAGACTCACCCAGGACTCCAGACACAACCTCTACTTCTACCGGTCACAGCTCGGCGCAGAGCGGGCGGCACCATTCAGAGCGTTCGGTGAGCTCAAAGCAATGCAGAGTGAGTTTATTCCGATGCTTTCCTTGTTTACTGAACATCTTATATTTATTTTCTGTCTGCTCACTATGCCGTAGATGAGATGGTCTCGCTCGCTTTGTTTAGGACAATTCTGGCTATAGCAGTTAAGCCCCGAAGAACTATTGATTAGTAAAGACAAAAATGACCAGGGGCAGCACTGCCACAATCGATAAAAATCTACCATCGTGTCCCCTTCACTGATGCAGTGACCCATCCTGGAGTCACATTGACTTTCAGCATGTGAGGCTCCCCTTCTAGACCAATGATGAGAGGCTGGAGAAACAAACTTTGATGACTAATATTTTGTTAAATCATTGCTATTTGATATTTTACAGTATTTGACTCAGCTCCGGCTGTTTTCCCAACTTTTCTATCGTTCTATGATCAAGACTGTATGTTGAGCAAGGTTGTTTTATGAATACAACTCATTCTTCCATGCAAAACAATATGTTTCATCACCTGTTCTGTCTCCTTTCTGTAGGATAGACTGTGTGATTCTGAGCAGCTTCAGTAAGTACATTTTTTTTCAGTAAAATTTCACAAAATAGAATAGGGGTGCACGATAATTATCAGGCCGAAACATTCACTTTCAGAGACATTTTGCATGTTAGTTGTACCACAAGCTCCGCGATGAGGGAGGGAAAAAAAACCCAACGAGCACAGAAAAAACATACTCATGCACATTTTCAGCCACTGTATAGCACAAAGCTGAGATGCAAGCGATTTTTTTTCTTGAAATACAGTGTTGTACAAAAGTGTTTGCCCCCTTCCTGATTTCTTATTTTTTTGTTATTTTTTCTTATTGTTTGTCACACTTAAGTGTTTCAGATCATCAAACAAATGTAAATATTAGTCAATGACAACACAGCTGAATGCAAAATGCACTTTTTAAATGAAACATTTTAGGGAGAAAAAAATCCAAAGCTACATGGCCCTGTGTGACAAAGTGATTGCCTCCTAAAGCTGATAACTGGTTGGGCCCCCTTAGCAGCAACAACTGCAATCAAGCGTTTGTGATAACTTGCAATGAGTCTCTTACTGCGCTGTGGAGGAATTTTGGAGGCTTTTCCAGCATGAAGCGCCTTTTTAATCAATAAGATTTAGGTCAGGACTTGGACTAGGCCACTCCAAAGTCTTTCTGGTGTGTTTTGGATCATTGTCCTGCTGCAGAACCCAAGTTGCTTTCAGCTTGAGGTCACCAACAGATGGCCGGACATTCTCCTTCAGCAGAATTCATGCTTCCATTTATCACAGCAAGTCTTCCAGGTCCTAAAGACCATCACACTGCCACCACCATATTTTACTGTTGGTATGATGTTCTTTTTCTGAAATGTGACCGACTTTTAAACCAGATGTAATGGGACACACACCTTCCAAAAAGTTCAACTTTTGTCTCATCAGACCACAGAGTATTTTCCCAAAGGTCTTGGGGATCATCAAGATGTTTTCTGGCAAAATTGAGACGAGCCTTAATGTTGTTTTTGTTCAGCAGTGCTTTTGGTCTTGGAACTCTGCCATGCAGGCCGTTTTTGCCCAGTGTCTTTCTTATGGTGGAGTCATGAACACTGAACTTAACTGAGGCAAGTGAGGCCTGCAGTTCTTTGGATGTTGTTGTGGGGTATTTTGTGACCTCTCGGATCAGTCGTAGCTGCGCTCTTGAGGTCATTTTGGTTGGCCGGCCACTCCTGGGAAGGTTCACCACTGTTCCATGTTTTGGCCATTTGTGGATAATTGCTCTCACAGTGGTTGGCTGCAGTCCCAAAGCTTTCTAACCTTTTCCACACTGATAGATCTCAATTTGTCTCAGTTAAGTTGTGTTTTAACAAGGTGGGGGGGGCAATCACTTTTCCACACAGGGTCATGCAGCTTTGGATTTTTTTCTGCCTTAATAATTAAAAGCTTCATTGCTGTGTACAGGATAACTTCTTATCTACAAAATATCCAAGTGGCAAAGTTGCATCCTTTGATTTTTCATCATGTGGCCCTCGCTGGAAAACGTTTGGACACCCCTGGTATAGTTTACATAACTGAAGATAAATTAGTCTTACATGGAAAGCGCTTGGTAATTACATCTTGTTGGTAAAAAATTCTGACCATGAGTTCATATTTGATTTTGCTTACATTTCACTTTTTGCAGTTTATTTCAATGTGCACTGCACCCGGTAAAATCGGCCACCTTTACCCCAAATCACCTCCCGTCCTCCTTGCCTTGTCTTTAGTGTGCTACAGGAGGAGAACACTGACCTTCACCAGAATTTGCTGCAGACCGTGGTCTGCATTGAGAGCCTGGAGTCGGAGCTGCAGAGGACCAGGGACGAACTCAGCAACATCAAAGAGAAATATAAAAGGTTTGGAAAAAGGAACGCTAAATTGACCTGTATGTTCATGCGTCATGAAACTGAATACATAGCAGCATACAATATTGTATGAAATTCAGTGTTGTAGACACGCTGGAGCTGAACGATAAAATACAGTGACATTTGTGGTTCCCCCTTTGGGTTGTGGTCCAAATGCTTTGGAAGACATGCTAGCATACATGGAACGTTTTATAATCATCGGAAAAATGTTCTGTGGCCAATTGATTCCAACCACTCTTGCTTAAGCTTTCCAGACGTGTGCTTATCAGTCCCTTAAAGATGTGCACTCATATTTTACAGCGATGTGTCGAAACACCCTACATTTACAGCGGGGGATTTGTAGAGTGCACTGAGCTGTGTGAATTTGACTTATGGGCTCAAAGTTTGGGATTGAATAACAGCGCCACTACGTGGTGTATTTGCCAGAAAAATAACAGCACCAGAAACACAGTCGGGGTGCGAGTTTTGCCAAAATTTGTGAAGCGGTTTGGGAGGAGAGGAGTTACAGTCGTCCCTCGCTACATCACGGTTTTTCACAAAGTAATTCATTAATAAATGATCGCTGTTTCATGGTTGAATACTGCCTGCTATTAGTAAAAAAAAAGATATTTAAGCAAATTGTACTTATTATTGGCCTAAATGCAGCATTTTCAAGCATAAATATGGTTAAACGAACTAACTAAATGAAATAAAATACAAATACAAGAGCATTCTAATTGTGAATGTAGTCCTCTACATTGGCCACTAGGTGTCAGTAATTGTTGGGTGACACAGGCATCAGATGTGATGGCCAGAACAGGCATTAAAGTTGAAATGACCTTACAACAGGCACAATAATAGTAATAACATAATAATCATTATAATAATAATGTGGGGTACTGTTGGGGCCAGAACAAATAACAAGCTAAAACTCAACTCTAAAGCTCCGACGTCACTTCCTGTCCTCTATACATCTGTCCACCCGCTGTTAAGGTCCGCCAGGGAACACATTTACTGTGACTCACACGAACAGGAGTTTTATTTACATTTTACAAGGCTTGTTTACTCTGATAATGTCTGCTATATTGGGTAATATGACTGTAAAAGCAGCCATGATAATACATTGATTACTCAATAGCTACAAGGAACTGCTAACGTGTGAGTCTGTTACCTTATTTATGTGTAATGTGTCTTATTTTCTCTGATGATGATCTTCTAAACACGTCTTTTAACATGATTAGAGCCCTCTAGACAGCAGGTGGCTCCTCCCCCTCTATACTCTGCTTCTCCTGATAGCAGTGATGTGGTGGTAGTGATGTCATCATATTTCATTAGGACTAATCAATCAAATCCTAATTAGTTCCAGTCTTTCGTACCTCCAGGTGAGCACAAACTACAATTACATCTGCATTTCAAAAAGCAGTTATCAAAACGTTATCGTATGGGCCTTGAGAAGCGCAAAGTTATCAGTATCGGTTTGAAAAAGATGACAACGTGCATCTCTAGGACAAAGCAACAGTCATGTGAAAAGTTTTCCGTACCTTCAAACTCACACCTGCCCTCCTCTGCCCCTAGTTGGCTTACGGTAAACTTTGGACTTTAGCTAACCCGATCCCCATCACACGTCCTCACTCCCACCAAAGGTCACATGTGATGCAATGTGATATCATGGCTCACTGCAAGAGAACACTGCTGATATTTGCGCACGCATATCGATCCCATGGAGAGCCGTATGCTCTCTGCTGATCAATCTAGTCATCCCGTGGCTTTATATAACCGCTACTATTGATTCATTGATCTGTGGAACATGGAGCAGCTCTCCAACAAGTGTGTTTATGTACAAAATGTGCACAGGAAGGACAAATAAAGTTTGCTTATTTTGTCTTGCAGCCTCCTGGAGACACACTCTGGAAGCAGACAGGCCAATCACCTGCTGGGGGAACACTTGCACATTGCGGTGAGAAAACTTGCAAGGCAAGAATAACACAAGGGGTGCCTTCTGTTGCGTCTAGGATCAGTACTTTGTCAACCAAAACCACCGGTTCCCTCGTGAACACGTGGTCTCTCTCTCTGTGTGCACGCAGGCGGAGAGTATGAGCGGCGAAAGGAAGTACCTTCTCAGTCGTGTGTCCCAGCTGAGCTCGGAGCTAGAGGACGCTCACAGGACCATCGCTGCACTGGAGAACATAAATGTGAGCATGCTGCCCTCTGCTGGTCACCTAGGCACACAGCCACGCCTGTCAGGATAATACCAGGGCTGTCAAAAGAATGAATCACAGTTTTCAAATGAATTAACAATTTGCCACCAGGTGGGAAATATGCCCATTTTGCTGTATTTCGACAGTCAACGCTCGCTGAGACGTTTGACTGACAAAGTAAATACAAACGGAACAGGTCTGCGTTCACAGAAAGTAATCGTAAAAAGCCAGCATTTCAAGAAATGCTGCAAACGTTTGACACTGTATGAATTGCCTGTGGGAAAACACATGTCACAAACGCCAATTCCACAGCTTTACAGCGTGAAAGATGACATATTAACCTCCTAAGACCCGAACTCTTGCAAGGCATGCATTTTTATTTTCTCTTTGATATTTAGGCTAATTGGGACCTGATGAGTGTAAAAACAAAGAATTATCTTTTTACATGATGTAGTTTCTGAGAAAAATGATGTCCGCATATGAGGACATTCGTTTTAAATTTGAGTGAACACAATAACGTCACAATTGAGTAATGATGTGCAAAACTTTATTTGTTGCCTGAACACAGCAGCATTTTTTCCGAGTGCAAAAACAAAATTCAAAGCAACAACTTGTGCCCCTTTACGCAAGTCATATGAAGTGCTGCTAACAGTTGCAGGAGGACAGATATAAAATAAGTAAACCTTCAAAAATATTTTTCATTGCTACTGTTGAACTGTTTATTTCAAAATGTGAAACTTGCACACTAAAAGTGCTCCAACATTTTTTCCCCTTGGGAAAATGTTCATGCCTGTGTATGAAAGGCAGCGTAACAGTTGCGATCTGCCTGTAAGCAGAGGAACACCTTGCACATAACACACTGCACTCGAGTTTTCCCTGAGCATCCTTTTGCTCTGCATCGTGATGCGTTCTTTGAGTGTACCACTTCTGGCAGATGTGCATTAGCCTTCCTGCGGAATGAGATGTGGGGCACTGCCTGCACTGGACGCTGTTTCCCTTGGACTGAAACTTCTGCGTCTTCCTGCTCTGAAAAGTCAGAGTTGTCATTGTCTCTCTGAGCCAAGAAGGTCATGGCCACTTCCATGCGGAATTGAAGGAACTGCATGATGTTCTTCTTTGGTGTGCCATTCAGAGTGAGGTCTTTGCGGTACAGTAGCCAGCTGTTGGCTAAAGCCAAATCGGAAAAGTGCATCAGCATCCTCAATGTCCATTTTTTTGTCCGGACACTCATTCGATAGTAGCTCATCATTCTATCCACAAGGTCAACTCCACCTATCTTGGAGTTGTATTCACGGATAACACATGGTGGAGAGATGGTCACATACCGTTTCAGTTTCTTGTCCCATCTCTGGCACATGTCTTCTGGCTCTTGAGCATGTACAGTAGACATCAACACTGGTTTATTGTCAAACCACTTGGTACCCTTTGTTGGACTGTTCTTCATGGCTGAGTCCTGGTGTTGTATCTTCAGAGACATTGCCTGAGACATCAGCCTCTTTCTGCGGTGTCTGAGAGTGACGCCTGGGGGTGCGTGATGTGGCAATGTCACGATCTGACCGATATCCCTCGTATTCCTCGCGCAAACGTTTGCGTCCCCTGATAGGCTGACAGGGCTGTGGTCCTCACACCCACTACTGTCTTCCTCACTGCTGGTGGGAGGAGGTTGATATTCAGCATCTCCCACAGGATCATTGATGACTGATAAATCCTCCACCTCGGAGTTGTCTCCACCAATTAACCCCAGCATTTCCATTACTTGTTGCAGAGAATAATGCTCTTGGAAAATTTTTTTTTGTTTCAAACCAAAAACAAATCTACATAGATTTTATTTATAAAACACGCCATATTTGTTTGTACTGTATAAAATGATGTTTTCTAACAAAATCATCCCAAAATACAAATTCTAAACCAACTCCCTCTGTCCACATTTGTGGACATGTTCAACAAAATCAACAAAACTAAGTCCCTCTGTCCACATATGTGTACATCAACTTTAGCAGCATGGTAAATCGTCAAATTTTCTTACTTTTGCAAAATTCAACTTCCACAACACACATTGAACACTTCTAAACATATCTGAGCAAGAATCAGCCATGAAATTTGTTTGAATTTTTTACCTGGTCGACTTTTTGATTGGGAGGAGCCATCTGAATGTTTGGGTGGGTTGTCAGCCATCTTGAATTTTACATGTACTTTGTTACACTCTTCTTACACCACTAGGTGGCAGTTTAACGTCCTCAGAAGTGGATGCCAGGCCCTTGTTGTCCAAAATTTAACATTGTAGTCTTGACAACCAAAAATGTGATGTCCACACATGTGGACGCCAGGTCGTAGGAGGTTAAAGGAAATATTGCATTATTAGGATTAATGATTAAAAACTTTAATCAAATGAATCACTTTTCAAATGACTTACTGTAATTGTGATTAATCACGATATGCCACCATGTGTGAAATATGCCCATTTTTGCTCTATTTTATGAAGAGAACTCTAAATGACATGACACAATGATATACATTTGTACGTATTAGCAGCACTAGTCTCTTTAACAGTAGCAGAATCACACTTGAACGGCATTATTATGCATTCAAAGACACCACGTAACTTAAGTTGAATTCGCATGTTTTGAGTGTAGATGTATTTTGTGGGATTTCCGAGCATGCTTAAATGCATCAAATTGTACGTTCGCAGTAAGCGTTACGTTAGTGAGAGGTAAGAATACCACTTGCTGTTTTTTCTTTGTCTTTCTGTTTGACCAAACATACACGCATCAGGGGCGGATCTAGCTTTTTTGAAAAAAGGGGGGGTGGCCGAGGCCATAGGCCGAGGCGCAGGAAATGGAGCTGCGGTCTGGGGACCCTCCCCCAGAATTTTTTTTAAAATAAGACCTCATTTCCTGCTATCTGGTGATATCTGAGGCCATTTTTTTGTCCTTAATTTCAAGAGTTAGTTGTTATTTTTATCCTTGGAATATATCGTTTAAGCCAAAACATTCTATTTATAAAATGACCGGTACTAGGAGAAACCCATTTTAGCTCAATTTCCTGAAATATTTTCCAATTTGAAGCAGCTGTAAATTCCGAGGATTTGAGTATAATTTGATGTCACTGGGGATCGCTTTTCTGGTTCATTTTCATTGAAAATAGACAACAGTTTTCCTTATAGTCATGATGACAGAACCTTTATTTTGCACCTCCACCTGAATCGCCATGTACAGCACACGTTCAATGTCCAATGTCAATGATCAGCCTGACAGTGGGTTCAGGAATAGCAGGCGTCTCGGTTGCATTCTGGCATTTGCGTCCACCACGCGCCCATAATTCAGATGCATGTCAGATGCATGTCCCTCCGGGCACACATCAGAATCAGGCAAAAAAAATCATGGGTGCCTCAAAACGGCCAGCGCATGATAAAGAGGTTCTTGTCCTTGAATGCATCTCACGGTTGACTTGTGCAGTGCTTGTCAAACAGTGGGCGGAACCCCATGGGGAGGGCATGGGAGGCAGGAAGGACTTTCAATATTAGTGCAAGCATGCCAGCGTATGAATTTGTCGCACTCAGCATGCAGTTCGACTCTTGAACACGCTTGTATGCGTCACTGCTCTCCATTTTGTTGCACTTTGCTGGTTTCAGTTTCGAGTTCAGTCTGTACAGTACAGATAAATAAATAGATATGATCAGTTTGTCAATATATGTGAATATATGTGTGAATGGTATTTCAAAACAATAGCAGAGAACATTGGTAAAATAAGAAAACCAGAGATACACTACAATAATGGCAACTTTAATGTTTTTAACGTTTCAAACATGACATCAAATGACTGAAGTATCGATATTTTCATTTGAGAATCGGTTTTAGAGTATGAAGAGCTGGTATCGGGAGTATGGATATTTCAGTCTGGATCCGCGCATCACTACTAACGAGAACGAGGAAGTGTCGTTCCCAGGACGAGCAGAAGGAGGCGTGTTTGTGAGTTGGGGATACATAGCATCTATGCGTTCAGGTCACAACAAAGATTTCAAAAGAGCGGCAGACTGTGCGGGGACGCTATTGTGTCTCCGTCTGCAGTCATAACAGAGCGACGCGGCTTGACATGACGCGTGTGCGTTCACGAGGGTAACATTTTCAACGTAATTGATGACATAAATTAGCTACCGCCGTTAACGAGCTATTTTTAACAGCCTTGGATGATACATGGATATTTTAATACTGCACCCAGGAATTGAATCTGTGCATAAATCAACAGCTGATTCATCAAATTGCAGCAGGACCACGCTTGGGCATTTTGACTTGGATTTGATCATCTCTCATCAATTAGCCTCCCAAATACACGTCATCCAAGCTTCTGTATAGTGTGAGTCCATCTTTAATGCGTCTCTTCCTCTCAGCTTCCCTCCCTGATAAAGGAATTACTGCTGAAGCACTTTAACTCCACTGAGGCCGAGCAGAAGTTTCTGACTCCTGCCGCTCCTGCCAGCCACTCTGCCAGCTCTCCACCTGCACTCAAGCAGCCTCACACTCCCAAATCGGAGGAGGCAGCACAGGACCGGTTAACAGAGTCGGAGAATGCCACCGCTTTTGCTCCCTTTAGAAAAGACGCGCCCAAAACAGGGGCGGAAATGTGGCTCTCTGCAGGCCCGCTCGAGGACATCAGCACCGCCATCTATGAGAAAATAATAGCCAATTACGCTGGCGCGCCACAAAGTATCTATCCTCATAATCACCAGCAGTCTTCCCTGGCACTTCAATACACCGACAGCTCTCTGAAGCACCAGCAGCTCCACAGTGCTGATGGCCTGGGTGCAAAGGGAGAGGTAATGGTGACCCTTGTGGAGCAGGACGCTGTGGACGTGACCTCCACGTCGGCACAGCACATCCTGGATGAGTTCATGCACAAGCTGCACACCCGTGAGGGGATGGGCGAAGGGAAGAAGCGGGAGTGGGAGGTGGGAGCGGAGCAGCAAAGGGGCAACGGGGCAGAGTGACTTCAACCACAACACACAGGGGGCGAAAGTTGATTTATTCATCATGTAATAGCAGGGAAATCATGTAGAAACAGTCTTGTGTTTAATCCTGATCTGTCCTCCTGTCACAGACCAAAATATATCTGCTTTGTGGAACTTTATTATATTTGGAAAAGTGCAGGGTTTTATCTACCGTAGGTGATGAAGCGACCGACTATTGTGAGGTCTTCTGGAACAAAATGTGTCTCTTTTCTCATAATTTTATGCATATATAATCAGATTTATAAATAAATGCATCTTGTAGACGTATTTATTTATCTATTACACAATAACAATTATTAATATTAGCATTATTTAATAAAAAACATTGTGTTATAGTTATTTTTGCTTCTTATGGTGTGCAGTTGTGAAGGCTGACAGTTAATGAACTGGAAACGAAATACTGCCCTGGAAAAAACCAACATCCGGTATATATTTGATGTATTGTAATGTATATTTGGAAAAGAATAATATTGTCATTGATGTTGCAATAAAATGGTGTGCATGTCACCTCCATATTTCTGTTCAATAGCACATATAAAATGAGATCCAACAGTGCAAAATGTACATTCTTGCCATTTTTCCACAGCTCTTAAAATGTCGATCAGGAGTGTACTACACGAACACACAAGCATGAACACACACGAGGCAATGTCAGGGTCTCCACTGATCCTAACTTGCAGAACTTGGAGCCTCGGTGCAGGCCCAGGTCCACCCTGCAAGCTCACGCTAACCGGAGCTGTCATAAATACTTATCTTAACTATCTATGCTAAGCCAGTTGATCCACGGTGCATTACAGTATCATCCTATAACCTGACAACCTAGCACAGCCTCACAGGGGCTTATGGGGAGCAATGCCTTGTTAATATGCATTTTTCTCCAACTATATATTTTGGGAAGTGTAGCGGCTTGACATACTAATGTACATAAAGTTAAGTGAGTGTGTTACTGTTAGGTGGTTAGGTGCGTGCCCCTAATCATTTCTTGCTAAATAAGAAGGCTGCTGCTGTCACCGTGGTGATATTGAGACGTACTGTTGGCTGTTCTATGACATCATAAATGACATCTATGACATCTTAAAATTGTACATTTATGCAGTTTAACCCGTGATGGCAGTGGTTCTCAACTGGTGGGTCGCAGACAGCAAGTAAAAAATTCCATTAAAATATGTAATATACCACTCATGCGTGGTCTTTTTTGATATTTAACTAGAATGTATGCTTCATTTGTATGCATGCAGTTATCATTTTCTTTGTCATTTACTTGATAAAATGCCTTCATAGATTCCTCTAAAATGCACTTTGGACATGGAATCATGTGTATTCATGTTTCAAAAGATGCCAGGCCATTTAAAAAAAAGGAATTAAAAATACATTTAAAAATACATTTGATTTGATTGATTTAAATAACAGTAGAAAAAATAAATATAAACATAAAAAAAGATTGAAATAAGTGTAAAAAAAAAAACCCAAACAAAAATGACTTAAATAAAAGTGTAAAAAAATACAAAGAAATAAAAATAAAAACAAGTTCAATAAAAAAGTAAAAAATACAAAGAAATAAAAATGAAAATTAGTTAAATAAAAATGTAAAAAATACAAAGGAATAAAAATGAAAATTAGTTAAATAAAAGTGTAAAAAATACAAAGAAATAAAAATAAAAATGACTTAAATAAAAGTGCAAAAAAAATACAAAGAAATAAAAAGAGTTAAATAAAAGTGTAAAAAAAACACAAAGAAATAAAAATGAGTTAAATAAAAGTGTAAAAAAAATACAAAGAAATAAAAATACAATGATTTAAATAAAAGTGTAAAAAAAAACAACCCCAAAAGCAAAAATGACTTAAATAAAAGTGAAAAAAATGACTTAAAAAAGTGGAAAAAAGAATTTAAATAAAGAAAAAATAAAAATGACTGAACAAAAGTTGCTTGCGACATAATATACACTATAGAAACGATTTTCAAGCATAAAAATTGCTAAATGAATTAAAATACAAGGCAGAAGAAACATTCCACTTGTGAATGTAGTGTTCTACATTAGCCACTAGGTGTCGCCAGAATGTGAGACGTGATCAGCAGCTATTGTAGGCCTGAATTATCTCACACAATAATCCATTCATCTTCTACCGCTTATCCGAGGTCGGGTCGCCGGGGCAGCAGCCTAAGCAGGGAGGCCCTGACTTCCCTCTCCCCGGACACTTCATCCGGCGGATCCCAAGCCACCTCATCTGGCTCCTCTCAATGCGGAGGAGTAGCGGTTCTCCTCCAAGTCTCTCCCGGATGACAGGACTCCTCATCTTATCTCTAACGGAGAGTCTAGCCACCCTACGGAGAAAACTCATTTCGGCTGCTTGTACCTGCGATCTTGTCCTTTCGGTCACAACCCAAAGCTCGTGACCATAGGTGAGGGTAGGAACGTAGATCGACGGGTAAATTCACCGAAACAGACCGATGTAGAGTCGGCATCACTGCGGATTCGCCTGTCGATCTCGTGTTCCGTCCTTCCATAACGCGTGAACAAGACCCCGAGGTACCTAAACTCCCCCACTCGGTGCAGGATCTCATCACCGACCCGGGGACGGCACTCCATGGACCATGGAGGTGCTGATTCTCATCCCGCCCGCTTCACACCAATCCAGTGAGAGTTGAAGGTCAGGGCTCGGTGAAGCCAGCAGGACCACATCATCATCTGCAAAAAGCAGAGACCACAATAATAATAACATAATAATCATAATAATAACACAGGCTACTGTTGTGTCCATACGTCACCGACGACGTCACTTCCCGTCCACCTGGCATTAAGGTCCCCTGGGGAACTGGAGCAGGAGTTTTATTTACATCTTAAATGGCGTATTTGCTCTTATTATGTCTACTATATTGGGTAATGCAAGCATAAAAGCAGCCAGTGCAATACATTGATGAGACAATAGCCACCTCAGGAACTACGCAGTCCAGAGAAAAACAACAAGGAACTGCTAATGTGTTAGTCTGTTTCCTTGTTTATGTCTAATATGTCTTACTTTCTCTGTTTATATCTATTATATCGAGTAATACAAAATGTGAAGGTGACTATAGGGGTGTTATTTCATGTCTAGAGGGCTCTAGTAATATAAAAAAACGTATTTATAAGATCTTAAACTGGTTTTCTATGCCATAACTACCAAACTATTCAGTTTATTAACATTGAATTCTACTTAGTGGAAATTCCCATATCGCAGCTGGGTCTAGCACGAGGGATTACGTATTTTGGAGCTCTCCAAGAAGCCCAAACTGGGTCTTATTATGTCTGTACAGCAGAATGAATGCAAACATGTTTACTATGACGTGTAAGTGTTGCCTCAGGTCTCTTGGGCATGCATGGTGTGTCACATGGCTGTATAAGGACAGTAAAAGCTGTCCTGACATGGGCCCTCCCTTTCTATGTTGTGCATCAGAACAAGTTTGCTGATCAGACACTGGCCTGCTTTCCCATTGGCCCCTGGCTCCTAATAGGATCCCATCTGGGGGAGGGGATTAGGGCTCCATTCTCTCCACTGTGCCCATTCTCTGCGTCCTCCAACCATGGCTACTGCGGTTTAGGGGGGGGCGCCGCAAAAATATCCAAAAAAACCCCAAAAGAGAACACTAGGGTGCCATCAAAAGACAGCCAGATCACACCAAGAGAAGGACCTCTTTGACTGTAAATCGGAGTGGAGGGGGGGTTGACCGCAGTGTGACCACGTACTTGATTGGAAAGCCAGGAACATTTATAATATTTCAACTTTTCTTCAACAATTGTCAACTTTTTATTCACTTTTTTCCCCCCCATCTGGAATTACCCAAAAATCACTGGGGGGCAAAGTCAACATCCATATGAATTTGTGCTTTTGGATTACAGTCTGAGATTGACCGCGTCCTCTAGCATCCAAGGGATCTACCTGCTTATCCGCTTCACCTGGAACAACTTAGATGAGCTCAACTTGTTGATAACTCAACAAGACCGCTGGATTACGACACGACCTCCCTCTGTGCGTTTTTATTTGATTTGATTTTGATGCCACCCCTGGATTCACAAAGCATACCCGAGTAGAATTCTCACACTCCTGACCTTTAAGTGCAACTCCTGCTCTTCTTTCTGGTGTTCGGAGCAGAGCTAAGGAGCCATGGTGCTGCTGAAGATGAAGTTCACCCAGCAGAGGCGGGTGCGCCTGGCACAGGGCTTGTGGCTCTTGTCCTGGATGGCCGTGATGTGCGGGTCCTTCATCTTTTCTCTGGGGGTCTACCTTAAGATAGAGCTGCTCCGTAGGGCGGAGGTAAAGATGGATGAAACAAATGCGTTCATGAGTGCAGGGGTGTCCCAAGTGTGGCACGGGGGCTATTTTCAGTCTAAAAATACAATTAATTCATTGTTTTCATTGTATGTGGCCCCTGCTGCAAAAGGTTTGGACAGCCCCGTATATACAAATAAATACAAGAAGAAATGAAATGAAAAAATATACTCATTAAAAATGTATAAAAAATATAATCTATATTTCGGGATATAAATTTTATTCTTATAATGTGCCGCGGGCCAATAAAAAGCAAGCTGTGGGCTGCAAACGGCCCCCGGGCCCCACCTTGGACACCCCTGGTCCAAACCTTTGACTGATTTTGTATATACAAATAAATACATGAATAAATTAAATTAAAAGAAATTAAAAAATGTAAATATTCTAAAATAAATATATATTTTCCCAATTTTTGCTGCGGTTTTTGGTTTAATTTTATTCCTATAATGTGCCGCAGGCCAATAAAGTACAAGCTGTGGTCCACAAAGGCTACCAGGCCGTACTTTGGACACCAGTGGTCCAAACTATTGACTTGTCCTGTTTATACAAATAAATACAAGAATAAATAAAAAAAAAATAAAATGTATAAAATAATTATAAAATAAACATATTTTTCCCAATTTTTGCTGGATTTTTTTGGTTTAATTTTATTCTTATAATGTGTCGCAAGCTAATAAAAAACAAGCTGCGGGCTCCACTTTGGACACCCCTGGTCCAAACCTTGTTGTATATATACAAATAAATGAAATTAAAAGAAACAACAAATATTAAGTAAAATGTATAAAAATATTCTAAAATAAATAGATTTTTCCCAATTTTTGCTGTTTTTTTTTTGGTTTAATTTTTTATTTCAGTTCAGGCTAGAGCAGTATTTTCTGTCATGCCCCCACTGGGGACAGAAATGTTATCTAATTATTTATCTGCACTGTACAGAACAGAACTCAAAACGGGAACCAGAGAAATGCAACCAAGTGTAGAGCAGTGAAGAATACAAGCATCAGAGTCCAAATGCATGCTGAGTACGACAAATTCATACATGTTGGCAGGTCTGCACTAACACTGAAAGTCCTACCTGCCTCTCACGACCCCCATGACAGTTCACCGCGTCCCCCCCCGCCATTTGAGAAGCACTGGGTTAGAGTAAATAAAATGCATACAACGTGAATACCGCAACCTACAAGGTGAAGTTTGTCACCTCATTGACGTTTGATTGGCTCACATGGAAAGAAAAGCAGCTGACAGTACAGAAGATGTTATCGATCACCAGCGAGAGCATTGCTGCTGCAGTCTTGTGATTGTGAAGCAAAGTGTTATTGATTTGCAGCAGAAGTAACATTGACTGATTGATGCGCAATGAAGGCTGCATAAGGACAACACTTGCTTTAAAAAGTCCCAGCATGAAGCCTGGGTGCCCTCCCAAGAATACTGATTGGTATACCGATACTGAATAGTGAGTGATCCGCAATCTTGTGCTCAGATGATTTCAATCGATTCTGCTCCGAAGCCCTCTTTTTGCACACCGGCTAGTCAAAGGGAACAACATGACGACTTCATGCGATTCATCAACATTGATGAAAAGTGAGCAGACTTCTAATTACGGTATAAGGATGATGGATGGTAGCAGTTTTGTGCAGTACTGCTACCATGATAGTGTGCAAGTGTAGTCTAAATAAACCCTGACGCTGAATCTTGGTGACTTTCAGTATGACTTGAGGTCATTTCCTGTTCCCTTTTCACTTCTAAAGGTGATGGATAACACAGAGATCCACGTGGTGCCCAACATCCTCATGCTGGTCGGCCTGGCCTCCATCGGCACCAACTGGGTTGCCGGCCGAGTGTGCCAGGACTCCTTGGACCCGAGTCGCTTCCCGCGCTGGAAGGTTCTCCTGCTGGGGTGGTACGCCGTGGCCGCGCTCCTCTGCTGCCTGCTCATCACCGTGGTGGTGCTCAGCTACGCCCTGCAGGGCCGCCTGGAGGAGTCCTTGAAGGTGGGATCACACATGCACATGCACATGCACATCCATCTCACTGGCCACAACGTTAGGAACAGCCGCACAACTTAACAGGATCCAGTGCAAAGACAAAGTCTGCTTTTACAAAGATAATGTGTATTACAGTACTGGAACAGGATCTTTTATTCTTGTGCTCGTCATTTCCAGGCGTACGCCCCAACTGCGTCATATTGACAAGCTTCATATTGAGCACCTTCTTATTGAGCTAAGAAAGGTTATGGAAATATTACAAACACCTCCAAGTATGACGCCAGGCAGTTCTACACCACTGCAAACTGCAACTGATATCAAATTCAATATAAATATTAAAATTTATATATTTTTAAAAGTTCAAAGGATGCGGGGGTGCCACTTTGATATTTTTATGTATTTTCAAATTTTGTAAAAAGGCAAAAAACAAAAAGTATATATATTTAAAAACAAAGCTTTGTTTTATTCTAAGTTATTAATATCTACATTCCAGCGAATTCTCATTACATTTTGCCTTTTTGCTTTATTTTTCCCATTTTGTTTAATTTTATTTCTACAGTATAATGTGCCACTGGCCAATAAAATACAAGCTGCGGGCCGCAAATGGCCCCCGGGCCGCACATTGGACACCCCTGGTCCAAACCTTTGACTGCTCCAGCAAATACAAACAAATACAAGAATAAATAAAACATATGCATTTAAAATGTATAAAGAAATATTCTAAACTAAATATACTGTCTATGTTTTTATGTTTTTTTGGTTGAATTTTAGTCCTGTAATGTGCCGCGGGCCAATATAATACAAGCTGCGGGCCACAAATGGATTTCGGGCCGCACTTTGGACACCCCTGGTCCAACCCTTTGACAGGTTCTGTAAATACAAATAAATACAAGAATAAATTATATATATATACTGTATATATATAAATTAAAAATATATAAAAAATATTCTAAAATAAATCTTTTTTTCTCAATTTTTGCAGTTTTTTTTTGTTTAATCTTATTTCTCTAACGTGCTGCAGCCACAAATGGCCTCTGGGCCGCACTTTGGACACCCCAGGTCCAACCCTTTGACTGGTTCTGTAAATACAAATAAATACAAGAATAAAGGAAAAAAAAAAATATATATATATATATATACTGTATATAAATTAAAAATGTATTAAAAATGTATTTAAAATATTTTAATATAAATAATTTTTTCTCAATTTTTGCTGTTTTTTTTAGTTTCATCTTATTTCTGTAATATGCTGTGGGGTGCAAACGGCACCCGAGGCCGCACTTTGACCCCCCCGCTGGTCCAAACCTTTGACTGGTACTGTAAATACAAATATATACAAATATAAATGAATTTTAAAAAAATTAAAAATAGAAATGAAAAATGTATTTAGAAAAATCTAAAATAAATCTATTCATAGTGTGATTAATGAAATGTAAAAAATGCCAGTCCAAAGAAAAACTCTCAAAACTAAGATGTTGGGTTTCAGTTTTGAATTGCAAGTAGTTTACTCTTCTTTGGGAAGCCAATCGACAGTGTTTAAATATCTGCTGTGGGAATTTCCCATTCACTTAGAGCAACAAACCATGTGCGTACAACGTAATAAACACGAGAGTGTCAAATAGGGAAATGAAAACACCTACCCCCCTTCTCTGGTCTCAGGTCGGTTTGAGGAATGGCATCCGCTTCTACAAGGACACGGACGTTCCGGGGCGCTGTTTCCAGAAGGAGACCATCGATCGTCTGCAGATGGAGTTCCGTTGTTGTGGAAACACTAACTTCAGGGACTGGTTTGAAGTGCAGTGGGTCAGCAACAGATACCTGGACTACACCTCCAAGGATGTCAAGGAGTGAGTGCATGATGATGCAGTGATGAGAGGAACATTTTTAACATCACACCTCACCTTAACCCATTCAATACCAAAGACGTATTTATATGTTTTTATAAACCCCAACGCCTGATCCCAAAGACATATTTAGATATTATAGATTTTTTTGCGCGAGAGGCAAAAAGAGGTGATGACACAACTGCACACTAATGGATGTCACTTTTAGAGCAGTTTTAAGCTATAAAAACGGCCACAAGGTGGTGGAAGTGCATTTGATAAGAGCACGTAAAAACACACTCGGCAGCAAGGAGGAAGTGGAAGAGCATGGAGGAGGGAAGCGTGCTAAAGGTTACGCGTTGTAGAAAAATTTTAACGCATGCACACAAACACGCACACACACGCACACGCGTGCACACACAATACAACCCATTTGTAAAAGAACCCTTTTTTGTGTTGTTTATGTTGTGGTATAGTTGTTTAGATATTTGAGCTGTCACAAAAGCCCAAACATTGTGTCAAAGTGAAAGTTATGCTTGAAATGTATCTTTTCACAAAAAGCTGGTTTACCTCCCTTTTTAGTGGGGAGCTGATATTTTCCTGAAACTGACCTATTTTCTACTGTTGATTACTAAAGAACGGAAAAAGGGAGAAGCAAACCTTTTTTTCCGATGAAAGACGGGAGCCTAATCTTTCTTTTGGTAGGTTCCATGTTTATATAACCATAGCACACAATGTTCTGTGTGCCTTGAAAGATCAAAATCGTCTAAAATGGCCGCTACTGAAGGGGTTGTTTTGGGGAAAATGTCTGGGATTGAATGAGTTAAAGACAGAAATTAGTACATTTAAACACAGTTGTGCTAGTCAAAGACAAAATGAGTGAAAGCTAAGCTAAAAGTAACGTTTCTGTGACGTCTTTTACATTAATAAAACACTTCACATTCCCTATGTGCCTTCTCCGATTCTCTAGTCGCATCCGCAGCAACATAGATGGGCGCTTCCTGCTGGATGGCGTCCCCTTCAGCTGCTGTAACCCAGCGTCCCCTCGGCCCTGCCTGCAGTACCACCTGACGGACAACGCCGCCCACTACAATTACGAGTTCCAGAACGAAGAGCTCAACCTGTACAACCGCGGTTGCAGGGAGGCTCTCATCGACTACTACATGGACCTGATGAACTCCACTGGTCCCGGTGTGCTGTCTGTCATCTTGATACAGGTGGATCACGCTGTCACTACACATACCGTATGTCACTACAGCTATGCTCTACTTTGGGGAGGTGCAAAGACCTTTGAGGCTCAAGACTTGAGGAACATCTGTACCTTCAGGATGGCGCACATGTAGTTTTGAAGAGGGTTGTCCAGAGTGCACATTCATAAAAATATCATTTAACAATAAAACAAGCAAAAAAAAAAATCAATGAAGTCAAATATTAAGAAATAATGGATTATTTTCAAGGCACCCAAAGCACTGGAGGCAAGGGGGGGTGAAGTGTCCTGCCTAGGGACATAACGACTGTGACTGGGTGGCGGGAGAGAGGAATGAACTGCCAACCTTCCGGTTTCTGGAGGGCCTGCTCGACCTCCTGAGCCGCAGCTGCAAGAAAATTGAAATACAGTAGTTTTTTGGTTTAATTGTATTTCTCTAATATTCTATAACGGCCACCGCGCCGCACTTTGGACACCCCCTTTCATTGGCTCTGTATATGCAAATAAATACACTAATAAATGAAATTAAATAAAATGTGTAAATTAAAAATTTATTAAAAATACAAAATATTAAGAGAATAACGTCGTAATATTATGAGAGGAAAAAATGACTTTTTTAAATTATGGGAATAAAGTTCTTATTATGATAAGAAAATTTCCAAGAAGAAAGTTGACATACAGTAGTTGAAAAAAAAAGCGAAAATTGGAAAAAAACAGCTGTAATTTTATGAGAATAAAGTCAAAATATTAAGAGAAGAAGTCGTATTCTAATGAGGAAATTTGCAATTTTACGCAAATTTCTGGAAAATTTGGTTGGGGAAAAAGTTCTAATATGGGAATAAAGTCAAAATATTATGGGAATAAAGTCATAATTACAAGTAGCTGAAACAGTTGGAAAATGTAAAAAAAAAAAGCTGTCATTTTTTGAGAATAAAGTCAAAATATTACGAGAAATAATTCATATTCTAACAAGAAAAAAAGTTGCAGTTTTACAAGAATAAACTTGTAATATTATGAGGAAAAACAAAGTCACTTTTGTCGCATAAAGTTGAAATATTGAAGAAAAAAATGGTTATTTTTTTGTACATCTTTGCTGACATCGCAAAGATAAGATGGAGTTTAATAAAACATACAGCATATTTAACTTGTATCTATAATATCAAAGTGGCCCTTGCATTCTTTCATTTTTCAAATGAAACAACTCAAATTGTGATAAAATGGTGCTTGTCATTTTTTTTGTTTTTTTTGCAGGTAGGCATCAATTAACTCTAAGACCTTCCTTGCTTCTCTTGTGTGCAGATGTCAGTCCTGTTCAGCCTGCGCTACCTGCAGACCTCCGTGGAAGGCGCCATGGCCCAGGAGCACCCGGAGGGTGACAGCGAGGGTTACCTTCTGGAGAAGGGAGTGAAGGAGACCTTGGAGGAGGCCAAAGTCAAAGCCCTGCTCTTGATGAAGTTCGGCCAGGTGGACCCGAGTGCGACCGAGGGCACTGCTGACATCGCGGAGAAGGACGCTGCCACGCCTTCTTCCAGCTAGATGACTGATTCACATCTGACAAAAAAAGAGCAAGGCATGTCAGAAGTGGATGGGTGATTAGGGAGGGTCATGTTTCAGTTTTCTTGGTTGTGTGAGTTGACTGGTGGCTGGTAGAACATCGGTTTTGTCAAATGATTTAAAACAATGAATCAAATTAATCAGCTTTCAAATTAATTCATCATGATTAATCACCATTTGCGACCATGTGTGAAATATGCCCATTTTTGCTGCATTTTACGAAGAGAGAGATAAATGACAGGACAGGATTATATTTACACTCATGGAAAAAGTGATTAGACCACCCTTGTTTCTTCGGTTTCTTGCTCATTTTAATGGCTGATACAACTAAACGTACCTTTGTTTGGACAAATATAACAATGACAACAAAAAGAGCTCATGTATTTGCCCAAACAAAGGTACCTTCAGTTGTATCAGGCATTAAAATGAACAAGAAACTGAAGAAACGAGGGTGGTCTCATCATTTCTTCCATGCCTGTATATGTTTGCATATATTAGCAGCTCCAACTGAACTGAAAGTTAAAATCAAACTAAAAGATAGCACACATGTCTGAAAATGTATTTGCTTAACGCTAGTCTCTTTCAGTAGCAGCAGCATCACACTTTAATTTCGTTAATATGAGCCATGACGGGTTGCATTCAAAGACACCGCGTAACTTAAGTTGAATTCACATTTTAAGTGTAGAGATTTCCGAGCATGTATCAAATTGTACTTCCGCAGTAAGAATTAGGTTAGTGAGAGATAAGAATATCAACTTGCTGTTTTTCTTTGTCTTGCTGTTTATTTACACCACACATACACGCATGATAAAGAGATTTTGGGAGTGTCCGTGAATGCATCCCACGGTCGACAAGTGACATTGAGGAAGTGTCGCTCCCAGAGGCGTGTTTGTGAGTTGGAGATACACATATGGTGTTGGAATAAAGTTATTAAAGAGCGGCAGACTCTGTGGGGACACTATTGTGGCTCCGTCTGCCGTCATAACAGAGAGATGTGGCTTGGCGTGACGAGCACGCGTCAATGACGGTATAAAATTAATGAAACAAATTAGTTCCTACAGCTATTTTTGACAGCCCTAGTTTTGACACATTATAGGCTTGATTAACGCTCCAACCAAGGCAGCAGCCAAAACAAGGCAACACAAACGGAATCTTATATCAGGCCATAAACCTCATCAACGCGTGATCAGAGGTTCTGTTCATGAGATTCTTTTAGCGGGTTTAGTTGACACAAATAGATGCAAAATTAACCTTCTGAGTCCAATTGGACCTGATGTGCGCAGTATTAATCATCTCACAGCACTTAGGGTTTGTACCAAACTGCAATGTAATGTTTAGCACGCTGTTTTTTAAGTGGCAATGCATGTATTGTACGTATAGCACATTAAAGGTAGACCTTTTTAACCGCTTCGTAGTGTCTGCTTCTGTTTGTACATGGAGCCATACAAAAGAAAATGAAGCTAGAGTGATTTATATGGCTGGATTAAGTGTGTCAGTGTGTGTGTGTGTGTGTCCTATATGAACCTGTCATCTTGTCTATGCTGGCAGCTCAGAAACAATCGGATAATCCCGGGTGTACTTTATCCTCGAAGTGCTGCACAGGCAGTAACCGCACACATACATGCACACGCACACACACACACTCACACACACACACGCGCACACACACACAGAGAGTAACTGGAGGTGCACGCATACAAAAGTGCTGCAAGTTCTTTTTCAAAAGCAAATATGCAAATAAACTACGATAGTGGTCTATCGCCTCATGCCAGACGTTCACAATGTGTGCTGCTTTCTTCTTAAATAACACTCTTACAACATAAGGCCACTGAATGTTTTGTTTTATTTATGCAGATACGGTACTGCCTTCAGTGGCTGCAGAGACGGCATGCAATTATTAAAAAAAATTACATTTAAAAATCATAGTCATGCGCAATGAGATGCTTCACATCCACTTACTAATACTGCTTAGGGGTGCAGAATAATTGTCGGACCAATTATTATCGGACCAATATCAGGGCATTATGATGTCATACCGATAAATCCCATAAACCGATAAATCCGAATAGCTTCGATAACCGATAACTTACAATAACACCCCAATGAGGGGAGATTACCCGTACTGTGCAGGTCAGCAAATCAAGCGCTCCTTTTTTTTCCTGCCTGTGGTCGTAACTTCCCCTGACCTTGCTTGTAAACAAACATTCACTCTCCAAGGAAGACATTTTGCGTGCTAGTAGTGCCAGATGCTAAATGAAAAAAAACATCAAGCACACAAAAAACCTTATCAGCAACCTGAAAGCGCCGCAGCGTTTGAAAAGTGTACAATGTTTGCCAGAGACCTCCGTGGTGGCAAACTGGCTGCTCGGAGCGTGTGCCCGAATAAAGTGCACCTTGCTGGGCCACAGCAGGTGGTTCCCTCCGCTCTATACTCTGGTTCTCCTGATAGTAGTGATGTGGTAGTAGTAATGTCATCATATTTCATTAAGACTAATCAACAGGTACAGTTGCTCAAATCCTAATTTCTTCCAGTCCTTCTTCCCTCCAGGTGTGTGCAAACTACAGTTGAACCCCTCTCATCACCTTTACATTTGTATTACTCAAAATAGTAGATATAATGACAGAAAATAAGCCATATTAGACATAAGTAAGATAACAGACTCACACATTAGCAGTTCCTTGTTATTTTTTTCTGGATAGCGTACTTTCTGTGGTGGCTTTCAGTAATACACTCGTATTACCCAATATAGTAGCAATAATAAGAGCAAATAAGACAATTAAGACATAAATAAAACTCCTGCTCCTGTCACAGCAAATGTGTTCCCTAGCACAGAGGTCCCCAACCACCGAGCCGGGGTCCAGTACCGGTGCGTGGGCGGGGCCGAACTGGGCCGAGGAAACCTTTCAGGTGCAATGTTAAAAAAATACACACACACAAAAAAAGTACTTTTGTAAATAACTAAATACAATTTTAAGTAAATTCACATCAATTTTGGAAATATGGGCAATTATTTTATTCCAAAAAATAATATTGTTTGAAGTTTTTGTATGTTTATGTTTTTTCTTGCGAGTGTCCCACTTTGATTGACAGTGCTTGAACGCACCATTGTACATACGCTAGCCTTCTCCCACTCTGCACAGATTGTCAACTATACTGTATTTTTATCGGGGTTTTTCACTTCATATTTGTTCCCAAATGCTGATACTCTGTGGGAATGCATAAAGGTAAAGTTTGATGACGTTATTGATTGCTAATGTGTATATTTGTTGTGTGCACAGCTTCAAGTTAATTCATGCTAGCACACTGGTCAAGCAGTGGCGCTACAATCTTCTCTGAAAAACAAACTCCAAGCTTATAGAGGTGGATGGTGGGTCTGTATTCACTTTGTGCTTTTAATTTGATGTTATTCCTGTCTTAGTTTTACATAATACATACTAAACGAGATAAATTACATCGCTATACGACCCCCACCATCGCCCCCAAATATAGGCTGTATTCAACACAAAAAACAGCAATAATTTATGAATTCATTACCGTATTTTCCGGACTACAAGTTTCGCTATTTTTCATGGTTTGGCTGGTCCTGCGACTTAGTTTTTTTTTCACCCATACGACAAAGAAGTTTTTTCTTGAAAAATATATAACTTCTTAGCTTATCTACATGTCGTGTGTTACAGAATATCAACGTGGCAAAGTTGGATCCTTTCATTTTTCACTATGTGGCCCTCGATGGAACGAGTATGGACACCCCTGCATTAAATTGTTGCTGAAAGTGAGTGTAAGTGGAAAAATGTGCAAGTACAAGTGGAACTTTTGCTCCATCACCACCAGAGGAGGCCAGCGCACCGTGCGTGACTGCAGCCTCAGGTGACGAAGCAACAGAATCATGACATGATTCATGGCTCTGATATGCTCATTTGCTGCTATGTCTGATTGGATCGAAAAGAAAATGTACATAAACCAAATGTGATGAGGAAGGACTTGTTTGTTTTGTACAAAGCACAAATGAGGAAATGAGGCCTCGTCATGAGATCTCAGCAAGCAGAGCACACATGATTTAGCAAACAGAACCAACATGACATGTGTTGTGCCAGGGCATACGTAGGTGCCACGGTGTAAAGGCAATGGTTTCATTTCTATACAACATGCTTACGTGTTACATTGGACTACATCACATACAGTATCACCATTCACAATTCCACATGTTCAAAAAGGAGTAGGAAGAAGCAAAGCTTATTCAATCCTACCCCCTCTCCGCTTCACATCAACTGCCAATACGTTTGCTCACTTCCTGCATTCCATAGGGGTTAAGGTTTGTAAAGCAATATTAACTCACTGACTGCCAGTCATGTTCAGAGCACAAAGCTCCATACTGGAAGAGTTTTCGGGCATTTTTGCAGAACTTTCAAGACCCACAGAATATTGACTTTTAGGACTACATAAACATTGAAACTATCGAAAGAAACTTTAGACTCTCTTCTTTCATCAGAAAAAAAGTTTCTTTCTAGCCTTTTTGGGCCTTCACATAGAACATAGGGTAGTTTCAGCAAAAACACCAGAATTTGACCAAAAAACAGAGAAAACAAGCTTTTTCTGCAGAGAAGCAAATTGGAGCAGAGTGACGGTGGGGTCTGCTGGATGTGAGGATGAATCCCTGTTGCTGACCAATGCAGACGGCAGCCACTCGTCAGAAGAATCAGGGTCAAGTTCTGAGTCACCCGACTCTGAACTGCTTCTGGTGTCAGGCTCCGCTAACCGCTAGCTTGTTGCTTCGGCTGCCGTTGTCAACTGCATTTGTGTCCACGTCACCTACATCACCCATGTCACCTCTATCTTCCGCGATGGCGTCACTACTAAAGGCAGATCCACCGCCAGACAAGCTATGTGATAGTGTTAGCGGCCTGTATTTTTTGTCTCCGCTCGATTTCTACATGTGTTTCACCATTTTCCTCTCTCAACCTGCAATCCGTCGCCTTCATAGACAATCTGTCGCTGCTGGTTGGAGGAAAAGAGAACTGTTGCCCCCGACTGGGACAGAACTACTGTACGTTGCCTACAAGTCAGAAATTCAAACACAAGATGAATACGACTTTGATCTGTAGCCCCCACGTAAAAAAGCAAAAGACGTCATAGATGTCTTTGGCAGTCAACGTTACTTTTTAAGATGTCAACAGACGTCTTTGGCAGTGAAAGAGTTAATAATGTACATAATAATTGATGAAGAAATGAGCAGTTGGCAGTAACAGTTGGATGATGAGTGAGTACAGACAATGTACTACTTCAAGTAGTGTACATGTACTCTAAAGTGCAAGAGTGGTCAGACATAGCATTGCATGCGCACTGTGCTTCACGACTCTTCTTCCCTCTTTGCACTTTGTAAACATCAATTGCTTGTACTGTTTCTTGAAACGGATCATCTGAGTACCATGTTTGACTTCTTTATTCAATCCATTTTAAATTAAAGTTTTTATTATTAAGAAAGAAAAAAAATCCAAAGCTACATGGCCCTGTGTGACAAAGTGACTGCCCCCTAAACCTAATAACTGGCTGGGCCCCCCTTAGCAGCAACAGTTGAACTTTTTGGAAGGTGTGTGTCCCATTAGATCTGGCGTAAAAGTCGGTCACATTTCAGCAAAAGAACATCATACCAACAGTAAAATATGGTGGTGGCAGTGTGATGGTCTTCAGGACCTGGAAGACTTGCTGTGATAAATGGAAGCATGAATTTTGCTGAAGTAGAATGTTCGGCCATCTGTTGGTGACCACAAGCTGAAACCAAGTTGGGTTCTGCAGCAGGACAATGATCCAAAACACACCAGCAAGTCCACCTCTGATTGGCTGAAGACTTTGGAGTGGCCTAGTCCAAGTCCTGACCTGAATCCTATTGAGATGCTCTCGCATGACCTTCAAAAGACGCTTCATGCTGGAAAAGCCTCCAATGTGGCTGAATGACAACAATTCTGCAAAATTCCTCCCCAGCGCTGGAAGAGACTCATTGCAAGTTATCACAAACGCTTGATTGCAGTTGTTGCTGCTAAGGGGGGCCCAACCAGTTATTAGCTTTAGGGGGCAATCACTTCTTCACACTGGGACATGTAGCTTTGGATTTTTTTCCCTTAATAATAAAAAGTTTCTTTTTAAAAAATGCATTTTGTGTTCATTTGTGTTGTCATTGACTAATACTTAAATTTGTTTGATGATCTGAAACATTTAAGTGTGACGAACGTGCAAAAAAATAAGAAATCAGGAAGGGGGCAAACCTTTTTACACCACTGTATGTATGCCAGCGGTCCCGCCTCCACCCACTGAGTTCTATGAGTTCTACAAACCCACTAAGATACTGAAAGCAATGCACAGAGTGAATCCTCCTCCTTCCTGTTTGGGGGCGCGAGATGAGGAAAAACAGATGCACATCCATGTGGCAATACATTGAGGCCAGCAAAATTATCCAGTTCTTTTGATTTATTGTATGATCAATAAATTAATTTATTATCAACCAAGGCCCTCTTGCCCACGAGTTCTTTTTTGAACGAGAAATCTTCTCACATTTTAATCTCGCGAGATCTTGTGACACCCCAAATTAATTGTGTCAAATGCTTCTGTTAAATCCATAAATGCTGCAGCTGCGCATTCTCTGCACACTCTATAGCATTGGTCATTTCCTCGGTTATTTCAATAGGTGCCATCAAAGTGCAAATGTTAGCTTTGTATCGGTACTGGCTGATCGCGATAAGTTCATTCTTATTTGTAAATGTATCTGACCTGTTGTTCATGGGGTGTGGAAAGAAGACGAGCTTAACAGACCCAGCGTGCGCCTTCTGACAATTCCGGTGCGGTTTTGCAATGAAACTACGAGTCACAGCTAGAGAGGAAGAGGCGGTGTTGAGGAGGAGGCAGAGAGGAAGGGAGCGTGTCGAAGGGCCTCCCAAATGTCAAACGACTCGACTTGACAGAGGATGGACTCTGTGAGAGTCACTACGTATCACTGCACTGATATTGTTTGTTAATCACCTCTAGCGTCGCTCAGCGATTGTGGCGCTACAATGGACTCGAGTGTGATGGAGATAATGGAGGAATTCATGGAGAGTGCGTTGGTGCAGTGGGTATGTCATTTATCATTTATCACTCTTGCCCAGAGAAAAAGGTCATCTTTTTAACAATGGTGGAGAGAAAGTGTCTGAATCATATCTCCAGATAGTTTACCATTAACTAGTGCGCTTGAAAATAGATCCGTTTCGAAATAGATGGTCATTGTGTGCAGCAAAAAAGAGCCTACTTCTCCTTTTTTAAAAGCTTCCTTTGCCTCTTCATAACCACTTTTTTCCCCATCTCAGCTGTCACACTTCCTGCCCTTGGCCAAAAAATCAGCTGTTGTGTTTGCCTCAACAGCAACTGTGGATTTGTAAAAGACAGAATATGAAGTTGTTTTCCACAAGCAATCAGCCTGAAGGTCTCCCGAATTTAGGATGCAAAAACCTTGCAAGGTTATTTGTGGTACTGGTCAAGTTCATCAGCGTGCCTGCAGCTCGCTTTAGGGGATATCAACAGTGCACTTAGTCAGTGCCATTGGAGCTTTCTTCCTGCTAGTCATGCACTGAATGACGTACTGCACCTTGTTTACCACACAAACCAAGATGGGGTCGTTTCTCTATTGAGGTAGAAATAAACTTCATTATACAGTTGGCCCTTGTTTATCGTAGTTAATTGATAATAAAATAAATAAATAATATAATAAAATAATAAAAGCCTCGACCGCGATAAGTGAACTTGCGAATTCAATAATAATAACAGAATATTGTGACGTTTATGCTCCTTTGCTGTGGTCTGCAACAATATGGCATGCAAAGAATAATCAGTGAAACAATGCAACCGACGGTTAACGTACATTATATGTAGAGATGTCCGATATTGGCTTTTTTGCCGAGAGCCGATATTGTCCAACTGTCAATTTCCGATTCGGATATCAACAGATACCGATATGTGTAACATCACATAATAATTCATGTATTACATATCTTATATAAGAATACCTTTGTGTTTCTTCTGCCTTGATTTAGGTTATTTCTGGAAAGATTTCATTTATTCTTAGTTAAAGGGTATTGTTTAAAATAAAAGAATTTGCTGGTTATTATTTTGATTGACAGCTTTCATGTTCTTATTTTATATTCTTATTTTATTGCATTAAAACTACTATATACTGTATATATACTGTGTATGGGTTTTCGGCACTACTTTGATGATGGAATGTGAATTACTCCTGTGTGGGATCAACAGGCTTTGTTAGGCTATGTTAGCCATCAGAGAAGATCAAATACATTGTTTTTGGTGCTAGCTGTTTCCCAAGTATATTAGTGCGTGTGTGAATGTATCAATTTGAGGCATTCACTTAAATTTCTTTGTAGAAAGGCGCTTTATGAAAGTAAGTACATTATTTGCATTCACTTACAGCGTAGCCTTGCCGCATCCAATATGGCGGTGACGCTACTGTAAGGCTCAGCGCTCGATACGGCGTCTACGTATGTGGTTTTGACAGCAGCGCTTCCTGTTTCCCAGCGTGCTTTGCTGTGCTGTTGTTGTAAATGTTTGCTACGTTGCACGTTCAGGGCTCACATAGTTGTTGATTGTTGGTTGGCAGTGTCTTGTCTGTTGTTATCTACCTGTTATGTTACTGTGTGATTTTTTTTTTAGCTCTTTCTTTAAAGACACTGAGTAAGAATGCTATGTGGAATGGTAACACCTCACCCTCCTCCACGATTTCTATGGCGCTAGTAAGTTCATTGTGAGCTGTGTTGCTACTCTGCCTTCTTAATGAAAAGTTACTTCTTCATCCTTGTGAGCGGCACAGCATTAACTACGTGATTCAAAAATGTTTCCATTTTGTCACATTGGCGCTAAAATCTCTAAATTGGCTTTCATTGGAGGGAAAAAAACGATACCGATGTTATGCCAAAATCGTGCTGACAATTATTGGTGGCCGATATCGTCGGACATCCCTAAATATAAATAATTGCGCACTAGCACTCAGCAGCACTGAGCTAATAACAATTTAAACCTCACCTCTATGCATTGACGCACATCATCAACATTTGTGAACAAGGAAAAGGTGAAAGGAAGAAGAGAAAGTACACATCTGTCTGTGCAGCATCGGAGGAAGTCATACACGGACGTCTCAATCCGCATCAGACAAGACACAACTATGATGCGCTTAAGAACTGCCGAACAAAGTGGCCGCACACTTTTAATGCATAGCCATCAAACTTATTTACTTGTTTATATAACACACAGAGAGCTGTGAACAACTTCATGCTTTGTCTCCTGTACTGTACTCCCTGCGCTGTGCAGGGCTGTTCACATTAGGTGTTCAGGCGCATTACGTAACTCTAACTTAATGCAGTCACGCTGTTTTTAATTTCTATTCACGTACCTCCTAATACATTTGGCGTACCCTACTCTGGGAACCTTGGCTCTAGTACACCTGTTTTATTTCCAGCACCAACTTGACAATGTTTCTCTCCCAGGTTCAGCTCTTTGAGAAGATGGTGGAGATGGAGAACGGTGTCCCACTCTACAGTCAGTACATTGACGTGAACTCAGTTTCCCACAATGCCAAGGACTGCTACCTCAAGCTGACCAATGGGATTTTCCTCAATGAGGTCATGAGAATCATGTAAGGCTTAGTTACGATCATTGTTCCTAGCAAACACAGTTGCACTGCTTAGTTACTGCTAATTTATACATAAAACAGGAGAAGTACTGATTTGTGTGGCGAGTGTACTACAGAAACCCCACAATGTTAGTGCCTGAATATGTACTGTAAATATCTTCCCATTTGAAGTTGAATTCGTAAAGTACTGTGGATACTCCAAAGCTGAGTGTTACAATTTTGAGTTCAACCAACATATTCTGGAAAGATCTAACTAAACTTCACCATGCAAGATGACAACAAATCTTGTGAGACTTCAGCTCAGTGAGCATCTAAAGGACTGTGATGATAACCACAGAATGAGAACTCAAATGTAACATCAATATTAACGTATTAATAATAACCTTCACTCCTGATAAAAATGTTAAGAGCAGTTGAAAAATGGAATAAGAAGGTTCTAAGCAGAGATAAAAAAAAAAATGGGAGTAAGCAATTTCCTGAAAACAAGGATTAAAGTGAAATAGGCCGTTCATCAGCTGATCAAAAGTTTAAGAGCATAGCTGTCTGGAACTGATGTCCATTTTTATAAACTTTCCTTGCCATCCATCCCCAAATGCTCGATTGGATTTAGATGAGGGGAACACGCAGGATGGTCCAAAAGAGTGAGCTTATTCCTCTGGAAGAAGTGCAGCGTTGTCCTGTTGAAAAAGCCAGTCATTACCACACAGACGAGGGCCTTCAGTCATGAGGGATGCCCTCTGCAACATTTACACGTAGCCAGCAGCCGTTTGACGCCCCTGCACAACCTGAAGCTCCCTTGTTCCATTGAAGGATCATGATGATGCCCCCGCCACTGTGCTGTGTGGAAAACATCTCAGGTGGGATCTCCTTGTCATGCCAGTAACGTTGGAAGCCATCAGGACCGTCAAGGGAGAATAAAACTTTCCTCCACCTTTCAATGTCCCATGTTCGGTGCTGTCCTGCAAATTCCAAACGCCCAATTTTGTGGTCTTTTTCTTCTTAAAAGTCTTCTCTGGCGCATGGAGTCTGATGGTTATTGGACTGCACTCAGCACCAGTAAAGACGTTCATTTGGGCTGAGGATGGTCCCGTGTATTGACGGACAGCTAATGGGATTCTCCAGCTAATTTTTTTGGGTCTGCCACTTGACCTTTTTGTTCTAAGAGCCTCAGGATATTTTTGTGCTCTTCAACGTTTGATCAGCTGATGAACAGCCTATTTCACACACTTAATGCTTCTTTTCAATCAATTCCTTACTCTTAACATTTTTTATCCACTTCCATTTCTTCCTTTTGCATTTTGAAGCTCTACTTAGAACCTCCTTAAGGTCCAACAGTGCAAAATGTAAAATCTTGCAATTTTTCAACTGGTTTTAAATTTTTGATCAGGAGGTCTACAGTATGAATGACAGAAGTACCTGTGGAACACCACGAGGCCTGTCACCAATCTGAAGAGCAGTTTTACTTTATCTTACGTTTATTCTCCAGGGGTTAACATTATACCTGCATGACAGTTGATAATGTTAAAATGTTACTTAATACATTGCTGGCAGAGTTAATAACAGCTTTATGAGACAGTAGTACTCCAATGAATAGGACATTTTATTGCCTTGTATGAACTTGATGTACCATTTGTCACATTCATGTTGCTCGCATTGTTCCACAGTCACATTGATGAATGGCTTTTACAAGTGCCTCATTCATATTTTCCACAAATATCCACCAAATCATGAAATGGGCTCTGCATACACGCCACCCTGTCTGCGTTGTATATTCCTTATAAGGATGTGCAAATTTTAGCACATCAAAGCCATTTTTCTTGCAATTGACAAGAGAAGATGTGCTGTCAGTATTTGGCGGAAGGCTGATTAATCTGGCCTGACCTAACCTTGGTTATTTCAACAGCTAATTGCATGAGGATTCTCACTGGCTGCGTCTGGGGTTCATTAAAATTTTATTCACTGGCTTGAGAGATGCACCACTGCATACAGATTTTTCCATCATGGGGGGAAATGTGGCGCCAAGATGTTTGATCAGGCTGCAGTAAACCCACTTCTATGTCTATGTCACACGTCTGTGCTTGTGTGTGTGTCCCAGAGACCCCAACCCGAGGGTGGAGAGGCTGTACGACAGCCAGACAGACGACTACATGCAACGAATCCAGAACTTTTCCATTTTAAATCGACACCTCAGAGCCTTCTACCAGGTAGAGGAGGGTCGGGGGGTCACTGTGGGGTTGTGGGAGATGTCAAGATGCTAGATTAGATTATCAGGAGGGAAAGCAGCGGATTTAATAGAGCATGCAAAGCGTTTCTCTATAGACACGGCGCTTGTTTAGAGTCCTGGCCAAGGTTTTTAGTAGGATGGTAGGCTTGGCTACAGATACCGACGGGATTTCTTTGGTGTCTTTGCACATTTAAATGTAATGCACAAGGTCATGGATTTCAACACTAACCACTGCGTTGTTTTGCGACTCGGTTCAACAAAAAGTCAGTTTGTCCAGTCCCGTTAAAATACCATCCCGTCTCGTTCTTGTGAACCCAATATCGCGTTTCGTCTCGTGTCAAGAGCAGAGTGTATCGCATTGTCACCATTTAACAGCAAGTTCTTGCAATTTCTGGTTCAACACGACAACCTTATTACCCATTTCCATCTGTAATTGTAGCTTTTATTGCCTGACCCATTTCTGAGTGCTCTAGTGTTTGTGTTCTTTGGTGACCGTTTTGAATGTGGTCAAAACTGTGTGATGGTCCATTCTCACCGCACTCATTACTGTCAATGACCCACAACCTATTTTCTGACTAAGACCTTTTCTGCACAAGAGATACCTTGCACAGCACCAAACAGTGGCTTTATTATTCATGCATTCATTTATGGGTAACACTAATTTTCCCTTTGCACACGCACCTCTCTGCTAGTAAAAAATGTATACATTTATAATAAATCAGGGGTGTCCAAAGTGCAGCCCGGGGCCATTTGCACCACACTGTTGATGGACTGTTGGCCTGCGGCTCATTCTAAAAATACAATTTAACAAGAAAAAAAAAAGACAAAACCCGACCATAGCAAAAATGGAAAAATCAGCAGTAATTTTACAAGAATAAAGTCAAAACATTAAGAAAAAAAAGCTGTAATCTTACAAGAAAAAGTCGTAATTTTATGAGAATAACATCGTTTTATTAGCATAAAACCAAAATATTAACGCAAAAAGGTGTTTTTTTTGTAATATGAGAAACAAAACAACAAATAAAGTTGCAATTAGGTTGCGAAAGAAGTAATAATGTTACAAGAATAAAGACAAAATATTATGGAAATAAATTCAAAATTACAAAAAGAAAATGGATAAGAAATAAAAAAAAATGTAGAAATGGAAAAAAAACAACTGTAATAGTTTGAGAAGAAAATTAATATATTAAGAGAGAAAAGTCCAATTTTAATGAGAAAAAAGCCTATATTTTACAAGAATAAACTTGTAATATTCAGGAAAAATTGTGTTATTTTTTTAAGAGTCGTAATATTATAAGAAACAAACAAAACCAAATACAATTGTAATTTTTTGAAAATTAGGTTGGGGAAAAAGTTATAATATAGGAATTAAGTCATAATATTACAAATTTTTTTGACAAAGATTATTTAAGAAGAAGGTTGAAATATAAAAAAAAAACAACAAAAAAACAAATATGGGGGAAAAAAAGTGTAAAGACTTAAGTTGATACTAATAATAGGCTTTTCCACCTGCATGACTCAGCTGGGATGCAGTTTTTTCTTGAACTATATTTACATAAGTTGTTAGCATGTCTACATGTGTTGCTTTACAAAACACCAACGTGGCAAAGTTGCATCCTTTCATTTTTCACTATGTGGCCCTCGCTGGAAAAAGTTTGGGCACCCCTGTGATAGATGCTCAGTATTACTTTGCCAGTAATCACTGCAACTCTGACCTGCAAGCTCCACGAGTTTTGCGTCACCAAAAATGCAGAAAAAAATGCATTTTAAGATGAAAAAGTGGTGTTGTGGCTATTTTGGTGAAAGTACTAAAAACACTTCCAGCTCATTATAAATAGAAAAGCCTCTTAAAAGGCTGAAACAATCTTCCCAAAACATAACTCAAGGCTACAAGGGAGAGGCAGGGACAGGGGAGCGTGGTTTTAGCAGTAAGCGAGCAAGAACAGACGACAAGATGGAAAAGTGAAGCAACTATTAGTCTCAACGCAAGAACATCCCTCCTGGGTATATTGTAAATAGTTGGAAGTGCACTCAGGGGATGACTGTGCATTTGTGCTAACAAGAAGATGAAACAGGACATTTCCTTCCTGTTCGTCCCCGCCTATTATGAAGCAAATTGGGTGATTTTCTTGAAGCCGACCTGGTGGTTGAGGGTATGGATAAGCAGAATTGAGGAAAGGAGAGAGCTCTATCAAATAAGTAGCAGTATCATTCATGTTTTTTGCACAGTCAATGTGACTCTGACACACTTGTGTCCCTCCAGGAAGATTCAAGAGGCAGAGAAAGCCTCCCTGGTCAGGTTGACTCGCTGGTCACACAACATACGCCAAGGTTTCACTTCCCAATTTTTAGTGAATCACTCGTGTCCCCGAAAGCTCGGAGCGAAGCAAGTGTTAGGTCAGCATAGGACAACATCCTCCACTTTTGAGAGAAAAGGTGCTCAGATGGTTGCTTTTGTAGCGCCGCGTCTTCATACTCGCCTAAAACCAGGCTTTGCTACACATCTCAAAGTAAAGCCTATCTACTATTGTCAGTTAGTTACAGACCTGGGACCTGTCAGGTTGATCATTTTGTCTTTTTTCAGCGAACATGCTAACTGAGCATGATGTTGCTGTTAAAATGAGACTGGAATGTTAGCACTGTGGCTCATGAGGCTATGCTAGCGTTGCCAACATTTGCGTCCTCCTGTCCCACTCCTTAAAAGGAAAAGTGCACTTTTTGCAGGATTTTGCCCATCATCCACAATCCCTATGTGCGACACGAACACACGTCTTTCTCTTTTCTGTGTGTTGTAAAGATATAAAAACAGTTACAAAGACGCAGCTAAGAATGCACATAATGGGACACAAATATTCCGCCTATAAAGCCTTCTGAAAAAACCTCCAAAAAGCGGCAACAACGCTTCATTTACATAATGCGACTTGCATATTAAGCAAGCTACAGTGGCATTGTTATTATGATTGTTATTAACCTTTTTACACCCAAGAACTACTTTACTGGCGTACTGACACCTCGCCACACCACACTGGCTAGCTACTAGCCAGCTAGCGACTAGCTTCACCACACACTCGCTCACAATGCCTCATGCCACTAGCGAATGGTAACGCTACATATTGGAGCTCAGGCCACTGCTGCTGTGTTTTTGTTTTTGACGCTAGGTGTAGCGTTCCTTTCTATGTTGCTATGTGAAATCAGTGCACCCAGGAAGGAAGTTCCGCTCATGCTTAAAATGACCAAAATACGGCAAATTACTGTACGTATCATCATGAATATGTCTGTTAAAACATGCTCACAGCATGGATAGAAAACCATAAAACCTTGTTGGAGAATTTTGGAGGTATTTTACTAGCAGGCTTTGTAGGCAGAATAGGTGTGTCCCATTACATGCACTAATAAGCTGCCTCATTTTTAGCTGTTTTTATTTCTTTAGAACACACAGAAAAGACAAAGACGTGTGTTCATGTCTCCAGGATTGTGGATGATGGGAAACATTTTTTTTTTTAAAGTGCAGTTTTGCTTTGATGTTACAATGTTGTATGTGTTATATGGCATCTGTTACATTGGACATGTGCAAAGTTACAGTGCACATTGGAACCTCGCTTAACGTTCGCCCCGGTTAGTGTGTTTTTTGGGTAATGTCGAAAATTTACGGCCGATTTTGACCCGGCTTGCATGCATTCTCCAGTTGACGTACAATGAGGCTTGCGTGAGGCAATCAGTATTTTTTTCCTCAGAAAACTTCCTTCAAATTAGGTAGCAAACAAAATGGCAACCGGAAGTTGCGTCACCAGACTATGATGTCATCAGTGGTTGAATCCGAATAAATTTGTCCCATAAGGAATAATGTAGATCTAATTAATCCGCTCCAGA
Source organism: Dunckerocampus dactyliophorus (assembly GCF_027744805.1). NCBI lineage: Eukaryota > Metazoa > Chordata > Actinopteri > Syngnathiformes > Syngnathidae > Dunckerocampus > Dunckerocampus dactyliophorus. The sequence continues at coordinate 1,890,855 of NC_072829.1, read as the reverse complement.
AAGCCAAAAATGTTAACACAAAATACGTTTTTATCGTTTTATAATTACAGTTTTACATGCATAAAACAATTCTAAAAGCATATAAATGTGAAATGAACTTACTTACCTTCATTGAAGACCACTGTTCCCAAAGACACAATGTGGCAGTGAGACACCACCTTCCTGTTTTGCCATGAGTTATTTCTTGAATTCAAAAGTATTTCTCACCTACATAACCAAAATGCTGGCACTTGCAACTTTCTTTGGCTCCTTTTTGGGTTATGGAGGTGAAAAACCCTACGGAATTCAAAAAACAACTAATTTCAAAACAGGAAGGTGGTGCCACATTGTGTCTTTGGGAACACTCATATCAAGAATCACATCTTCAACGAAGGCCAAAGGAAACTCAAATGTTCATTTATCCCTTTCATTCGTCATTTATATGCATTCCCAATTGTTTTCTGCATGTCAAACTATAATTGTGAAACTATAAAAATGTGTTTTGTGATAACTTTTTGGCATTTCTGGTACGGATTCATCGGATTTACATTATTTCTTGTGGGAAAAAATTGTTTCAGTTTGAGTCAGACAATTTGGAATTAAATAATGATGCCAACTAAGGTTTCACGTCGTCCCTCATTTAAGGCGGTTAATTGGTCCCTGACCGCCATAAATGAATTTCTGCGATATAGGATTGAATGTTAATAAAGGGAATATTTTTGTTGTCAGAGCATAGAAAACCTGTTTATGACTTTCTGAATACGGTTTTAAACATAACTAGAGCCCTTTAGACATGAAGTAACACACTTATAGTCACCTTTACACTCCTATTATTCATTGTTTGCATCACATTGCAGAACTCAGATGCTGCAGGGACTCGAGACAGCTGCTAGGTAGCAAGCTAGCGACTGAGCAAGCTCACCAGTTAGCCTCAAATTTATTTCTACGAAACTTAAGAAGCCAAAAACTTACAACTTACACACGAAATGGGAGGAGAACTTTTTTTTACTCTATGATGTGGGACATGCCATGGCTGACTTCATGCAGTGTTAAGGTAATGTCATGTAAGCTAATGTCTCAATGTTTTGTGTTATTACTGCCCTCTAGTGGTCACAATCCTACATATCACTTGTATTTACATATGTTTGGACTAATAATAGACCATAGTCTCCCACCAAACAGCCAACATTTAATTAATTCATACATTTCTGAAAAACCACGATATAGTGAGGGAGCGAAAATTGAAATGCGATATTGCGAGGAAAAATGTAAAAAGTGGATAAATTGTACAATAGCACTTCTTGGAAAAGAAAGGCATGGACAAACAGATCATTAGGATTAAAACAAAACATTACCAGTAGTGTAAATCCCAGCATCAAGCCTGTGAAATAGTGCTTGCCCCCTTCCTGATTTCTTTTGTTGTTTGCATGTTTCAGATCATCAAACAAATGTAAATATTAGTCAATGACAACACAACTGAACACAAAATGCACTTTTTAAATTAAAGCTTTATTATTACGGGAAAAAAAAAATCCAAACCTACATGACCCTATGTGAAACAGAGATTGCTCCCCCCCTAAAAACATAGCTTGACTGAGATGAATTGAGATCTATCAGTGTGGAAAAGGTTATAAAGCCATTTCTAAAGCTTTGGGACTCCAGCCAACCACTGTGAGAGCCATTATCCGCAAATGGCAAAAACATGGAACAGTGGTGAGCCTTCCCAGGAGCGGCCAGCCAACCAAAATGACCCCAAGAGCGCAGCGACAACTCATCCGAGAGGTCACAAAAGACCCCACAACAACCTCCAAAGAACTGCAGGCCTCACTTGCCTCAGTTAAGGTCAGTGTTCATCACTCCACTGTAAGAAAGACACTGGGCAAAAACAGCATGTATAGCAGAGTTCCAAGACCAAAACCACTGCTGAACAAAAACAACATTAAGGCTCGTCTCAATTTTGCCAGAAAACATCTTGATGATGCATTTGAGGATTTCAGAAAATGAGCATCATACCAACAGTAAAATATGGTGGTGGTAGTGTGATGGTCTTCAGGACCCGGAAAACTTGCTGTGATAAATGGAAGCATGAATTCTGCTGATGAAGAATGTCCGGCCATCTGTTGGTGACCTCTAGCTGAAACCAACGTGGGTTCTGCAGCAGGACAATGATCATTTACATCAATTCTGCAAAGATGAGTGGGCCAAAATTCCTCCACAACGCTGTAGGAGACTCATTGCAAGTTATCACAAACGCTTGATTGCTAGCTTTAGGGGACTCACACTTTTCCACACAGGGCTATGTAGCTTTGGACTTTTTTCTCCCTTAATAATAAAACGTTTCATTTAAAAAGTGCATTTTGTGTTGAGTTGTGTTGTCACTGACTAATATTTACATTTGTTTGATGATCTGAAACATTTGAGTGTGACAAACCCTTTTTCACACCAGTGTATTTCCAATGACACCATTGTGGGACCTCTAAGACTAAATGAAAATGGTTGAATATGGGCTCTTCCCTATTAATTATAAAATACATAAATGAAAGAAAGAAGAATCTGGATCTGTCACCACCGCCTCCAGATATAAAACTAATGAGCATCCAAAATGTTTTAATTAAAGTGAATAAACTGCAGGGGAAATCTCTTCAGCAAACGTGCATCTGTTTTAACAGCTTCCAAGCAGAAGCCATGGTCTAAACGTAGCACCACAGGATTTGGAAATGATAATGTTGCAGATGGATTATTTCATTCCCTTCACTTGTGCAGCCAGAAGACTCGTAGGAAAAGTTTTTGCTAAATGCTAGAGAACTATAAAGCAGTTGGTTCTTTTCAGAGGGATTCATTTGCGATGGGAAACACTGTACTTACACTGCTCAGAGAAGTGTGGAAGTGTATTGCATGTGTCTCTGCCACGCTGTGTGGAATATGCCAAATGGGGAGGTCTGGACTAGCGCAGCAAGGACTTGTTTTGGCTGCAGAGGGAAGTGCTTGTGAGCAAAAACAGCCATATTCTACATCAAACGGTGGAATCTGCTTGGCTTCACCATGACTAACACAAAGCTGAGGCTGCTTCATATCCATTTCATATCTGCTTCATTTGTCCTGAAGCAGCACAAACTTCAGGTCGGCTGCACACAATGCATCTGTGCACTGCCTCTCCAACACTTAATAACTCAGAGGATGCTGCAGAGTGAGCTGTAATTGTGGCTTTTTCTGCTGATTGTGTGTCCATGGATGTTGCAGCAGAATGTGAGCAGGTGGCAGAGCAGCCAGCCAAAGTCAGACTGTGGCTTCTTGACAATGAACATTTTTTTAATTAACAGCGAAATAGTTTGGTGCTCGTCACTGATGCCACATTGCGCTATAGAATGCAAATTAGGAACTTGGAAGAAGGCACCATTTGTCCGCCTTGCATGAGGGGGAGGGGGCTGATACTTGTTGTTCCGGCCAGAAATAACAGGTTTCTGGACAGGGAATGCCTGACACTATCCAGTTTGATACTACATGATTTGGAGTTTGCCAGAAGATTTGTCCAAGTTGTGGCGACAAAACTCTCTGAGACAAGCAGACCACAATGTTTCTACCAATACTATAGTGTATATACTTTAGCCTAGCCAGTGTACAGCTTGTATAGCAGGATAGATTATCCACTGAAAATGAGTGATCGCGCTGGCAAGACAAGGGAGTGCGCAATTTTGGGGAAATTTGTATATAAAATAGAAATGGAAACGATAAAAAGGGTTATAAATGAGATTGTACAACCGCTAACGTACCTTAGCAACCTATCATTCCAGACAGGTAAATTCCCAAATAAAATGAAAAAAGCTAAAGTAGTTCCAATCTTTAAAAATGGAAACAAACATCAATTCATAAATTACCGACCAGTGTCCTTACTGCCACAATTTTCCAAAATCATTGAAAAACTATTTAATAACAGGTTGGACAATTTTATAAACAAAAATGAGTTACTCACTGACAGTCAATACGGATACAGAAGCAACATTTCAACTTCCATGGCACTGATAGAAATTACAGAGGAAATCACCAACGCTATAGATCATAGAAAGTGCACGGCTGCAGTATTTATGGATTTAACAAAAGCCTTTGACACAATTAATCATGATATTCTAATCACTAAACTAGAAAGGTATGGAATTAGAGGGTTAGTCTTGAACTGGGTTAAAAGCTACTTAGCTGACAGGAGGCAATATGTGAAGCTAGGAGAACATACATCCGAGGAGTTAAACATATCATGCGGCGTTCCCCAGGGGTCAATTCTAGGACCAAAACTATTCAATCTATATATAAACGACATCTGTAAAGTCCCAAGAGACCTAAAGCTAGTATTATTTGCAGACGATACAATCGCATTATGTTCCTGAGACAGCACACCAGAGCTAGTACAACAAATCACAGATGAACTAAATCTACTAAAAAGATGGTTTGATAAAAACAGACTATCACTGAACCTCAGTAAATGTTAAGTCCGTGGTGTGGTTTGGACCCCAGATGCAGAGGCTGAGAGCTGGCGTGGTTGTAAAGGAACTTTTAATAACCAAAAAATGCAAAAAGGCAGTTCCACAAACAGAAAGCGATGGTGTCTTGGCAAAAGAGGGAACAGAAAAACAAATAAAGGCAACACCATGAAGAGCAGTACAAACTTGGGGAGTAAAGCTGGATGGCAGGGAGCGACAGGGTCCAGAAAGGCGTAGCACGAGGATTGTGTAGTAGGAGTTCTGGGACGAGTAGCCAGCTGTAGCGAGACAATAAACCAGCGGCTGCCAGCTGCGGGCAGTCAGCTTAAATAGGTATAGACTAATGAGCTACAGGTGTGCCCAGCGTCCCCGCCTCCAGCCTGCAAAAAAAAATAGAAAACAGGCCAGGAGAAGGCAGGTACCAAGGCGACACAGCACATCAACCACCAGTGCTCACTGGCAACTGTGACAGTACCCCCCCCCCTTAATGGGCGCCACCCGGCGGCTTACCTGGCTTCTCCGGGAAGCGCTTGTGAAAGTCCGAAATGAGGGTGGGGTCGAGAATGAGGGACCGGGAGATCCAAGAGCGATCCTCAGGGCCGTACCCCTCCCAGTCCACCAGATACTGGAAACCCCTGCCCCTTCTTCTCACGTCCAAAATGGCCTTGACCGTGAATGCAGGGTAGCCGTCGATCAGCCTAGGAGGAGGAGGAGGCACCTCCGGAGGGCTGAGGTTGCTGGAGGTGACTGGCTTGAGGAGTGAGACGTGAAAAACCGGGTGTATCTTGAGGGATTCTGGCAGAAGGAGTCGAACCGCGGACGGGTTCAAAACACGATCCACCGTGTAAGGGCCGATGTACCTGGGTTGGAGCTTCTTGGAGTCTGTTTGGAGGGGTAGATCCCGGGAAGAAAGCCACACCCTTTGTCCTGGCTTGTAGTCTGGGGCGACTGAGCGATGGCGGTTGGCTAGGCGTTGGTTGCGCTCTGAAGTCCGGCCCAGAGCTGCCCGTGTGTTGCGCCAAGCCCGGCGGGCCCGGTGAAGGTGGGCAGCCACGGAGGGAACTGCCACCTCTGACTCCAGGGAAGGGAATGCTGGGGGTTGGTAACCATAGGCAACGTGGAACGGAGAAAGGCCCGTGGCGGAGCAGACAAGGGTATTGCGAGCATACTCGATCCATGGCAGGTTGAGGGACCAGGAGGCGGGCTGCTGATGGCAAACGCAGCGAATGGCCGCCTCCAGGTCCTGATTGGCTCGCTCTGTTTGGCCGTTGCTCTGAGGGTGATAGCCCGAGGACAAGCTGGGTGATGCTCCGAGGGACTTGCAGAACGCCTTCCAGACTGCTGATGTAAACTGTGGGCCTCTGTCCGAGACCACATCCAGAGGGATCCCGTGGAGTCTGAAGGCGTGGGAGACAAGTAGGTCTGCCGTTTCCAGGGCAGACGGAAGCTTGGGGAGCGCGATGAAGTGCGCCATTTTAGAAAAGCGGTCTACTATGGTGAGAACGACTGTATTTCCATTGGATGAGGGAAGTCCTGTCACAAAGTCCAGTGCAATGTGGGACCAAGGGCGGGAGGGGATGGGAAGCGGTCGTAAGAACCCCGCCGGGGCCAGATGCGATGGCTTGTTCCGCGCACAAGCTGGACAGGCGGCCACAAACCTCTGGACGTCGGCTCGGAATGAGGGCCACCAGAACCGTTGCGCCAGCAGGAAGGCGGTGCGGGAGACTCCGGGGTGACATGCTACCTTGGAACCGTGGGCCCACTGGAGGACCTCGGAGCGAAGTCCCGGGATGACAAACAGCCGGGCCACCGGACATCCCTCTGGGACGGAGACTTCCTTCGCCGCGTTGGCCACCCGCCGCTCGATGTCCCATTGCAGGGCCCCCAGGATCCGGGACTGGGGAACGATGTACTCCTGGCGGGGTTCCTCCAGGACAGGTGCGTGTAGTCGGGAGAGGGCGTCAGGCTTGCAGTTTTGGGAGCCCGGGCGGTAGGTCAGGGTGAAGTTGAAACGTGTGAGGAAAAGGGCCCACCGTGCCTGTCGGGGGTTGAGGCGCTGAGCGGATCGGAGGTATGACAGATTCTTGTGGTCGGTGTGAACAATGAACGGGAGCTCGGAGCCCTCCAGCCAGTGCCTCCACTCCTGCAGGGCTAAGATAAGAGCCAATAATTCTCTGTTACCTATGTCGTAATTTCGTTCGGCCGAGGTCAGGCGGCGAGAGAAGAAGGCACAGGGGTGGATCCTCTGGTCATCGCTAGAGCGCTGGGAGAGGACGGCTCCTACGCCGGAGTCGGAGGCGTCGACCTCGACAATGAATTGAGAGGAGGGATTGGGGTGGGTAAGCACAGGGGCCGAGGTGAATAAGGATTTAAGTCTACTGAATGCAGCGTCTGCCTCTGGGGTCCACGTAAACGGGATTTTAACAGATGTGAGCTTCGTCAAAGGTTCGGCTACCCGGCTAAAGTTCCTAATGAAACGACGATAGAAATTGGCAAAGCCCAGGAACCTCTGAAGAAGCTTCCTTGATGTAGGAACGGGCCAGTCGACCACAGCCTGGAGTTTAGCTGGGTCGGGACTAAGTTGGCCCCGTTCCACAATGAACCCCAGAAAGGAAACGGATGATGAGTGAAAAGAACATTTCTCCGCCTTAACAAATAGTTTGTTCTCGAGCAATCTTTGGAGTACTAGCCGCACGTGCTGGACGTGCTCCTCAAGCGACGAGGAAAAAATTAGGATGTCGTCCAAATAAACGAAAATGAAACGACCAAGCATGTCTCGCAGGACGTCATTGATGAAGCTTTGAAATACGGCTGGAGCGTTGGTGAGCCCGAAAGGCATGACGAGATATTCAAAATGTCCGAGAGGGGTATTGAAGGCGGTCTTCCATTCGTCACCCTCTCGGACACGGACAAGATGGTAGGCGGAACGGAGGTCGAGCTTAGTGAAGATTGTGGCGGAGTGGAGGGAGTTGAAGGCGGAATCCATAAGCGGTAATGGGTATTTATTTTTGACTGTTATATCATTGAGAGCGCGGTAGTCTACACAGGGGCGTAAGGACTTATCCTTTTTTTCCACAAAAAAAAACCCAGCAGCTAATGGAGAAGAGGAGGGGCGAATGAGGCCAGCATCGAGGGATGTGGCGATATAAAGTTCCAAAGCCTCCCTTTCGGGTTTAGAAATGTTAAATAGCCGCGAGGAAGGAAGGGTAGCCCCGGGGAGTAACTCGATGGCACAATCATAAGGTCTGTGCGGAGGGAGTGACTGAGCTTTCTCTTTACTGAACGCTTCCCGGAGGTCGTGGTACACCGGAGGCACCGAGGTGAGATCAATTTTTTCTGGAAGTTCAATCTGAGCGGACCGAGTGCGTGGAAACGCAGATTTGAGGCAGTGTGTGTGACAAAAAACACTCCAATTGATAATGGAGGATTTAGTCCAATCAATATGGGGGTTGTGTTTAAGCAACCAGGTAAGCCCTAAAACAATGGGTGCTGAGCGGGAAGGAATGACGAGGAAGCTCATGGACTCTGAGTGATTACCAGAAATGCGGAGAAGAAGTGGGACAGTTTGGTGTGTGATAGTGGCCAGGTGACGCCCATCAAGAGAACGCACCACTCTTGTCTCATTGAGTTCTAACACAGGAACACAATGTTGTTTAACAAAAACCTCATCAATAAAATTGTCATCGGCACCGGAGTCAATAAACGGTTTGATTTCTAATTGTCTAGTTGACCAGGAGAGTGTACCTGGGAGTTGTAGTCTACGCGCCGGGTCAGGTGGTGACGTCATCACGGAGGGCGTGTCCGCGGGCGCGCTCGGAGGACTGGAGCGTGTTGCTTGGGTGCGTGGGCTGTCGGGGCGGACGGGACAGCGGGAGATGGAATGGCCTGCCTGTCCGCAATAGATGCACAGGCGGAGGAGCTTGCGTCGGTTCCTCTCCGCAGGAGTGAGACGACTCCCTCCCAGCTGCATAGGTTCGTCGACCCTCGGCGCCGGAGGTAATTCCCTGTAGACGGATGGTGGAGGCGGCGTCTGTTGGGCCTGGTAGCTGCCGTGGCTGTAGCTAGGAGTGATGCGTCTCCGGTCCGTGAGGCGATCGTTGAGCCGTTTCTCTATGCGGATGGCCAAGGCGATGAGGTCGTCGAGGGTCGCCGGAGTCTCCAGCGGAATCATCTGGTCCTTGATGGGGTCGGCAAGGCCCGTGAAGAATACGTCCAACAGAGCAGAAGCGTTCCAGTCACTCTTTGCTGCGAGCGCACGGAATTCCACGGCGTAGTCAACGGCGCTGCGGCGCCCCTGACTCATCCGCAGAAGGGTACGTGCTGCGTCGCGTCCAGGAGGAGTTCGCTGGAACACCTGTTCCATAGCCTTGGTGAAGGCGGGATAGGAGGAGCAAATGGGGGAACGACGGCTCCATTCCGCCGTGGCCCACTCCCCGGCTCTGCCCGTCAGGTGGGATATAATGAAGGCGATCCGTGCCCGCTCGGACCGGAACGCAGCCGCCTGCAGCTCGAAGTGGAGCCCGCATTGAGTCAAGAAGGTGTGTACCTCGCCGGAGTCGCCGGAGAACCTCTCGGGTTTGGACAGCGCTGCGCCGAATGCAGGTAAGATGGCGTCTGACGAGGGCGAGGGGTCTGCGGGAACCTCAGGGTTAGCGGGGGGTGCGGTGGTGGAAGAGCCTTGTTGTAGACTTGCGACCAACGCGCCGAGCTGGGCCTCCAGAGCCTGCATGCGTGCGTCTTGTTGGTCCGCTAGGCTTTTGATGCACGAACCTAATGCATTCATTTGTTCCTCTTGTCTGCCCAGGCGTTGGGCCTGGTGACGAAGCGCCAGCTTAATGGGCTCGGGCTCCGCGGGGTCCATGGTTTGGCTGGTTTATTCTGTTAAGTCCGTGGTGTGGTTTGGACCCCAGATGCAGAGGCTGAGAGCTGGCGTGGTTGTAAAGGAACTTTTAATAACCAAAAAATGCAAAAAGGCAGTTCCACAAACAGAAAGCGATGGTGTCTTGGCAAAAGAGGGAACAGAAAAACAAATAAAGGCAACACCATGAAGAGCAGTACAAACTTGGGGAGTAAAGCTGGATGGCAGGGAGCGACAGGGTCCAGAAAGGCGTAGCACGAGGATTGTGTAGTAGGAGTTCTGGGACGAGTAGCCAGCTGTAGCGAGACAATAAACCAGCGGCTGCCAGCTGCGGGCACTCAGCTTAAATAGGTATAGACTAATGAGCTACAGGTGTGCCCAGCGTCCCCGCCTCCAGCCTGCTCAAGGTGTGACTGCAAAAAAAAAATAGAAAACAGGCCAGGAGAAGGCAGGTACCAAGGCGACACAGCACATCAACCACCAGTGCTCACTGGCAACTGTGACAGTAAAACTAAAGTAATGCTGTTTGGTAAGTGTAAAAAGGAAACGTACCAGCAAATACAAATTGATGGTGTAGACATTGACAGGGCGAACGAAAATAAAGTTCTCGGGGTTATAATAGATGAGAAGATGAACTGGAAATCTCACATTAAAAATTTAAAACATAAAGTGGCAAGAAACACCTCAATACTGAATAAAGCTAAATTTGTCCTTGACCAAAAAGCACTACATACGCTCTACTGCTCACTGATATCAGCATATCTAACTTATTGTACCGAGTTATGGGGTAATAACTACAAAAGTGCACTTCAGCCACTAACTGTGCTACAAAAAAGGTCACTCAGGATCATCCATAATGCTGCTTACAGAGAACACACAAATTCTTTATTTATAAAATCACAATTATTAAAATTTGCGGATCTAGTAAACCTTCAGACGGCTAAAATTATGCATAAAGCAAACAATAAATAACCTTCTACCGAAAAATGTAAAACAATTCTTATCAACAAGAGAGGAGAAATATGATCTGAGAGGAAAATTTTACCTAAAACACCTATATGCACGGACAACACTGAAAACCTTCAGCATTTCTGTATGTGGAATCAAGTTGTGGAATGGATTGAGTAAGGAACTCAAACAATGCACAACAATGAGCCATTTTAAGAAAAAGTACAAGCAGTTGATGTTCACAAAATACAAAGAAGAAGAGACCTGAACCACTGTGTACATACAATACAACATCTAACCACTACTATACTGACTATTAACTCTTCATTGTGGTGAGTACATGGTCTGTACTCATTCATTATCAATCAAACACTTCTTCAATCATTCTATCAGTTATTATTATGCCTGTAGCTTCCTTTTAGTAAGTGAAAACCTTGTTATGATCGCACTACACTGTCATGTAGCCTTACAAAGCATACCTGGAAGAACAAGAGGTGAATAAATGTATTGCAATTGATGTGAAACTGATGAGGGGTAGGATTAAATAAGCTTTGCTTCTTCCTACTCCTTTTTGGACATGCAAAACTGTGAACTGTATTGTGTGATGTGCAACTGTTTGACTTGTATGCATGTTCAAGATGAATTAAAACCATGAACCATGAACCATTTGTTGGCCGTGGCAAGCACGTAGAGCAAGTAGAGTATCAGAGGGGTTGCAAGTGTGTCGTGCTTATGCAGCAAGTGATTCGCCCTCCGTTGGTAGCTTTTAGATCCTGAGTGCAGCGTGCGACTCATGCGTGCTAGGTGTGCTTCGTGCGTGGCATTGTACGAGGCTCGTGCAGCCCACTCACTTCTATTGCAAGATGGGCGGCACCTACGGCACCTTCGGCTATCGTGACCGGGAGAACCAGAGTGTACAGCGTACAGAGCCGCCCGCCGTGGTAAGGCTCGTTAATGTCGGATGTGCTATGTGAGCAGCCACCTTGCGTCCACGGAGGTCGGGAGAAACAGAGTGTACAGCTGGAGGAGTCGACCGCCGCGGGAGGAGCCGCTGCCGTGGCCGGGCAATGTACTTCCAAACATGCACACTCGCAAGGGTCACACACTCCTGGCTGGGTGCAAGGTTAAATAATTTCCATCCCGATTTTCTCCCTACGGGCTTTGTGTGCTGCCTGCTGAATTGAAAATCCGTGCGGGCCACGTGCGTGTCTCTTGCGATTTTCCCCATTTTTGCACATAGCCGGCACGCCAGTGCACGTACGTTGGAATGTAAGGCCCGCTTAAGTGTGGAGGAGACATACTTCACCACTCCATCACCTCCACCTACTTCAGCAAGGCACTTGTCATCTCAGTGGTGTGTTTGGACTACTTATCATGTTGGAAAACCAAGTTTCTGCTTCACAATGTCACAATACATGTTAGAATTCATCTTTCCCTCATTGAACCACAGTTCCCCTCATGCACCCCCAGACCAATCATCTGGATACTCCCTCGTGTTGCCCACTATTCAGGAAATAATGGAAGTGTGTTGAGTAATTCTTTTTGAATAATAAGTCTATACTATCTATCTATCTGGTAAAATATCTCCATCACATGTATTCCTTTGTGCAGGAGGACCTTCAGCAGTTAATACTAATGCCTCTCCCCAGTGTCGCCATCCTAGGGCAGGACCCTCTCACAGGTACAAGATAATAATGTGATCCTATCTGTACAAGCAGGAAAGCCATTCCACTCAAGTCCTTATCTTCACTACATCTGTGCAAGGCATTGAAGTGATAATAACAGGGAGATGATGATAATGGTGATGATGGCACTTATCCTTCTGTGTTCAGAGGCCGCCATGGAAGAGCTGAGGCGCTTGCTGTTGCTCCTACTAGGATGTGCAGTGCAGGTGAGGCAACCGCTATTGTGTTGTTATGGGAGGTCAGCAAGAGTTGTAATTGCCAGAGATTTGTTGGACCGACCGGCTCACAATGTCACCTGCACATATCACAATGTGGCTCCTTTAAAATATTACATTGTGTTTCTCATCTAATTCCCATGTAACTCGTCTTACTGTGACTATTGTTAAAACTCAGATCATCTATATGCCATCTTCATTTTAGAACTACTTTAAAATAAAGAGCTCCCTTCAATGTCCGACCTTGCAGACAAAACCACAAAATTATCACTGAGCTTTTGGAAGGAAAAGCAAGATTAATGGAAATAAAAGTAAAAAGTACAATATACATTTTAAAAATGTGATCAAAATTTTAAGACCAGTTGAAAATTGCAAAAATGTCCATTTTGTGCTGTTGGATTTTCAGGAGGTTCTAAGTAAGCTTCAAAATGCAAAAAGAAGAAATGGGAGTGAGATAAAAAAAAATGGAGTAATTAATTTATTGCAAAGAAACATTAAAGTGAAATAGGGTGTTCATCTGATCAAAAGTTTAAGAGCACAGCCTTTAAAAGGCAAAATATTGGCAAAAGTGTGGAGTGAATGTGATTTATTGTCAGGAATTCACACTGTCATCATCTCTTGATGGCAAAGGCAAAAAAGCTTTCTCTCTTTGACCGTGGTGGGATTGTTGAGCTGCATAAGCACGGCCTCACGCAGCGTGCCATTGCTGCTGAGGTTGGCCGCGGTAAGACGGCCATTTCAAACTTCTGAAAAAAATCCTGAGGCTCATGGAACAAAAAAGTCAAGTGGTAGACCCAAAAAATGCCACCGGCCCTGAGCCGGAGGATCCCATTGGCTGTCCATCAAGACACGGGACCATCCTCGGCCCAACGAGTGCAGTCCAATAACCATCAGACAGCATCTGCCAGAGAAGGCTTTTAAGAAGAAAAAGGCTCTGAAAGCCACATAATTGGGTGTTTTGCATGAGAGCACCAAACATGGGACATTGAAAGGTAGAAGATAGTTTTGTTCTCCCTTGACGGTCCTGATGGCTTCCAACCTTCCTGACATGACAAGGAGATCCCACCTGAAATGTTTTCCACATGGCACAGTGGAGGGGGCGTCATCATGACTCTTCAATGGAACAGTGGAGCTTCAGGTTGCGCAGGGGCGTCAAACGGCTGCCGGCTATATGGAGATGTTGCAGGGGGCATCCGTCATGGCCGAAATCCCTCGTCTGGGTGGTAATGACTGGCTTTTTCAACAGGACAACGCTGCACTTCACACTTTTGGACCATCCTGCGTGTTCCCCTCATCTAAATCCAATGGAGAACATTTGGGGATGGATGGCAAGGGAGGTTTACAAAAATGGACTTCACTTCCAGGCAGGCAGTGGATGCCAAATAAAATAATCAACACGGAAGTTTTACGCCAATGAGAAGCTCTAAATGTCAGTTTCGGTTATTTTTCAATGAATTGCCCAGCCCTAGCTGAAACGATCAAATACTTTGCCGTTTTGAGCTGTGGACAGCCCCTAAGTGGTCTAATCCAACTGGTCTTAATCCCTATCCTGATTGATTGAATGATTCCCTGTCAAAGTAATGCACACACCTGATTGAGTTGATGTTTCTGTGTTGGCAGTGTGAACACAAAGAGACCTTCATTCAGCAGATCCAGTCTCTGGACATTGAGACGCAGACTGCGCTGGCCAGCTGTATTCAACAGGTGCGTTCAAGTGCACACTGAATCCAGAACTGCTTTAATATATGTCACAGACTGACCCTCAGTTCCAGAGAGATATTGTCCCCTGGAAACATTTTCAAGGGGATTTTTTTTATTCTTAAAAAGGCTTTAGCAAAGAGTGTCTCCTGAGTAAGCGTGAAAAAGAGCTACTTTTCATTCTGCCAGGAGCCTTAAAGGAACTCCATCTCTGCAATAAATCAACCTCTCTCCCTGCTCTCATTTTCTGTCAAACTGTCCCCACCAATAAAGCATGGATGCCAATTGCACACTTTCAAAAAAATACACCCTGTGAATAATTGCGCACATTACAGAAACAGCATGTTGCAGAGCAGCATGACTGAATTACAGTAACAGCGTGTCGCCCGTGAGTCTTTTTCATGCCAGGCTTCTTCGTCTCATAAATCAGAGCGGTGAAGAGGTGTCCTCCCTGCGTGGATGGGCTGCACCCCCTGCTTGCCGTACCTGAGGACGTTTCACCCATCCCGTCTTTGTTGTTCATTGCTTTTGCATGCATGAGCCACCCATTTAGAGACGGTTTTTATATATAAAGATGGATCTTACTCACACTTGAAGGATTTGCTCATGTGTGTCTAGTTTCTATTTCTTCCCACATCGATCTTCTCGCTGCAGGTGACTCAGGACCCACGGTCGGTGCTGCCCCTACAATGGGAGGAGCTGTTGGAGGTGGAGGGTACAGAACTCAAGCTGGTGTTTAGCTCCATGGCCAAACAGATCCACAGCATGCTGGCCCAGAGAGACGCACACTTGGAGGTGCGACGCAAACACAACATAAACACACACTGATTGCACTCAACTGTTCCATTGCATGAGCCATATGTGTCCACCCCTGTCAACTGTTGTGCACTGTCTCCACTTTGTACTGAGGCTGTCAAAAATAGCGCATTAACGGTGGTAACTAATTCATTTCATTAACTGCATTAAAATGTTTACCGTCATTAACACATGCCCGTCATTTTAAGCCACATCTCTCTGTTAAGACGGCAGACGGAGCCACAGTGGCGTCCCCACAAACTCTGCCACTCTTTAATATCTTTATTCTGACCGGAACACATCTACAGCAGTGCAATTCCAACACCACGTATGCATTTCCAACTCAAAAACACCCCTCTAGTCTGCTCATCCTGGGAACGACACTTCCTCATTGACACTGGACGACTGCGAGATGCATTCACGGACACTCCCAAAATCACAACAACATCTTGTGTGGTCTAAATAAACAGAAAGACAAAGAAAAACAACAAGTGGATATTCTTATCTCCCACCAATGTAACTCTTACTGCAAGGAAGTACAATTTGATGCATTTAAGTATGCTCGGAAATCCCAGAACATACATCTACACTCAAAACATGTGAATTCAAATGAAGTTACGCAGTGTCTTTGAACGCAACCCTTCATGGCTCATAATAACGGGATCCGAGTGTGATTCTTCTACTGTTAAAGAGACTAGCGTTAGGCAAATACATGTTCAGACGTGTGGTATCCTTTAGCTTGTTTTAAACTTTCACTTCATTTGTAGTGTTAACACATACAAATATATATATAATTGTGTCCCATCATTCATCTTTCTCTTCATAAAATACAGCAACAATGGGCATATTTGACACATAGTGGCAAATGGTGATCAATCATGATTCATTCATTTGAAAACTGTGATTCATTTGATGACATTTTTTAATCCTTTGACTTTTTACATATGAAATACAACAAACATGAAGGAGTGGCACATGGGGATTCAAATGTTAGCAACACTAGCATAGGTATGTGATGCTAGAGTGCTAACGTTACACTTACATTTGAACAGCAACATGCTAGGTTAGCCTATTCACTGAAGACAAACAAAATGGTCAAACTTAGAGCTGCCACTTCCGTAGCTGACTGACAGATAGTTAGCAGAGCTCCAGGCTTTATTTGATGCAATACATCACTGCTCGATTTTGCCCAGTAATTGAGAAATGGATGTAGCCTGGCTAACTTTTCCAATGGGATGTCGGCCTCAGTAAACATTGCTACAAAATCTTCAACAAAGTGTAATGCCCGTCGTGCTTGTGATTAAGGAAGATGTAGTCACTGATGCAATCCCAATCACGTTGTAAGAGTTTTTTTTCAATGATACCCTTCTTTTGTTTACACAATTAAACAAGGTGCGGCAAACTGTGCTGTTATTTTGAAGGCCAAAAGTGTTGAGAATGTCTATTGGCGGCCAAGACGAGCTGGGTGCAAGAATGAACGTGCCTCTTGTCTTTTTTTTCACTCAAAACTTGCACGACGTCAGCGGGCAGCGTAAAACGTTAACGTTAACAAGCGGTAAAACACAACACGGGGTAAACGCACTAATACGGCCTGAGTCGCACACACACACACACACATACACACACACAACCACGCTGGCATCCTCTGCTAAACTAAGCTAACCCAGCGAGCTTCCATTCATGCTTCATAATAGGACTTTCGCCGGTGTTCCAGGTCACCATTTCGACATGTTTACTTCGGGACCGCCACGATTGAGCAGTCCGCCGGGGAACAAATGTCCCTTCTTCTCAGGAACAATGTTCTATTCATATGTCAATTTCAGCAAGATTCCGTGTTTAACAGTAAATTCCGCGATTCCGCGGAAATCTAGGACGCTAGATCAGGTCCATGACTAAAGGACGTTTTTCCATCACGACGGGAAGCTTCAAAAACCAACTCCTCTCTCAAAAGTGGAGCAAACAAGTGAGGGAGACGATAGAGTTTTCATTAACTCAGTCAATCCCAAAGACGTATTTAAACGTCTTTTACGGGGTTTTTTTTGCAAGAGAGGAAAAAAGAGGTGATGATGCAAGTGCACCATAAAAGATGTCACTTTTCAAGCAGTTTTAAGCCATAAAAATGGCCACAAGGTGGCAGATGTGCATTTGATAAGAGCTCGGTATGGATCTTTTGCATGCACTTGTTATTTTGATAATAGGTAACATTTAAGGAAGGAACTCTGCCATCTGTTTGAATTGATGTCACATACTGTATGTAGAAAATACTGCTGCGGTAAAGCTACAAGAACTCTACGGCCCCGGTTTCTAATTTTAAACGCACAAAGGAGTTAGTTGGATAAAGGAGTTAGCCGGCGTCTGCAAGGTGCACTTTTCTAGCTTGTGTTGATCTAAAAAGATCATAGATGCAAGCATCGAAGCTACTCAAATATACTTTCTCATCACTTCTGTCACACTGTGTCCCAATCCACACTGTCACTCTTCCCCTGACCCCCCCCGCAAAACCTTCCCACCTCACAGCGCATCGCAGAGTTGTGTAGGGAGCGAGAGACCGTGTTGGCACCTCCGGGTGGTCACAATGAGGAGCCGCCCCAAGGTCTGGCACTGCAGCTGGCAGACAGCAAGGCCAAAGTCCGTCGCCTCAAACAACAACTGTGAGTGTGTGTGTGCACATAAAACAAGCATGCATGAAACGGGAGCATCTGCACGAGCTGCATCATTGCCAGAATGAGAATTTGGGCGGAAATCATATTAAATATATGCAATATATTATGTTGATAATAAAACACAGACATAATTACACATTTGCATTCATTCATGACAAAAACAGACAGTGCCTTACTTTTCATACAAAAGCCAACTTAGTTCTCCTGAAAATGGGCAGTAGACCAGCCTGGCAGCTCTCACTGATCAACGTCAGCTCCAGTTGAACTTAATTACCTATGGAAGAAGGGTAATTTGTTCATCAGCTCGGATTTACTTATTTATCTGTTTGTGTGCAGGGTTACGCAAAACTTACGTCACCGGTTTTCATAAAACTTTCTGGAGTTTTTCCTACACTTGCTAAGAGTTCAGCCTTGGCAGAGGCCCCCGCCCGAGTCAATATTGCGTAATCTTGGTAACACACACACATAAATAACCCTAGTTAGGATAAAGATTTGTGTTTTGTGCTGCATACTTATCTTGACACTTTTATCATTTCAAACACCAAGAGGTCAATGAATGTGTTCAATCTCCTGTCTTTTAGGGACGATAAAGGTGATCAGTTATTGGACTACAAGCAGGAGATTGAGATGATGGAGGAAGAGCTCAAAAAGCTCCAGAAAAAGGTATGCTAGGGCTATAATCCAGCTATCAGTGGCCAGTGTGTTTACATTCAATTCAACTGAAATGGTACTAAATAGAATTTGGCATAGTTTCCCACAACAAGCTTTGAATCCAAAATAGACTACATAAAGCTGGTAGACAAAGATAATACACTCACCAAAACATCTTTTTTGTCATACCAATTAAACGTACAGTAAGTATAAACTGTAAAGAGATGTCCAATCACTGTTGGCCATGCTAGCAGTTCTCCACAAGCTAGCTTGTGACATAATACGTCAAAGGAAGCATGGCGCCCCTTACAGTAGTGGAGGACTTTTAAAAGCATTTTTTAGAATACTTTACGGTGGAACCTTGGTTAGTGCTATTAATTTGTTCCAGAAGGTCCGACTCTAACCGAAAAGGACGCTAACCGAATCAATTTCTCCCATAGGAAATAATATAAATCCAAATAATCTGTTCAAGGAAGCCAAAAATGTTAACACAAAACACATTTGTATAGTTTTACAATTATAGTTCTACATGCAATAAACTATTCCAAATGCATAGAAATACATATCAATGATGAATGAACGGTATAAATGAACATATAAGGTTCATTTGACCTTCATTGAAGATGTTATTCTTGACGTGACTGAAAACAGGAAGGTGGAGGTGGTTGATCTCGCTGCCCCATTGTGTCTTTGAGGAGGTCTTCAATGAAAGTAAATGTAACCTTAAACGTTTGTTTTTCCATTTCATTCCTGATGTATATGTATTTACAATTGTTTTCTGCATGTAAGGATATAACTGTAAACCTATAAAACGTGTTTTGTGTCACTTTTTTTTGAGAGTCAACCGCAGATGACGTCATATACTGGAAACATAACTTCCGGTTCCGGTGGCCATTTTGTTTTGCTAGCTAAGGATGCTAACAAGGAAGGACGTTTTGTGATGAAAAGCTGGGCTTACACAGTGTATTAATAACACAACAAGACACGTGCTGTATTGCAAACTAACATGAGAATGCACGCAAACCGAGGCAAAATTGTGGCGTATGTTTTCGATGTTAACCGAAAAACACGCTCACCGAGGCGGACGCTAACCGAGATTGCACTGTAGTCTTTGTTTGACACAGGGAAAAGCTTGAAAGTAGGTCTTAGTGTAAAGGGTAAAAAATGACAGAATTTGTTAAATTATTTATTGGTATTATATATTAGCCAAGCTGTGCTATTATATTTGAACATTTGTATAAAACCCTCACTAGAAACAGGTGAGCCAAGTATCGTATTTCCCTACAAAATGTTGGCTTGTCTAATATTCCCTATCCCTTAATAGTTAGTTAGTTAATTGGTTCCAGACCCAACCGTGATAAGTGAATTTCCTTGAGTCCTTATTTATAAATCTAATATATTTGTAGTTACAGCACAGAAAATCTGTTTACAACCTTCTAAATGCAGTTTTTAACATTATTAGAGCCCCCTGGAAATGAAATATCACCCCTATAGTCACCTTTAAACTGGTATTACCCAATATAGTAGACAGCATCTGAGAAAATAAGCCATTTAAGACATAAATAAGTGTGTAAGTGTGTGGAGGACAGGACGTGATGTCAGGGGTTCAGCATTGAATTTTAACTTGGCGTGGATTACGGCCGCAACAGTAGTCCGTGCTATTATTATGTTGTTATTTCTATTGTGCCTGTCGTGAGATAATTCAAATCTGCAATAAAAGCCTGTTGCTCTGGCGATCAAGTCTGATGCTTGAGCGTCTTATTCAACATGACAGTAACACCAATGACACCTAGTGACCAGTGTAGAATACTGCATAGCATCAGGTCTTTGAATGCATTTCTGAATGCCTTATATTTGTATTTTAGTCCATTTAGCCATTTTTATGATTGACAATGTTTAATTTAGGCCAAGAATATGGAACATTTGCTTAAATATGCATATTTTTGGACGAATAATAGGGTGTATTCAGCCACGAAGCAGCATTGCTGTCTTATACTCGGGTCAACATGGCACTTCCTCTTCCACTTGACAGCTGTCTGTTGTCAGAGAGATCCACCTGTTCCACCTTTCTTTGACCTAATGTGCTGTACGAAACGTATATTTCTGCAGAACCGCTCCCTGCAAAATGAGGCGAGGGGTGTGCGCGCTCTGCGGGACGAGCTGGATTGCACTCGTGAGAGAGCTGCACGGGCCGAGCATTTTCAGAATGAACTTCAGAGCTGCAAACACAGACTGCGCAGCCTGGAGCTGACACGCACTCAGCTCAAGGTAACCATGCAAGCACACGCACCTGTGAAGAGACCAACATGTCATCATGTTGTTAGGCGATAAAATGAACCTCGATACAAAAGCAGAGAGTAGGGAATTTGTTGGATAAATTCTTGTGAAACACCTCTTCACCACTTTCATTACAAATGCCAGTAGAAGACCAAGGCCAGACATTCTAAAAAGGTCCCCTAGTACGCTATTTATTATGTTCTAAGATGTGCTAATATGCAGAGGAGTGGACTCGAGCCACATTTTGGTTACTTTTGACTCGAATTGACAATATCATCAAAGACTTGCAACTCGACTTGGACCTTGACATCAATGAATCGGGACCTGACTTGGACTTTAGTCGAATGACTTGAAGTAAGGTAAGATATGCCTTTATTAGTCCCCCAAGGGGAAATTCCAGACCCACAACCTTTGTGTCCTCCTGTCGGACTCCTTCATGCTACTTTGTTGAATGTGATACACTCCTGAGCTCCTGACCTGCCGTTTGACGCCCCTGCACAACATGAAGCGCCATTGTTCCAATGAGGAATCATCATGGCAACTCCTCCGTTGTGCCGCCTGGACAACATCTCAGGTGGGATCTCCTTGTCATGCCATAACGTTGGAAGCCATCAGGACCTTCAAGGGAGAATAAAACTATCTTCCACCTTTCAATGTCTGATGCTTGGTGCTCTCGCACAGATTTTGTGGCCTTGAAGGAGACGGGACCTTTGAAGACCTTTTTTCTTCTTAAAAGTCTTGTCAGGCTGATTAAGTCTTACTGCATCCAACCTCAGCAGCAATGGCGCGCTGCGAGAGGCCTTGCTTATGCAGCTCAACAATCAGGAGATCCTTATAGTGTGAATACCTGACACTAAATCATGTTCAATCTACATTTTTTGCAATTTTTTTATCAGCTGCGCCCTTAAATCTTTGATCATCTGATGAACAGCCTATTTCACTTTAATGCTTCTTTGCAATAAATTGCTAATTGCTTCTTGTTAGCTTTGTTTGTCCCTAATGAACAATGGCGACAAAAGCAACATGGCGATTGGTACTGGAACTGATACTAACAACACTTTTATGGCAAATGTTGATCCAAAATCAGTGGAGAAGACTTACAAAAAGTCCAATTGCTAGATGGTAACAGGTGTGGCTCGTCACTCCGCCAGGAAGACAGAAAAGAAATGGGACAATATGCTTAAGGAAACTATATTTGTAGCGTTACTTTCAATTGAATGCTCGAATAGGTTGTGTGGTTCCAAGTGGGCTTTCATTTGGCGGAAACGGGCCCAAATGGCTCTTTTGATGCTTCAGGTTGCCGACCCCTGCTACAGACACACAAAACAGTGTGCTGCCAGTAAAAAAGCACTGAATTCCAGCATCAACGCTACTACACCACACTACCGTGGGACCTCTGAGACAAAATTGTTGAAAAATAGTATAATATGGGACCTTTAATGTCCTTGATTTGCATGCGGTGCAGGAGCAGCAGCAGCTGTGTGCGGCATTGCAGGAGACCAAAGCTCTTCTGGAGGGACAGCTGGCCGACGCAAGGCTCCGATGCTCCACACTGAGGGAGCTGGAGAGGGACAATCTTCTGCTGCGTCAGCGGATTATAGACATAGAAACGGTGGGTGGACATACTGTTCTTTCACTGCAGCTAAATGTGCACACGTGTAAACTAAAACAGGTCTGCCTGCTATTGGGCCAATCAGAGTGCATTTATGCAAAAGCAGCTGCTCTCTTATTGTGGTTCATTGCTTTTTAAATGGCACATCTGTTAGGTCAGGCTGCTTGAATGCTCCTCCACATTCACTGCAGTTACATTACCGCTCACCTGCCGACACTTACAAAGATTGAAGGTCGCCCTTGTGATCCTGTGACTTTTTGGATGTGTACGACATTAATTACCATTAGATTCTGACTGATTCCGCTGCAGTGTCGAAAGGTCAGAATAATCGATGAAGGGAGGGAAGATCAGTGCTTTTTTAATGGAGGGGGGGGTGTACTGATCATTTTTACTGCAGAGGCATTACAGTATACTGCTCATGAATATGCAAGGTGTATAACTGCTTACAGCAGGGGTATCCAAAATGCGGCACGGGTGCCAATTGCAGCCAGCGGCGCTTTTTTTATTGGCCTGCGACACATTCTAAAAATAGAATTTACCAAGAATTTTGTTTTTAATGGAAAAAATCTGCAGTAATTTTACAATAATAAAGTAAAAAAAAGTTGTAATCTAACAAGAAAAAGTTGTAATTTTAGGTGAATAACATCATAAAAATAATGCCATTTTAGTAGCATAAAGGTGAAACATTAAAGATGTCCTCATACTATGAGAAACAAACAAAACAACAAATAAAGTTGTAATTTTTGGAAAACTGAACACAGATTGGTGGACAATGGTCTACAGCCTATCAGAACGCAGAACACAATGGGCGGGTTCTCCCTTAGCCAATCAGGACTGTTGTGGCTCTATATTTACTGAGACAAACTGGACAAGTCTGAAGAGTCTTCAACTCTCACAAGAGTATACAACGCCTTCTACTGGTAGCAGTAGTAAACACAATGACAGACACATGCAACAGAGCACCGATAGATCACTCTAATATACCAAAAGGACGCAGAACACAATGCGTGTTCGTATGCAAAATTGCACTTAAAAAATCTGCGAAAGAGCGAATCCGCGATGTAGCGAGGGAACACTGTAAATGATTGCATTTTTTAAAATCATTGCACCTGAGCGTTTCCTGCAGCCTGGTGGTTGGGGACCCCAGCCTTACAGCATTCTTGGGGATATGGTGTGCTCTTTTACACATTTGAAAATACTGTAAGAATGCCATTTTTATAGAATTGGCTTCTATATTTTCTAACGCAAGCTTAATGTCTGCATCACCAAATGAATCGTATTAAATCAAATCGCATCGTTTGTACGCTGTATTGAATCATACTGTTTTTAAAATACTGTATATCATTTTTCAGTCGTATCGTAACTCGTGTATCTAGACACATATCGAATTGTCTACCACAAAGAGATTTACATCATGTTCATGCTTTTCCCTTATAGCAATGGCACAAAAATGAATACTAGTGCAAATCCACCTTGAATAGTGATAATGAGAGTGTGTGTGCGTGTGCGTGTGTGTGTGTGTAGGAGCGTGACACCGAGAGGCAGCGCGTTGATGAGCTGCTGGAGATGAACATGGGCCTTGAGGCGGACCTGCGGCAGTGCGGCGTCAGCGGCGTCAGCGTTCCTTCTCCGGCGGCTACGCCCCACCGCCGTTTCCTCCAATCAGAGGAGGACTCTGACGAGGAGCTGAGGGAGCTGATTGGTCAGAGCTCCCGCGCGTCTGCACCTTGTCATTTAAGACATTTTAATTAACTGATAAGAGAAAATATGTTGCGGAAGGATTGGCCCACGGGTTATCAATCACAAAGAAATAGCATGATATCATATATCAATTTCTCCGCTTTCCCATATCAGCTCTTTTTTATTGTCTTCTGTATTCTTGACGTATTCAGAGCAGAAGCCCCTGAGTGTGGAAGTGGGCGAGGCGTCGGCGCTGAGGCTGCTGGGAGCTGAGCAGGAGAACGCGCAGCTGAGGAAACGTTTGGAGGAGCTGCAGGCCCAGCAGGAGGTCAGGGGTCGAGAGGATTTGGATGCATATAGAAATTATCCTTACTCGGGGAGGTAAACGGTCAAACTGGGCCTTCCAACATAACAAGAGACTTTGGATTTCATCACCCCTGGTTAAGAGATGCTGTCAAAATTTTTAGAATGCACTTTGAATATCCAGGAATAAACCACAAATGTTCATTCCGACGGGATTCTGGCTCATTCTAGCTCCAGTGTGCCGAGGGTATATGGGGTGTAATGTGGTACACTCAAAGGTAGCGCTTTTGTCCCCATGTCACCAGACTGCGGAACATACGTAGTGCTTTTTGGCACTGACAAAGGTGCAAATGGTGACCTTAACGTACAACAGTTAGCCCTGCGGGGTGCATTAGTGTAGATTGGACCTGACTGTACCTCGTGGACACAACATTTCGTCTCATAATTCGTCTCACTGGTAAATTCTTTGTACTTCATTTTTAATCTATTGAATTGACAACCACTGTTTTTGAACTATTGTACATCAAATGCACTGTACATCCATACAGTATCATCTTCATCCTGTAGTTTCTATGGTTACATGAGAGCAGAGACTGCTATTTTTATGACCTGCCTAAAATGATTTCAATCAATCTGAACTATTATTATTGCCTTTTGTTATTCCAATAGATTTTTTGTTCTCTTTCTGTATTTAACTCGGAGGCAATTTCATGTAAGAGAAAACGAAAGCGTTTGAGTTCTTTCATGCTCAGTGCATAAAGGCTGCAAGAGAAAAACAAGAGGCACAAACGTAGACAATTTAAGAACAATTAAAACCTCTGACAGTTCTCTCCCACTGTACCTTACAGTTTCACAACTTGAAGAATGAAAATGCCACTTTAAAGCGACAGCTGGAAGAGCTGATGGCCAACCTGCAGCACGTGGAAAACAAGAGGCCAGACACTGCAGTGAAGAAGTCCGAGCAAGAGGAGAACGGCGACAGGGGGGTCCAGGGATCTGAATCCTGCAGGGGAGAGGGGGAAGGCATGGTGAGGTTGATGGAGGCGAGGGAGCGAAGACAAGAAATCATTGTGACACTGAGGGAAGCAGGGGTCGGGGAAGAGGTTCTCTATGTTAGGGGGGAAGCAGATGAGGAGGCCAAAGGGAGAGGAGAAGCAGAGGGGGACCAGATAAACATGCAAAAGGATGAAGCACCATTAGACATCCAAAAACTTCTACAAAATAGAGAAACCCATGAAGAACCCACAACTGTAGAGCAGGCTGTATGTGGTCCTTCTGGTGCCGATGCTACTGTAAAAATCCATCTCCACGAGACCCAGAAGGAGGCTGACAGGCAGGCGGTGGTGGCCCAGGACCTGCGCTCCAAGCTGGGGGAACAGAGCAGGAAGACGTGGGAGGCTGAGCAGAGGCTGGTGCTCCTGGAGGCCGAGCTGCAGCACCTGAGGAAAGCTGCAGAGAATCTCGGGGAGGCCCGCAGGCAGATGGAGGTATGGATGATGGAATGGGTGGAGGGAAGGGATGACTGACTGGATGTGTGATTGATAGAGGTAATAATAGCAATCAGGAGACTATGTGGCTGCTCGTAGAGAAGATAAATGGACACGTTGGGGGTGTGACACTCACAGTTCATTTAAGAAGGAAAAAACAACTGTGACAACAAACACCCTGCAAAACACATGCATATACAATTAAGTCACTCGCTGGAGCGCAGACCCACTTGGGAAAAAAAAGACTTGATTGTGAAGGCCGTGGGCAGATTAGATTGACATGGCAACGCTGAAATCTGATTGAACAAAAATAAAAAAATCCACAGACACACATACAATACTGGAAGCAGTGCGGCTAAGAAATGAAAATATGAGACTGTTGGGGATAAATGAATACAATAGAATTGAACAAATATGAAATTTTAAGTTGTAAATGTAGGTCAGTGCCACTGATAGCGTTTAGGCCAGCAGAGAAGGCCTTGCTGGCCCTGACTGCACGCCACTGTGTACTGATGACGCCACAGTTGACACAATGTCCTGCCATATCTCTCTCTTTCTCTCATCTCTCCCACGGGTGCGTCAGGTTCTGCAGTCAGAGGCTCGGGCCATGGAGGAGGAGCTGTGTCGTCTGCGGAGCCAAGCCGAGCTTCACAGCATGCAAACCACAGTTATTGCCAGCCTGGAGGGGGAGCGGGCCGCGCTGGAGAGAGACAGGGACACGCTACGCAGCACCGTGGATGCCCTGCGCAACGCCCAGTACAAGGTTGGAGAGTGCACATGCACACACACACACACAGAATGCCAGTTATAACATCAAATATTTCCATGAGAGATGTTTTTTCTCCTGTGATGGGACGAAGACAAACAGACAAAGACAGAAAAGAACATTAAAACACAAGAGAAGCAAATGTTTAATGTTGCTCTGCAGTCTCTCTTAAAAAGATGACTGGTTATCTAGATTTGCAAAATACATTAGACCAAAGTCTGTGACATTCTCATTATAAAAAACATGATTTCCCATAGGAAATAATGGAAAGTCAATTGTGCCATTACAGGTCAAACTGTCGCCATCGTCAAAACTTTCAAAAACTGTCAGAAAATAAGTTAACTTCTGTATAACAATTCAAAATAAAAGTCAAATGAAGAAAAACTACACAGGGGAGGCAACAGGAAGGTCTTGGCAGAGCAATGCTGTCATCTACTGGTGATATGTAGGTACTGCTAAAATGAATGCGATGAGCAGCGTACAGTCAAACCTGTCTTAGCGGCCATCTTTATAGAACAGCCACCTCCCTATAGCAGCCACTGAAAAATCTCCCCCAGCAAATTTACATGTTATAGACCCTGTGTATAACAGTCACCTGTCCAACGCGGCCAGCGGCCACCCATTTTGTCTCCCTTGGTCAATATCTGCCTGCATATAGCGGCCAAATTACCAACTCAAGTAGAAGCTTCATGCACGAAAAAGTTTAGTTTTTCAATCAATGAAGCCGTCGTGTGTAGACTTTAATTACTGAGTCCTAGCTCAGTCACAATCATTCACAAGATCCACACAAACTGTCAGTTGTTCCACATAAAAAAGCCGTCTTCTTTTGAGCTTGCTATTTCCTGGTCAAACATGTAACTTTAAGAGCACCAAAACATTACCGCAAAGTAGGCTGGGAACAGGACGTGCTCCCAGCGACGCTACAATAAAAAAAAAACATGCTAGCATGCATGCGGCAGCGGGAGCAAAACTGAGTTCGGTTGTACTTAACCGAAGTATTTTATCAGTTATCAGTTATTATTAAGCCTCTAGCTTCCTTTTAGTAAGTAAAAACCTTGGCTATGATTGCACTACATTGTCGTGTAGACCTACAAAGTACACTTGGAAGTAAATAAAATATACCTTTTCAGTTACGCTATGCTTTATGTTGGAAAGCCCCTCATTAGCCGCTACCTGATATTTGCATTCGCATCTGCTTGCTCAAATGTCTGGTAGTCTTGATGGTATGATATGAAATACACTACTTTTTAAAAATTAACCAGACTCATTGGGTGAATTTGTGCAAATGATCAGTATCGGATCGACGATACCTGCCTAAATTTTACTCAGTCTCGGATGGGAAACGAAATCAGAGGTATTGAACATCGACAGTGGAGGGCTTCCAGAAGACTCACATTATTATTTTATTTATTTTTGGTGCTGCATTTGTTTGTATTTGCGATTGTTTTGTGTGGATTTTTCTGTTTTTGGGTATTGTGGAGCTGGACTCACGTAGAATTGGGGTCGTTTCTTTATTCCTTTTCCTTTCCTTTGTTAATTAAATAAATTGCATTAAAAAAACTAATTATGTTTAAAGACAAAATGAATAGCTTTTTAGTTCCTATAAGTGAGAGAGTAAACAGAGTCTGTGTTGAGCAGAAAACTGCACAAAATATGCTGCAGAAAATCCGTTTTTCAGGGAGTATCGTGAGGCACCAAGCGGTATTTTGTTTTGTTATGTTCTGAGGGCAGACTCACTGTGCCAAATTTGGAAAAGCCTGTTTCATATCTTTTTGCCAAACAAATACATGTGTTAAAGACTCAAAGGTCACAGCATTGCTTATGAAGTTGCGCTTTAACTTAACTTGCTGTGCCATATATATATATACACTGCTCAAAAAAAATTGAGGAACACTTGGAAAACACATCAGATCTAAACTGGGGGGAAAATGATGTTGAATATGTTTCCTGATAATAAGTGGGTGATGTATTAGTAACAAAATGATGCCACATCATTTGATAGAAATGAAAATGATCACCCTATAGAGGGGGGAAATCAAAGACACCCCAAAAATGAAAGTGAAAAAATGATGCAGCACACTGGTCCATTTAGCCAAATGTCATTGTAGCAACTCAAAATGATTCTCAGTAGTTTGTGTGGCCCCCACGTGCTTGTACGCATGCCTGACAACGTCGGGGCATGCTCCTAATGAGACTACGGCTGGTGTCCTGGGGGATCTCCTCCCAGATCTGGACCAGGGTATCACTGCGGTACCTGGACGCATGGAGGAGATTCCAGCAGACAGGTAGTTACTCCAGGAGAGCTGGACAGGACGTAGAAGGTCCTTCAACCCTCAGCAGGATCGGTATCTGCTCCTTTGTGCAAGGAGGAACAGGATGAGCACTGCCAGAGCCCTACAAAATGACCTCCAGCAGGCCACTGGTGTGAATGTTTCTGACCAAACAATCAGAAACAGGCCTGAGGGCCCGACGTCCTGTAGTGGGC
The DNA here is from genome assembly GCF_027744805.1 of Dunckerocampus dactyliophorus. Classification (NCBI taxonomy): domain Eukaryota; kingdom Metazoa; phylum Chordata; class Actinopteri; order Syngnathiformes; family Syngnathidae; genus Dunckerocampus; species Dunckerocampus dactyliophorus. Next base: position 1,862,281 of record NC_072829.1, on the reverse strand, counting down.
CCTGTGCTCACTGCCCAGCACCGTAGAGCTCCATTGGCATTTGCCATAGACCACCAGAATTGGCAACTACACCACTGGTGCCCTGTGCTCTTCACTGATGAGAGCAAGTTCAACCTGAGCACATGCGACAGACGTGAAAGGGTCTGGAACATTTTTAGTTGCTACAATGACATTTTAGCCAAATGGACCAGTGTGGTGCATCATTTTTTCCTTTTCATTTTTGGGGTGTCTTTGATTTCCCCCCTCTATAGGGTGATCATTTTCATTTCTATCAAATGATGTGGCATCATTTTGTTACGAATACATCACCCACTTATTATCAGGAAACATATTCAAGATCATTTTTCGCCCAGTTTAGATCTGATGTGTTTTTGAAGTGTTCCTCTAATTTTTTTGAGCAGTATATATATATCCCCGTTTCTGATGAAAAAAAGACAAATTCTTTAAAAAGTGATACAGAATACAGTATGTGATCTTTTTTATGGAACAATAGTAAGTCATCAGAGAGACTGCAAGCTAAGGAAAAGAACAGTGCTGAGTCAGCATGACGGAAATACCACGAAAAGGCTGCATGAGTACCTTCCATTTAGAAAGCTGCACCTTATTGCTGCCCCTGGTATCATTTTATTCACCTTAAAGACAGCTTCAGACGTGTCGCTGCTGCAAGTATTTGATTTTTATTTGTTGTTCTTCCATGAAAACATTGGATATGAAGATCGTCACACTTTGAAAGCATTGACATCCAAGTGTGTTGTCTTCACGCAGGGGTGTCCAAAGTGTGGCCCGGGGGCCATTTGTAACCCGTGGAACAAGAATAAAGTCAAAATATAGAGAAATAGAGAGAAAAAAGTTGTAATCTAATGAGAAAAAGTCGTAATTTTTGTCGTAATACAGTATGATCATCATTTTAATAGCATAAAGTTGAAATATTAGTGAACAAAAAAGACCTTTTTTTAAAGTTGGAATATTATGAGAAACAAACAAAACATGGAATAAAGTTGTAATTTTTGGAAAATTAAGTTGCGGAAAAATGTATAATGTGACGAGAATAAAGTGAAAATATTATGGGAATAAAAGCATAATTACAAGAAGAAAATTTTAGTTGGAAAATTAAAAAAAAAACCATAAGAAATAGAAAAAAACATTTGCAATTTTATGAAAATAAAATAAAAAGATTAACAGAAAAAAAGTATTGTAACGAGTAAGAAGTCAAAATTTTACCAGAATAAACTGGTAATATTATGAGGCAAAATAATGTTGTTTCAGCAGCATAGAGTTGAAATATGAAAGAAAAAACTAATAATAATAGATAATAATTTTTCAAAAGTTGTACTACTATGAGAAACTAACAAAACAATATAAAGCTGTAATTTTATTACGTTTTCATGTTATAATATTATGGGAATAAAGTCAAAATATTATGAGAATAAAAGCGTGATTACAAGAATAAACATTTACAAGAAGAAAGTTTAATTAGTTTGAAAAAAAACAGCAGAACGGAAAAAAAACATGTCATTTTGTGAAAATAAGATCAAAATATTAAGAGAAAAAAGTCTGTTCTAACAAGAAAAAATTTACAAGAATAACCAGGTAATATGAGCGAAAACAATGTTTTAACAGCATAGAGTTTAAATATTAAAGAAAAAAACCCATAATAATATCCATCCATTTTCTGTGCCGCTTATCCTAATTAAGACTAAGAACATGCAAACTCCACACAAAGATGCCCAAAGGAGATCTCCTGACTGTGTGGCCAACATGCTAACCACTAGTCCACCATGCGATCATAATAATATATAATATTTTTGAAAAGTTTTAAAAGTATTATGAGAAACAAACACAACAAAATAAAGTTGTGATTTTTTAAAGAAACGCGAGTGTAAATGTGTGGCAAAACGAATAAACGTTCAACAAACATTACGGCTTCCCAGATTTCCTCTCCCCTCCTTCCTCCCCGGCGAGCCATTTATTGCCTCCACGTATGTAAGCGTAAGTTTTGACCTGGACACGCCGCGCTGGATGATGACGTCAGTAATCGTCACTGCTACTGGACCGTAACTACCATCTGGAGGCGTGCAAAACGTCCTGACTTTGCATATTGTCCCCATGAATGTCACTTAAAAGGAGTTGCCAATAAAGATGGAGGAGTTACAGTAAATATGAATACTGAATGAAGTGAATGAACTGACCAAAAGGAGAAAAAGCGAATGAACTGTACAGTATTTCACAACTCCCACAGCCACCACACGCCCGGAAGACGATGGCGTCACAGACACAGACTGAATTTCTTTTTCGTCTTTAAGCCTGCCGTGCTGAAATCCAATGCTTTATTTACCTGGTATCGATTCGATCGATTGATTACCTTTATAAACAATGTTAGATCGATATATGCCGTCCAGAATGGAAACTTGCTAAACACCCATTGATGTAGTTGGATCGTAGGAATATAAATCTATGCATGGATGTAGTGAATGAATCGTTACACCCCTATTATGTAAATAATCATAGGCTTTTCCACCTACATGACAAAGATAGTTTTTCTTGAAATGTACATAACTTCTCAGCATATCTACATGTGTTGCTGTACGAAATACCAAAGTGGCACGGCTGCATCCTTTCGTTTTTCACGATGTGGCACTCGCTGAATAAAAGTTTGGACACCCCTGTCTTATAGCATATACTATCACCCACTAATTAGCACAAGTCTATCCAACGCAACACTTGACTGCCAGTTTTGTTCTGATTCATGATTAAATACTCGCTGCAAATTAAGACCACAATAATAAACACACAGTTCGGTGAATCCTTCTCACACTGAGAATGATCGATCACCTTTGCAAAGGCTTGGCATCCCCACTGTCTCATATTAGCAGTTGGGTGTGTCTTTAGGAAGACTTTCTACTCTGACAGGCGGGGCAAGGATGAGTAGCAAAGAGTCAGAATTAATGGCGACTCAAAGCGTGTGTGCACGTTAAATGAAACATGAAACACGCTCCACTTGCTTCAGCTGCAGGGAGCAGAACACAAATAGGAATTTACAACTCACCGACATCCTCTTGTCTGCCTTTTTGTCTTCTCGTGTTGACTGAAGTGTCCTTACTGAAACGATAACAACACATGAGGTCATTTACAATGCCGAGGGTAAACCACTCTTACTTCATCATCACAAACATAATGTGAACATTTCTGTTAGTGTTGTGTTTGAGTCTATAAAGAATGTTTATTGGCCGACTGAGAGCCAAGCGTTTCAAATCATTCCTGTTCTCTGTGCTGTGCCTTGTGTGTCTTTTTGCCACCACTGAGAAGAAGGTGTCATCACGGTTTCATTTGCTCTCATTTTCATATAACACTTACTACAGTATGTTGTGCCCCTCGGGTGATAAATGATATCACGCTGCTTTTATTTGCCATGGAGCGCCTTTAAGGGGGCGACATACGTGCCGGCTACGTGCAGAAATGGGGAAAATCGCAAGAGACACGCACATTGTCTGCACGGATTTTCAAACCCGCAGACAGCACGCAAAGGCCATCGGAAGAAAATTGGGATGCAAATCAGTTTCTGCGTGCACGCAAGAAAACCTTGCACGCAGGGCAAAGAGCAAGGCTGGGGAGGAGTGCATGTGTCGCAAGTTTAAAAGTACATTGTGACCAGTCCTTGTTAAAACATATTGCTCCTGCTGTTGTATTTCCCTCACACGGTTAGCTTCTTCTGTTTCGTCTATTGTTTACAGCAGGGGTCACCAACGTGGTGCCCGTCGCAAGCCTGCTTTTCATTTAGGTTTTCAGTTAATAATGAAAGAACTGTAGAAAGAAATGCATTGTGAAATACAAAATGTGAGTTGTGGACACCAGCATTTTGTTCATGTTCTGGTAAAACAAGCATATTCGCTTTGTTTGGGTTTAAAATAAGCTCTGAAAATAAATGTTACAAAATTGAGTTGCTCTTGGCCATTTTCATTTTGTAAAAGTAGCTCTCACAAGGAAAAACGTTGGTGACCCCTGGTTTACAGTATTGGCGGTTTTCAAGCAGCTTACACGGTTAGCTAGTTTGGTAGCCATGACCACTACAGGAGACTGCAAGAAGGAGATAGATTGACAATGATCTACAGCCACTCAGGACGCAGAAGACGAAGGGCGGTGCAGACAGAAGAGAGAATAGAGAGACACTGCCGCCTCAAAGCACAGAACTACAACACTCAACTTCCCACAATGCAATTCTTCTTAAAGGGCCAGTCTCGGCCTGTAACAGCCTTCATACGCTGTAAAAGAAGAAAAAAAAACAAAAGCACAAAAATTGCACTACAAAAATCCATGAAACAGCAAGTGAACCGTGACGATGGAGCGAGGGAACATTAAATTGAATTGAATATCTTTTTTTTCAAACCGATACCGATAACTTTCTGCTTCTCAATACTGATATAATACCGATGACCTTTTTTATATCTACTTTTAAATGTAGATGTACCGGTAAGTGTAGTTTGTGCACACCTGGAGGTAAGAAGGACTGGAACAAATTAGTACCTGTTGATTAGTCCTAATGAAATATGATGACATCACTACTACCACATCACTACTATCAGGGGAACCAGAGTATAGAGGGGGAGGAGCCACCTGCTGTGGCCCAGCAAGGTGCACTGTATTCGGGCACACGCTCTGAGCAGCCAGTGTGACGCCACGGAGTTCTCTGGCAAAAATGCCGTTGCACTGCGTTTCAGTTGGTGATAAGGTTTTTTTTTGTGCTTGATGTTTTTTTTTTTATGAATTCTGCCTAGCAACAAGTGGCCACGCAAACATGAGCAAAAAAAAAAAAAAATCAGCCATGTCTGTTGATCTTCAGCTACGAGATTCCGGAATTGTTTAGGTAATTGTGACCTTAATAATCATCACCTTGGCCTCTTTTACCAGAACGACCAGTTAGCGTTGACCGCTCAGACGCTCAAGACCGAGCTGGATCGACAGGCTCGCACCTTAGAGACCTCTCGCCGTCGGGAGGAAGAGCTGGAGGCGGAGCTGCGTGACGGCACCCTGGAGGCTCAATCCGCGGCCCGCGTGCGGGACCAGGCGCTGCTGGACGTCTTGCGCCTGGAGCAGGATAAAGAGGTGTGGCAGACAGAGGTGGACGGCCTACGGAAGGAAGCGAGGCAGCGGGAGAGGGAGGCGGCCAGACTGAGGCAGCAGCTGGAGAGCACCAACGCGGCCCTGGAGCACAGCAACCAGAGAGTGCGGGCCTTGGATGCTGATCACAGGTGCTAAACCACACATACCATCAAATGGGGTTTTAAACCGGCTCATATTAGGACATTGCTTGCGTTCTTTAATCTATCCGTTGCATAGTTTTACTCCACATATTGATAGGCTAACAGTTACTTATAAACTTACTAACACATGATATGTTTTACACTTCAAGGCCAGTCGTCAATGGTGGAAGCTCACTTTAGTGAAACTGTAGCTTCAACTTGCCAAATAGTGAGCCTAAATTCTCGACAGTGTTCTCATTTTTATAAACCTTTTATAAGAATAGCTTTCTTGCAAACCTGTCTGACGTATGTGTGTGTGTGTGTGTGTGTGTGTGTGTGTAGGTGTGTATGTCAGCAGCTGTCTGAGTCCAAGGAGCTCTGCGCTCGATTGCAGGGCCTGAAGAGTGAGCTCTGCACTCGATTAGGCAGCCTGGAGGACAGTCAACAGCAGCTGCAGGAGCAGAATGCACACGCACAAGCAAAGATTAGGTCACTGATGCAGGTGTGTTTCACAAGCTGCGTCAAGCGGGAAGGATTAAAAACAGCTTCAAAATATACCACTTAATAAAAAAATCAAAAAACAGTCATTAAGGAGAATGTGACTTAAATGATGCTGCATGTTTAAAGCCTACTACACCTGTAGACGTTTCATTTGAGTGGAATAGCAGCATATCATGCCTTATCATGACTATTCTTTTTTCACACATTTTAGCATGTCTGCCTCATAGTCCAGGAGATCTGGTTTTGAAGTTCTGTTGGAACATCTCAGTACAGTGGAACCTTAATCTGTTCCAAAAGGTCAGACGAAAACTGAAATGTAAAAAAAACTAATGCATGGACCAATACAGTCGTCCCTGGTTTACAGCGGCCCATTGGTTCTAGACCCGACCACATTAAATAAATTTCCACGACATAGGAATCAATGTTAATAAATGGGATATTTTCATAGTTACAGCATAAAAACTTCAAATACGTTTGTTAAACATTATTAGAGCCCTGTAGACATGAAATAACACCCCTATGGTCACCTTCACACTCCTATTATTCTTTGTTTACACCACATTGCAACTCTCATGCTGCAGGGACTTGAGATGGCCGCCAGCTAGCAAGCTAAAAAGCTAGTGGGCTAACACGCTAGCGAGCTAACCAGACCTGCAGTTTTTCCACACATTTCCGCCTCATAGTCCAGAAGATGTGGTTTTGAATTTCTGTTGAAAGATCTCAATGAAGTGGAACCTCAGTTTTTATCATTAATCCGTTCCAAAGGTCTGACGAAAACCAAAATGTACAAAAAACAAATCCATTTTTAAATACAGTCGTTCCTTGTTTAAAGCGATTCATTGGTTCCAGACCTGACCATGTTAAATGAATTTCTGCGATACAGGAATCAATGTTAATAAATGGAATGTTTTCATAGTTAGAGTGTAGAAAATATTAAATACAGTTTTTAAACATTAGACATGAAATAACACCCCTATAGTCACCTTCACACTCCCATTATTTACTGTTTACGCCACATTGCAACTCTTATGCTGTAGGGACTCGAGATAGCCGCTAGCTAGCAAGCTAACCAGTTAGCCTCAAATTTATTTCTTCTAAACTGAAGAAGCCAAAAACTTACCAGTTCCACACAGAACAGGAGGACTTCTTTTTCACTCTATCATGTGGGACATGCCATGGCTGACTTCATGACTTGATGCAGTGTTAGGGTAAAGTCATGTAAGCTGCTTAAAGTCATGCTTTGTGTCATTACTGCCGCCTGGCGACCACAATAGTACATATCACTTGTATTTGCATATGTTTTGACTGATAATAGACCATAGTCTACCACCAAACAGCTGTTTATTAATTCATTCATTTCTGAAAAACCGCGATATGGCGAGGGACGACTTAATGTCAATCCAATGAATTCTTTCCAACACCCAAATATTTTAACACAAAACACATTTCACAGAGAATAAGTCTAGTTTTACATGCAGAAAGTGAAATACGTGCCGAGGTTCCACCGTATTTGACTAAATAAGCAGACAGTGTTGTGTTTTATGGTGATGACAGTGTCCATTCTCTAACCAGGATCTGACCAGCGAGCAGACTCGCTCTCACAATCTCACCTCAGAAGTGCAACGTCTCAACCAGGAGCTCCAAAAAACCCAAACGGAACTAAAAAGCGCAACGGACTCTCTCAACCAATCACAGGACAGAACTGAGCCGAGCGCATGCTCTCTGAATGAAAGCGGACCTCAGCTCCAGTCGGGAATGAAGAGTGATTCCAATTCACACCCTTCAGGCCAAGTAAACTTTTGTCCGACGGGCACCCCTCAGTCCGCTGAAGACGACCAAGGTCACGACCTTGCTGTGACTCCCCATGATGCCACCGGGGAGGCCGAGAGGCAGCTCAGTAGGAGGCTGTTGGAGCTGGAAAAAGAGGTGTGTAAATGTATTTCAGCATTGTTCTGTGTGTGTGGATGGTATCTGAAGGACGCCTGTGTTGTTTATGTGAAGGAAATGATCCATATTATGTGGAAACTCTTTGCCAGGAGGCTTCTCTGCTCACAAAAGCATCCACTTGGCGAGCGTAGCGCTTTATTTGCAGACGCTTTATCTCACCATCGCTTTCTATGTCACCTCAGCGACTCTTCATCCTCCTTATCTGTGCTGCTTCCCTCTCACTTTAGCACTTTCCTTTTTTTATTTTTATTTTTTTTTACACTCCTCTCTGCCTCAGACATATACTCTTTACAAAAAGTCATAGCACAGAAACATTGACATCAAGGTCGAGGATTTTGTTTGCTTTATTTGCAGGATTTTACCAAAGACTGACGCTACAAGTTGTGGAAGAAAAGGTTATAGTTCTTTATGGACACTCCTGATCCAGATTTTAAGACCAGTTGAAAAGTTGTAAGAATTTACTGTACATTTTGCACTGTTGGATCTTCTAACAGAGCTTCAAAATGCAAAAACAAGAAAGAGACAAAAAAAATGTGTAAGCAATTTATTGCAAACAAGCATTAAAGTGAAATAGGCTGTTCATCAGCTGATCAAAAGTTTAAGACCATAGCTAAAAAAAAACCCTGAAACCTCCCTAAAATCGAATGGGCGTGCTTGATGCCAGTGTTTCCAGGAGGCTAGAGGGAATGTTGCTCCAGGTGGTGAAGATGGCTTCACGGAGGGCATCCACTGTCTGGAACTGATGGTCATTATTGTAAATCCATCCCCAAATGTTCTCCATTGGATTTACATGAGCAGGATGGTCCACAACAGTGAGCTTATTCCTCTGGAAGAAGTCCTTTGTGAAGTGCAGCATTGTCCTGTTGAAGAAGCCAGTCATTACCACACAGACGAGGACTTTCGGTCATGAGGGATGCACCCTGCAGCATCTCCACATAGCCAGCTGCCGTTTGACGCCCCTGTGCAACCTGAAGCTCCCTCCACTGTGCTGTGTGGAAAACATCTCAGGTGGGATCTCCTTGTCATGCCAGTAACGTTGGAAGCCATCAGGACCATCAGGGGAGAATAAAACTATCTTCCACCTTTCAATGTCCCATGTTTGGTGCTCTCGCACAGATTTTGTGGCCTTGACGGAGACGAGGCCTTTGAAGACCCTTTTTCTTCTTAAAAGTGTTGTCAGGCAGATGGTGTCTGATGGTTATTGGACTGGACTCTGCACCAGTAACAACTTTCATTTGGGCCGAGGATGGTCCCGTGTCTTGACGGACAGCCAATGGGATCCTCCAGCTCAGGGCCGGTGACATTTTTTGGGTCGACCACTTGACTTTTTTGTTCCATGAGCCTCAGGACTTTTTCAGAGGTTTGAAATTACCGTCTTAGTGCTTCCAACCTCAGCAGCAATGGCACGCTGCCAGATGCCTTGCTTATGCACCTCAACAATCCCACCATGGTCAAAGAGAGGAAGCTTTTTTGCCTTTGCCAAAAAGAGATGATGACAGTGTGAATACCTGACACTAAATCACATTCAATCCACATTTTTGCCAAAATTTTGCCTTTTAAAGGCTGTGCTCTTGAATGATTGATCAGCTGATGAACAGCCTATTTCACGTTAATGCTTCTTTGCAATCAATTGTTTACTCAAGAGTGTATTAAAGATAAGCAAGTGGTGCAAAAATACTTCAAAATGGAAAAGAGAGCAGGCGTTGAAGTGAGTGAGTTTTTGTGTACCATAATTTAGGTTAAAGACACCTGATTTGTTTTGCCTTGGGAGCTTTTGCTAAATGTGGTGTATTCATTTAAAAACCCAATTCTACACATGTCACTCACGCTCTAATTGGATTATTGTACGGTTGGAAAGACTCCAGTTGGGATAAGTGCATAAATTTGGAAACTGCGGGATTAATTTTTTGAATGTTAAGTACTCAGTCGTGTGAAAAAATTAGGACACCAAAAGTTGTAACTCTTCTACTCCTGAACAGCTGCACGCAACAGGGTGAACATTTGTCAAATCGTGCACCCCTGCAGTGTTGCCTGTGCTATTATTTTTTCCTGACAAATACACTATACAATTTGAGCAAAATTGGTTGAAAAACATGGCTGCCATCAAGCAAAATGTCTTTGCACGAGTGGGACTAATTGTCCATCAGCCATTGAGCATTTGTCTAATGACTATAAAACTTTAAGGAAATCTGTAATAAATGTACGCAAGGGAGTCTTCCAAAGCATTTGGACCACAACTCATAGCGGGTGCCACACATTAAAAAAAAGGGTGTGTTAATTTTGACACATGCCTGTAGCTGGCACAGAGACAAGGTGATGTCAACATGAAACGTTTACCTCCTGTGTTGCCTTTGTGTGTTTTTTCTCCCCCCACTCTGATCACATCTGCCTCAGAGAGCTGTGACGCTGGCAGGACAGGAGGCTTTGTTGTCTCGTCTGTCCCAGTCCCAGGAGGCATGCGAGCACCTGAGGGAGCAGCTGGAGGGTCTGCGCCGACACTCGCTCAGCCTGCAGGACTCGTGTACTCGACTGCAGACGCTCAACACTCAGCTACAGGTGACACAACACAGAGCGAGAGAGAGAGAGAGAGAGAGCATGAGAAGTGATGCGCCATATGTCGGGCATGTACCCATATGCTACTTGTTAACGTGACCGAAATGGGTACGCAAACATGAGTAATAATGATTAAAAACCAAGCTGTGACATGTAACAATGATGAACACAGGATGTGTTTAGGATGTGCAGGCAGACGTGTCAAGGCCTGTAAAGGCCTGGAAATAATGAACATCGCAAAGAAGCGCAGCATGAAAAGCTCATCCTAAACGAATTAAGATTTGTCAGAGGTTGGGAACGTGCTCAATTAGTTCTTATTGTAATCCAACCCCTGAAAGCACGATGGATCATTTAGAGCTGCAAGAATTTGACATTTCTGCTGAATATCATTATATGGGAACACATATTTTAAGGCTCCACATTTGAAAAAAGTATAATGGGTCATTTATAGGACTACTGATAATACCACTATTAAGGAAAATGTGAATGAAATGACCCTGCATGTCCTAATATAGATATGTCTTAGTGAAGCTGCAACATATGATGCACCATTGTGACTATTCCAGCATATGTTGTGGGCCCACAGATTTTCAAACCTTTTTTGGTCATCCATACCATAATTTCCGGACAATAATATACTATAATTAGTACACATAAAAGATGTTACACACAAAGATAGAAAAACCCAACTTTTATTTACCGTAATTTCCGGTGTTTTAGCCTCTACATTTTTCCCACGCTTTGAACCCTGCAGCTTGTACAGCAATGCCGCTAATTTATGGCTAAAACTACATTTCCCGTGATGCTTAGAACGCAGCTTCAGGAAGTAGTGAAGTGGAAGCTAATATCACGTCAGCATATCATGCATGATCCCGACTATTCAAGAGTCAAAGTACAGTGATGCCCGCCTAACCGTTTTTGCAAATTTTGGGTCAAAATCAATCACAAATAAACAACGGAAACAGAATTGTAATATAATTCGGGTTGTCAAAACTATATGCGTTTTGACTAACTTATTTAATTAATTACGTTAAAATCTGTAGTGTCATTAATGTCAAGTCACCCCACTCTGTTAGAGAGACACAATAGCGTCCCCACATAGAGTCTGACTCTCTTTTATAAATTTATTCTGACCTGAACACATCAACAGCAGTGCAATTCCAACAATATACTGTGTGTATCTCCAACTCACAAACACGTCTCAAATCCTCGGAAAGGCACTTCCTCAAATTTGTCACTAGACCACAGCGAGGTGCATTCAGGGGCACTCCGAACATCACAACAACGTCTTTGTTATGCGTGCATGTGTGGTCTAAATAAACAGAAAGACAAAGAACAGCAGTAAGTGGACATTCTTATCACTCACTCACTAACTGCTGCATTTAAGTATGCTTGGAAATCCCAGAAAATGCATCTACACTCAAAAGACGGAATTCTACTCCACAAATTATGTGTTGTCTTTGAATACAGGCCCTCATGGTTCATAATAACACGGTTAAAGTGTAATTAAAATGTTCTGCTGCTATTAGTGTTCAGTAAATAGATTTTCAGACATGTGTGCTATCTTTTAGCATGGTTTAAATTGTCAGTACATTTGGAACTGTCAATACATACAGACATATACAATTGTGTACCGTCATTTATCTTTGTGTTCATAAAATACAGTAAAAAGGCCATATTTCACACTTAGTTGCAAATGATGATTAATTAATGGGGATGTCCCGATCCACATTTTTTGGCTTCCGATCTGATCCGATTTTTTTTATAGTCTTGCTGATCCGGTGCTGATCAGCTTTTGTTTGTAACCTTTTGCTACAAACATGAATTTGTGGAATTGAATATGGTTATGAAAATAGCTCTTCAAACCATTCAAAAAACCAAAAGATAAAGTTGGAAAAATGTGTATTCAAAATACTTTTAGTGTAGGACTACTCATTTGACATGGTTATTGATCAATTTGTGGTGTGATTTTGAATATATTACATTTTTTTAAACAAACCCTCTTCAATGCAATAGTAATTTATTGACGGTCCCTAGTATAAACAACCAGCTGTTAGAGCAGCAATTCCTGTGCGAGCTCCCCACACCATGACACAGCAGTCCGGGCACAGTGAGGGGGAACTACCGCTGTAGCTACTGAGCCAAATATCCAACGTCCAACGTGAAACTAACTTCACCATGGCACACCGAGGACATGACTGCACGGTGGTGTTGCATTTTCTTCTTCTTGCGGGTGGCGCAAGTCGAGTGGCAACCAGCTTTACGGCACCTACCGTGTTGAGAGTGTGGCCCAGAGTTACGAACGTGATATGGCAACCGGATCGGCTCGACCTCGTGGCAGAAGCCGATATTATCCAATATTCAAAATACAGCGGATTGGCAGCCGAACGGATTGGGACATCCTTATTTATTAATTTCCAAACGGACTAATTTGATTAGAATTTTGTAATCATTTGACAGCCCTAAATATAATATTTCATATGTGGCACAAGTTGGATGATAGCCCCCCCCCAAACATGTCCCTTTTTGATGCTTTGCAGCTCAGATATCAAACTGGTACATCTTAACCTGTCACGCTTTCCATAATTGGCCTGCAAGATTTCAAGTCCATTGGCTCTTCACACGAGTAGCTCGACTTAAAATGTACAACGGTGGCTGCACTTGTTGGTCTAGTGGCACTTGATACCGCCAGTCATTGATACTCGTCTTTATTTGGAGGGATCGCACTGAGTTTACAATGTCCACGGGATGTTTTTATCATTACACTGGTGGCATATCCTTGACGTACATGCTCTACTCTGTATAGGTGGAACAAGCCACTTTGAACACCCAGCATGCAGCGGTGCTGGCGCGCAGCAGCGAGAGCGAGGCCAGGTGCGCGGCGCTGCAGGCGGAGTCCAAGGTGTGGTCACGGGAGCGGGAGGAGTCCTCGGCCAGGATGGAAGCCCTGCGGAGGGACCACGAGAGAATGACTGCGTTGCAGCAGCGACAGGAGGCGGAGCTTGAAGAACTTCTGGACAAGCACTCTTGCCTACGCAGCAGCAACCGCAGTCTGGAGGCACAACACAGAGAGCTGGAGGCCGGGTACACGCTAATGCTCATTGTGTACAAAATGATTACGTCGTTCAATCAGATCGTTCCCGTCCCTTCCATTGCGATGATCTGCTGTGATTTACGGTGCTGTGACAGCATTCACACACCAGAGCACATTGCAGTTTCTATTTTACCATCTTTTTTCCCCCTGCCAGACTGTGTTGATGTGTAAACGTGGGTGTTGTCTGATGTGTAGCTACAAAGAGCTGCTGGATGCTAAAAGCCAGCTGGAGGAGAGAGAGCGAGAGATGAAATCTGAGCGAGAGGAGATGGAAGCCGAAGCCCAGCGCAGATTGGAAAGAGAACGAGAGCTGGAGAGGCTGAAGGAAGACAGCCAGAGGTGACAAACGCTCCGACAATCAGCATTAAGCTCCCATCATGTTGAAACTGTAGCTTTTATGTTGATCACAGGACACAAGTGGGCTCACTGCAAATGCAATATAGGATGCACTGCTCAGTGACTGCTATTAAACTAAACCGCAGCAGTTTGTACGTTCCAATTCAAGCCGCATTACCAGTTGTCACTATCGTATTGACAGAACTGATTAATGACACACTGCTAATCATTGATTGCCAAACTGGAGAACAACGTCCTCATGCACTGACAGTGAGTTTTATTTAGCTAATAGCAGGCCTTTACTTTTAAATGGGCCTCTTAAACAACTATTATAGTAATCAATGATCAATTTCAGTTCAATTTCAATTTCAAACACTTTATTTATCTCCGAGGGGCAATTTAAAAGACACAAGGAGCGGCGTACAGAAAAAAAACAAGACAAGAACAAATGGCACATCAGACAATTCTAAAAAGAAAGTCTAATTTGGGGGGTTGTGCAATATCTGGACAGGGAGGGGTCAGAGTTCAGAAGCTGGACAGCTGTGGAGTTCTGCAGCATGGACATCTTAGCCTACGACCTGATGGGAGCCACTCAAGTGTAGAGTGTGGTGCGTGTGAGGGGTCCTGTAGGATCCTGTGAGCAGTGCGGGTTATTTGTTGCTTGCAATATAAATAATATAATGTATAGATATGATTGCTGCTTTGAGGTTTTTGTCGGTTAAATTCTCCAGCTCTAATTGGACATTTTCTGGCCACTGGTTAGAAAAAATATACAAAAACTTATATTATCATGAATAATACTAAAAACAACTGCATGCTAATAGGGGTGTCGCGAGATTAAAACGTGACAAGATTTCTCGTTTGTACAAAAGCTGGATCGCCAGAACAGGGCAGCCAGAAGCCAATCAGGACTGAACTACGGCATGGCGACTATGAATGATGATCAGTAATATGGGAGTGTCAATGTGCACAGCACACCTTGCAATACAACCTACCTCGGTGTTCACAGCGTCAGCAAGTGACTGCTACCCTTTGATGTCCAAGCAGAAGCTGTCGCTATTCTACATTTGATCAACTTTACTTACGATTTGTCAGATCAACCCACGTAGATGTTCGGGCTCGTCTGCACCGTTAATCACAGAGCGGTTCTATCGACGCTCACCGCATTTGGCTAAGCTCCGATTTTCGAGCGCCTGCGATCATCTGCTTCATAACACACCTCATGCATAGAAGAGATCCGTGTTGACAATTTAACCACATGGTCGCTTTAACAAATAAGGGTGCGTGTGCGTCATGCATCTATTCTGTAATTAAATACAAGCCATTTACAAAGGTGAAGTATCCCGCCGAGCAGGCGAGCGGGAGTGAGCGTCACCCCTGTACCGCCGTGCTGGGACAATAAACATTTCAAAACTCTCCGGCATTGTTTTGTGACGCGGTTAAATAAAGAGGTTATATAAGTCCAGTTATATTTTTCACTTTTCTTAAAATTACTGTTAAAATCCCATCTCGCCTGGTGAGTTGGGTGTCTCGTGTCACCCCCACACTCTAATTGTTGACTAAAATTAGACGGTGGCTGATGTGATACATTGTGGTCATGTATTGGTAGTTTTTAATAATATATTAAGAATTGAAGACAAACACGCATAGAGTATACAGTCGACACATGCACGCATGTATTACTTAAATACAATTACTTAAATGACACAAGTACAGTCGTACTGAAGCACTGACAGCACATGGCCGCAAGCACATACTTTGCTCAAGGGTCTGCAGATATGAAAATGTCACCTCTCAAACAACCTGCCACACTTTCTCTACAATCATGTTTTAATAATTGAAGATATTGAACTTAGCCGCTTTGTATTTCATGGCATGCATTTCATCTTAAAATCCCTTTGAAGACACACTGGGAAGATTAAAAAAAACATTCCACCCCATGTTTGTTTACTACGGAATATTCCAAAACTTTCCCCACTGTGAACATTAGATCTCGTTGAAGAGTTCATGCTAGAGCCAAACGGAGATGATTGCTTACCTCAATAAAGTTTTGCAGGCAATAGTTTGAAAGTACAGTGTACACTTCAATCATTTTTTTAGGTCATATTGTAAGAAGTATGTAGTTGTGTGACTCATTATGTTGTGTAATAATATAATAATGGATTTAATTTAGCGAGCACTTGATCCAAAGTACTCTGCAGGCCATGAGAAATGAAGTAAAGCCCTTGACCGTATGTGTGTGTGTGTGTGTGTGTGCGTGTGTGTGTGTGTGTGTTTAGGCTCCACGCCCAGCAGAAGGATCTGGTGGCGTCCCAGGCCGAACTGCTGGCCCAGGGCTCCATGCTGAGAGGAGAGCTGAGCGCCTCTCATCTGGAGAGGACTCGCCTGGAGGGGGAGCTCAGCACCCTGAGGGAAGCCAACCAAAGTCTGGATCTCAGCAACGCCCGCCTCACCAGCCAGTACCAGGTACCAAACAAGGCCAAGGCCAAACAGACTGTTCAATCGACTCCAATCCTGTGGGTGACAGAAATACGCATTACAAAGCGGGTGCTACATCTGCTGCATCTGCAGTCTCTGAACTGCTTGGCCACGATGCAAGTGGACTGTGAGAGCCCTCCATCCATTCGTTTTTTATGCCTTTGTTAAATTTAGGCGAAAGACTAGTGATTGTTCACAGTCGCAGGGTGACAGATCCATTTACCAGCTGCATGAAAGTCAGCTACAGTATGTGAACCACAACTCAACCAATGGCAGTGGACAGTCGCAGTGAAAAATTAAATACACACTTTTGAGCTGGTCTTTGGCCTATAGGTAATGCTAATTAAGTTGGATCAAAATCAAAATTCACACTTGGCTTGTTATTCTGGTCACAACCAAAAACATAAACAAAGGTACTTGGTGTGCACTTCAGGGCTGTCATGGGACCAAAGGCTGCACAGTAAAAAACTTTGGTAATTTGGTAATTAAATACAAGCCGTGAACGAAGGTGAGTAGCGGAAGTAGAACATTGCCTCCGTACAGCCGTGCAATGCAATGCGGGTCTAAAAGCTGCATAAACCCTTCCACAATGCAGCCCAACCCTTGACCAGCGACAGAGCCAAGAAGGCAGAGCTTGAACATAGTCTTTCATCGCCTAGCACAGTGGTTCTCAATTATTTTCTGTCATGCCACCACTGGGGGACAGAAATGTTTTCACGCCCCCCCCTTCCGATTTGACCCAATCTCATGCATCATCTTGGCTCGTGATATAACTACTTATCACGTGACATAACTCAAACATTGCAAACCAAAATGCCATCTGCTGGGTTGAATACGCAGGTTGTTTTTTATATTCTGCTATATTTACTAGCTTAGATTTCACAATAAGCTTCTAAAATATACTTTTAAAGAGCTCTGTTGTCACACACAGAGGGAGAGAGCAGAGCAGAGAGAGACAGCACTTCCAACACTATTTATCTTACATATTAATCATCTCTGTGTGCTTTTGTCATTTTAACACCGAGAGACTCATCTCTCAAGCGGCCTCGGCCCACTTGTTTGGTGCACACTGGGGTTCAGACGATCGCGTTCACACTTGACCAAGTGAGCGGTACTTGCAAAACACATGCACCAGAGTTTCTTTGAACCCAAGCTAACCCTGAAGCTTGAAGTTTAATTTACTCAGTTGTTAGCTGCAAAAATGCGCAAGCCAGTAAACTTGCAATGAAGTTAAATTATTAATGAATGAAACACTAATTGTACCCCCTATGAGTGGTGTCGTCCTCACATAAGCCAGAAAGTGCATCTTTTTCTCCAGCAATTCAGCAGCACTGAGGTGAGTTAATGTTCACAGCTGTAGGGGGAGCCCTTGAGCAAAACAGCCACTTAAACCTTACTGCTCCTCCACCACTAAAATCAAGTCTTAACTAAAGCAACCGTTTAACACGGTGTGCTCCAGTATTTGGTCCTCATAAAGCTCTCGGCACCCACAAGTGTAGTAAAGGGAGCTGCCATACACACACACACACACACACACACACACAGGAACACACCTTCAATCCAGCACTTGCACTCAGGTGTTTAATATTCAAGTTGCCGTTTGAACATTTGCATGCAAAAAAGGATTTAATGCTTCACGGTGGAGACACTTGGAAACATTACGCTCTTGGAATAATAAAGCTAATTTATTTGAAACATTATTGGGCAATTAAACCAAACATATTAGGAATTGATGGCAGGGTTTAGGGGCTGTTTTACATAGCTGTGGTCAGGGAGGAATCATTAGCATCTCATCGCAGCAGACTTTATCAACACTTGCTGGAAGTCGACGTGAGCTTTGACACACGAGGTAAAGTGATTTGCTGAGCTAACGGCGCACAACTTCAAATCAGGCATGATCTTCTACGTAAAGCTGTCAAACTATGGCTAAGTATTGAAAACGCTCCTTGTGCAGTAAAGTCTGCAGCTGCCTGAGGGATTACAGACATGCAAATTGACTTTGCATAAAGGAGCCAGGCAGGAGATGTGGCGATATGCTGCTGCAACCTGCTTGTCTAACAAAGAACATTTGGTGCGCCGGTAGATGGGGTAACACCAAAAAAAAAGTAAAAATCACGCCAGGATTTGGCATGTTTTATTTCTGGCTTATTCAAACTGACCAATAGAGCACACTTGGCTTGTCAAACACAACAAATTAGCTTCAGGATGAATCAATGCAAGTTGCCTTCCGGTGCCAGGTAGCAGCTTGTCATGCTCCTTATGCACCAAATTATTCCTTTCAGCTGTGTTTTCCATCTTTCCTTTGCATGTTTCTATAATGCATGACAGAAAGCCAATAAATAGTGGCAGAAGGCGAATGGAGGGGTGTTTTTTTAATGCGATGTTTGGCGCGTGTGGAGACTCCCAATCAACTTGCTGTAGTGTCGCTGCTAACTGATGGGTGAACACAGTAACAGTGTGAACAAGAAGCCAGAAATCATCAGCGCCATAAGAAGGCAGACCTCTACCAAGGCCAAAGAGTTTGCTAAATTCTTCTGCTATTAATATAAAAAAACATTAAAAAAAACATAAAGAGCCCAGTTGTAAATCACCATTGTCTACTCCAGGCCTGTAGGAGGCAGCGTGGGAATGCACGATTCTTAATAGTGCATATACTATGCAGAACGCTACAATACTGTTTTAATTGTATGATAGAGGAGTTGTTTTCCCATAGGATGCAACGTAAAATAATTGAATTTGCTTCAACTGTACAGACAGGTAGACAGAGCAGTTAACCATTCGGGGTGTCGCAAGCTCTCGTGTCACCAGTTACCAGATCTGGCAAGATTAAAACATGACGACATTTCTGGTTTGTAGAAAAACTGTCTGTGAGAGCAGGGCAGCCAGAAGCCAATCAGACTGTGAACTATGGCATCGCTACTATGAATGATAATAAACATAGATATAGAAGTGTCAGTGTGCTAGGCATTATTGGAAGCGCACATTACACACACTTTAAACCCTGCAATCCAACGTATCTTGGTGTTCCCATGTTCCATGTGGTTGTGGATGTTTTGCATGTTAATATCCAAGCAGAAGCTGTAGTAATTCTACATTTCATCAAAGCTACTACATTCATCAGATCAAAACACGTACAGCAGATATACGGACTTGTCTACACCCTTAATCATCGTTACCATTAATCACCATCAACATTAACAATGGCAGCACCGGGTCTGCTCGGAGCAGGTGTCCGACAACAGCGCACCATGGCGGCCACGGCAGGTGGCTCCCTCCACTCTATACCACCGGAGGGGCACCATGGCTGACGTGAGCGTGTGTCGACATGAATGCATAATGTGGTGACCATAACTCGACTTCATAACGCACCTCACACGTAGAGGAGATCCGTGTTGACAATTTTGCTGCATGGTTGCTGATTTTAGCAAGTAGGGGTGCACACTAAAAGTGAAAGGTGGGAAGTGTTTCTTGCATCATGCATTTATCTGGTCATCAAATACAAGCGTTCCACGAAGGTGAAGTATCCGCCGTGCAGGATCTCCACCTGTGCTTGTGAAGCACACGCACGTCTCCTTCACGCCTGCCTTCCTGGTGAAACACACACGGGTGTCCAAAGTGTGGCCCACAACCCATCTGTAGAACGTGGCTCATTACGTAAATAAAATAAGATAATAAGAACAAACAGCACGGATTGCCTTTGAGAAAATACATGGCACAAACGTCAATTCGGCCACTTCACAGAGTGAAAGATGACACCTTCCATGATTATGATACACTGCACTAGGATTTATTATTATATATTATTATTATATATTATCATGACAGTGGTTTGTTTGGTCTCAAAAAGCGTAGAGAATAATATTGTTTAGCCTCAATTTGTGGGACAATAAGTATTTCAAAACCCCCCTGCATGGTTTTGTAGACTCGGTTAAATAAAAAAGTTTGTCCGGTCATATTTTTTCATTGTGCTTTTCTTAAAATTAATGTTAATGTTATTGTTAATTAAATTAAGATCTGTGTCCTCTCGTCTCGTGAGTCGGGTGTGTCATGACACCCCTGCTAACCACGATAAAATAAAACTAAGATAAAGTAATACTGTCACCTAGTGGTGTTTTATGGGTATTGCTGGAATTGACAAGTGCTGTATTGTGTATCAGTCAATGTAGTTACATAATACTAACTGATATGTAACTGATTGAATTGCTCATATTGTACTGAGCATCCAGACCCTTCTCCATGTCACACAAAGTTCCATTTCTGGTTCTATGGTTATCATCACCAACGTCAACATCAGATTTGGTTGATTTTTTTCCCACTTCTGCTGTATAGGCAGTGTGTGTGACACGCGGTGGTGTCACTCATAGTAGAAGGTAATTACAGCCACCATGGCATCTATTTGAGGTGTGGCAAATACTGGATTTACTCAAGTAGATAAAGTACCTGATGATTAATGGAGGCACGGCGTCTATGAGGGTGGAGGCCACGACCCGCTACCCACTGTGTATAATGTTTAACGGGCATCTTTTCAGTGACTTACTGTTGTTTTTTCCACATGTATTTCCAGCTACTGAGCCAGCTGAAGGGGAACATGGAGGAGGAGAACCAGCATTTAGCCGAGCAGAACCGGAGCCTGTCGGCGGAGAACCGGGCCTTACTGGAGCAGAGCCTGGAGCGCTGTGACCAGCACTACACGCAGCAGAAAGAATATCAGTTAGTGCGCGCGCACACACACACACACACACACACGTGCACAGAACAGACAAGAGAGGATCAAGTGGATTGAAGAGTAAATCGGGTCTTGTTACTTTGCTGCAGGGCTTCTTAACAGGATTGATAGAATTAAAGCTACAAGCAGGAGCAAATAGTTCATAATGTGTGTGAGGAGACGTGTAGGCGGCTGTGGGTGTGTGTGTGTTCATACACATGTGGGGGTGTGTGGAAAACAGTTTCACAGTCCAACAGCCCTCAGCAGTTGTCCTTTTAAATGTTAAATAGAGTGGTTGCAGATTATCCAGCGCTAATAGTGATCACGCAGAGCCGTTTCAGCCTTGAAGTCTAATGACTCACATCTCTCACAAATGACATTATTGCTCCCCCCAATTCGCAGCAGGGTTGGGCATCGTGTCTCGAGCATCGATGGGAACCGGGACTAACATTGCGATTCTCCCGGGATTGTTCAAATTTTTTAGCTTTGACGCCTACATTCGATGCTCACGTCACAAATAGCCGCAAACACCAACGAGGAAGCCAGCGAGCATATCATTAAACTATTCATGGGGAAGTTCAGACATTTCATCCAAAAAATAATTCTGGTTAGCACCCTCCTTTAAACCATGCAAACTTTTATGACCCTTACTCTTAAAAGCATCGGAATCGAGAATTGTTTGGAACGGGAATCGAAACAGGTGGCCGAGTGGTTAGCATGTTGGCCACTCAGTCTGGAGATCGGGGAGATCTGGGTTCGAATCTCTGTGTGGAGTTTGCATGTTCTCCCCGTGCGTGGGTTTTCTCCGGGTACTCCGATTTCCTCCCACATTCCAAAAACATAATGTTAGGTTCATTGGCAACTATAAATTGTCCATAGGTGTGAATGGTTGTTTATCTATATGTGCCCTGTGATTGGCTGGCCACCAGTCCAGGGTGTACCCCGCCTGTCACCCGAAGTCAGCTGGGATAGGCTCCAGCATACCCGCGACCCTAGTGAGGATAAGTGGCATAGAAAATGGATGGATGGATGGATGGAAATTGGAACTGTAATCGTTCAAATTCAAACTCCAATTTGCAACCTTGGTTATTTTCTATTTTTCACATTGTTCAGTTTGAATGTTTTTTTCTTGCCCTTGTAGGATAATATTGTTTTATTAACTTGTTAGCTGAGTGTGTAAATAATTATTACAAGTAGATATTAGAATTATAGAACTGTTTGCATTGATGTTTATTAATTGAATGATTAACTGAGTGCCTTAATATAAGCACGGCATAAATGTAGTATAAATAGACCTGCTTTATGATTCATGGAGTGAATGATTACAAGTACTTTACAGAAATGATGCTTTATTAAATGATTAGCTGAATAGATGAACAACTGTTTAAGTGTGTCAAAGGTTAAACAGAAATAGTGAGTGCTCACACATAGTGAAGGCCAGCCGGGACCAGCAGCCAGATATGGTAACATAAACAAGTCAGTAAGCCTTGAGACAGACTGGGAAGTGTGTGATGTTTGTGCTAGAAAAGTGCCAACAACTCAGCGAAGGTTCCGACTATCACCTGCTGGCGTCACACAACTTTGTCAAAGAATCCGGGAGAAAGTTATCTTTGGAGAAACTAGCGCCAAGGGTCTGAGGAAAACAATGATAAAAAGGCAGAGGGGACTATCAATCGGGACCTGTCTCTCTTCCTTCTGAGCTCTGAACTGTAAAATTATTCTGTCTGACTCATTTTTCAATACATTTTATAAATCTAACACCAGTGCGTGAGTCTTCTTTCCTTCTTATAACTGGAGATTAACAAACACGTGAGGGGGAGCTGAAATCGGCTTAATTAACTTTCTAAAGTGGTCCTTTTGACCTTTGGTAGGTTGCACAATCTGCAAATCAACACTTTAGTTTTAAACCCTCCGGCGCCGTTTTACACCGCGACTGACTAAAAGAACAAGAATGTTGTTACAGTGTGTACAAAATGTGTTATTATTTTCTGTATAAAGGCAAAATAATGCAGCAATCTCCAAAAAGTATAGTGGCTGTGTTTACATCAGCGATGTCAAAAATAGCGTTTTAACGGCGCTAACTAATTTATTTCATGAATTATGTTACAATTTTTACCATCATGCCAAGCCACATCTCTTCGTTATGACGGCAGACGGTAGCAATGTGCGATACCACTACGGCAGACGGTAGCGATGTGCGATACCACTGATGTTGTTTCCGATCTGATACTGAATAAAATTTGAGCTGGTATCGGTGATACCAATCCGATACTGTTGCTTCACCTAATGTGTGGTCAATTTTAAAAAGTTGTCCATTTCATATCATAGCATAAAGCAGTGGTCACCAACCTTTTTGAGCCCTAGATCCCTGGTGTCGGTCGTGAACCTGCGCAACATCTACATCAAAATTTCCTTAAACGCTCATATTTTTTTGGCTAATGATGTATTCAACCATGAAACAGCATGATTTATTAACATATTTTTGAAAAACCAACCGCGATGTGGCGTGGCGGTGTATTTATATCCATTTCACATGGTTTTCTGCATGTAAAACTACAATTGTAAAACAATAAAAACGTGTTTTGTGTTAACATTTTGGGCATTCTGGAACAAATGAATTGGATGATTTCTTATGGGAAAAATTGACTTGGTTAGCAACTGCTTCGGTTCGAGTTGGACCTCCTGGAATGAATGAAGGGTGCTTACTGAGGTTTCGGTAACTAAAATGTAACCCCGCCTCCACCACGTTAGTAGAAAAGCAATTCAAAAGCAATCATCCACAGTAATACATATACTGAATATTTGACTTTAATGACAGTTTATAGCAGCACAGATGACAAACATGTCGCTCATAAATAAGGAAAAGGCAGTTCCATTAAAAAAACTAAATGACGAAATGCGTGATAATTACGTTCCATGTCAATTTGTGTGTGAATTGAGGTATAAACACTGCTTTGCACTTGAGTGATTGCTTTTTTGGGGGGGGCAAATTGGTGGCGGTCTGGTCAGCAGCACGGCGACATGATGTTTTGAGGAAAGGAGCAATAAAAGCAGGAGATGAGCGGAGCGCAGTTTATCCTCTGGGGAAAATAAAAGTCCAAATATGCACTCCCACTTTAGTTCGGAGCTCCTGATAGTTCTCACAATCGAGCGGCGCCGCCAGCACCAAAATAAACGGGGACCTTGATACTAAACTTCACGTTCCATTTTCTAGCGGCGACCCCTGCCGACCTCTGTTAACGTGGCCGAGCTCCTCCGCCCACAGCCGAGTGTCGAAAACGAAGGGTCAGCCCGGAGTGTCAGTGACTTCTTGCTTCACTATTTTTAATTCGGGGGCCGTTTATCATCCAAGGCAGGTTTGCAGTTGCAGGCTGTTTTTTCACTGCAGCCTTCATAAGCAGCTCCAAGTCTATTTTGTTGTTGTTGTTATTCTGCTGGCTTCAAAGCAGCACAGCCAGAGTACTTTGATGGACATTACTGATAGGATACTGCCATCCACTCACAATAAGTGCATGAAATGTTTGCCTTCTCCTTCAGGGAGAAGCTGAGTGAGCTCCGTCGGGAGAAGCAGAAGCTGGTGGAGAAGATTATGGACCAGTACCGAGTTCTGGAGCCTAATGTGCCACCTTCGCCTTGGAAGGCCAAGTACTTGACGCTATACAGTATATACTGTTTGATAGTCCAGTGGAACTTCTAAACTCAAACACGAACTATTATGAGATGATTGACTTCCAAGTTGTTCTAATTCCAAAACATTTTTTCCCCATGTGAGGTACACTCATGATCAAAATGTTAAGACCAGTTGAAAAATGGCAAGAATTTGCATTTTGCATTGTTGGATCTTAAGGACGTTCTAAGTAGAGCTTCAAAATGCAAAAAGAAGAAATGGGAGTGACACAAAAAATGTTTAGAGTAGGCAGTTTATTGCAAAGAAGCATTGAAGTTCTTAAACTTTTGATCATCAGCTGATCAAAAGTTCAAGACCACAGCCTTTTAAAAGGAAAAATCTTCACAAAGATTTGGATTGAATGGGATTTAGTGTCAGGTACTCACACTGTCGTGATCTCTTGATGGCAAAGCCAAAAAACGGCTGTCTGTCAAGACACAGGACCATCCTCGGCCCAAATGAAGGTTGTTACTGGTGCCGAGTGGAGTCCAATTACCATCAGACACTAGAAGGCTTTGAAGAACAAAAAAGGTCTTCAAAGGCCTCGTCTCCTTCAAGGCCACAAAATTGGGTGTTTAGAATTTCCAGGAGAGCACCAAACATGGGACATTGAGAGGTGGAAGAAAGTTTTATTCTTCCTTCAACGTTACTGGCATGACAAGGGGATCCCGAGATCCACACGGCACAATGGAGGGGGCGCCATCATGATCCGTCAGTGGAACAATGGAGCTTCAGGTTGTGCAGGGGCGTCAAACGGCAGCTGGATATGTGGGGATGTTGCAGGGGGCATCCCTAATAACTGAAGGCCCTCGTCTGTGTGGTGATGACTGGCTTTTTCAACAGGACAACGCTGCACTTCACCAAGGACTTCTTCCAGAGGAATAAGCTCACTCTTTTGGACCATCCTGCGTGTTCCCGTCATCTAAATCCAATGGAGAACATTTGGGGATGGATTTACAAAAATGGACATCAGCACCTTCACCACCTGGAGCAACATTCCCACCAGCCTCCTGGAAACACTGGCATCAAGCACGCCCAAACCCATTTTACATCTCATTAACAAGAATGGTGCAGCTACTCATTGCTCACCACTGTTTTATACATTTTACTTCTATTTTAGGAAGATATTTTTTTTGAGCTATGGTCTTAAACTTTTGATCAGCTGATGAACAGCCTGTTTCACTTTAATGCTTGTTTGAAATAAATTGCCCACTCAAATTTTTTTGGGTCTCACTTCCATTTCTTCTTTTTGCATTTTGAAGCTCCACTGAGAACCTCACTAAGATCCAACGTTGCACAATGTAAATTCTTGCAAATGTTCAACTGCTCTTAACATTTTGATCAGGAGTGTACCAGTACATGGTCAACCGCTTCTGTTGACATCAAATTGGCGACCCAAGCAGGTCATCTCTATGAGAAATCAGTTTGTTTCTGTTGACACATGTTGCAGTATTGTCAGCTTCCTCACTATGGCTCTGCAGCGTGAAACGACAGCTGCGACTTAACTATCCAGTTACACAACATTAAAATGCGCAGACGGTGACTTCCTGTTCAGTGCAAAGTAAGCTTTAAAATAAAAGCATGGCAGAATGAACATGGATTCTACCGCAGCAAATAACACAATGTATTTCATTTGTTTCTTTTAGATTGAAACCACCGGCGATAAGCTAATGTCATTGTAGTCAAGGCATACAACCAAATTACTGCAGCAGCTGTGAGATAAAAGTATGAAATATCATATGAAAATAGAAGAATATCTTTATTCATGCAGGAAAAAATATGATTTATTAATTCATCGCCCATCACAATGAAATGTGCCATTAATGGCGGGTTTCGGCTTCAATTTTGGTTGAGTCCACATCAGCCAGTCCGAGGGGCGTTGACATAAACGGGTTCCACAGTTGCCATGACAACCGGGATACGGCGCTATTGTCCTTATTACAAGCCAGCCAGACTCTTTAGGATGGGAGCTTTTTATTTTGACCCTGAACACTTTTTTTTAGGCTGCAAGCTGTGTGGTGTTTGTCATCGCAGCTGGCCTTCACTGTGCACTCTGTGGCCTTGCAGGAAATCCAACTGGATCGCAGACCGCATGAAGAAGCTCATTAAACCGCGGGGAGGAGCGCGAGAGGGACGCGGCCTCGTCACGGCCGCTGGCAGCGTGGAGAACCTGGCCGACGGCGGCCAATTCACATCAGACACACCTGAGTGCGGTGAGGGCCGCACACTAACGCACGCTGTCTGGCTTTTCACAAGGCTATTCCGACGCTATTAAGCGAGAGCCACAGGCACGCATAGACATCACCTCATGACTAGAGAGTGAGCTCGGCAGCCGCGCCGCTCTTTTTCTCCTTAAATCTTTTCCCCGGTGTCGTCTTTTTGCTGCTAAAGCCGCGCTGAGAAGCAAGTGTTCATTTATTCTCTTTATGCACTTTGACTGTGCAATGCATTCGAAGAGGTTTCAAAGAAAATCTGCAGGCAACATTTATCAGCACTGTACACTCGCCTGCTGAGACGCTTTCACTTCTCTTTGAGGCTGCACTACTGAAATTGTCACCGGTTGGTTTAACCAGAGAGGAGGATCTCAAAGCAAAGACTCCGGCAAGAAGCAGTTTAACAAGTTATTGGTCTAAGGGTTAATACGGGCGTGGAAAAACCTCTAGCAAAAGTACAGGTATGTAAGAAAAAGTAAGTAAGTAAGGATCCAAAGTAAGGATCCAAAGTACAAACAACAGGGAATGTGAAGCCACGGCACAAAAAAAAATAAATAAAAACAGGCACGAGTAGAAAAAGTACTAGGCAGACTCACTACTGGCACCAAGGTAGGAAAACTACAGGAAGTCAAGTCGTAATACACGGAATACGGGCGCAATTGGCCCGTGGCACATACTAAAAATATAATTTAACAAGAAAACTAAAAAATTAAATGAAACAGCAACAGCAAAAATGGAAAAATCTGCTGTAATTTTACACGAATAACGTCGTAACATTAGGAAGAAAAATAATGTAATTTTAGTAGCATAAAGTTGAAGTACTAAAGAATAAAATTGTTATTTAAAAAAAAGTCGTAATATCATGAGAAGCAAACAAACAAGACAACAAATAAAATTTAAATTTTTGGAAAATTAGGTTGCGGAAAAAAGTCAGATGGCTACGACAATAAAGTCAGAATATTTTGTGAATAATGTCATAATTACAAGAAGAAAGTTGAAATAGTTGGGGAAAAAAACAATAGCAGAAACGGGAAAAATAATAATTTTAGGAGAATGAAGTTAAAATATTAATATGGTTAATATATATATATATATATATATATATATATATTATGAGAAAAAGTAGTATTCTAACAAGAAAAAAGTTGAAGATGAAGAAAAACAATTTTGATTTAGTACCATTGAGTTGACATATTATTTAAAAAATTTTATTTTTTAAAAAGTTGTAATATAAGAAACAATCAAACACAAAATAAAATTGTCATTTTGGAAAATTAGATTGGAGGAAAATTTATTATATGGGAATAAAGTCAAAATACTATGAGAATAAAGTCACAATTTTACAAGAAGAAAATGTACAAGAAGAAAGTTGAAATAGTTGGGGAAAAAACAACAGCAGAAATGGAAAAAACGGCTGTAATCTTCAGAGAATAAAGTCAAAATATTTCGACAAAAAATTGAATTCTCACGAGAGAAAGAAAGTTGCAATTTTATGAAAATAAACTCATATTATTATTAGAAAAAATACATAATGTCATTTTAGTAGCACAGAGTTGAAATATTAAAGAAAAAAATGTTATCTTTTAAAAGTCGTAATATTATGACAAACAAAACAAAATAACATAAAGTTGTCATTTGTCATTTTATGGGAATAAAGTCATAATATTACAAGAAGAACATTTACAGATAGAAAGTTGAAATAATTGGGGGAAAAACAACAGCAGAAACGGAAAAAACAGCTGCAACTTTCTGAGAATAAAGCCAAAATATTAAGAACAAAAAAGGATTCTAACAAGAAAGAAAGTCTCAATTGTATTTTTAGTTGAAATATTAAAGAAAAAAATGTCGCTGTTGCTTTACAAAGTTGCATCCTTTCATTTTTCATCATTTGTGGCCCTCGCTGGAAAAAGTTTGAACACCCCTGGCATACAGCTTGCTTTGAGTCACGGTGCGAGCTCTCCTGCCTAACTTTTATCAACTTTATCTGAACTGGCTGCCATCCAAGCCTTGCAATTAATGCATTGAGCAAAGGGGGTCCCTTAAGGCTCTAATAGCAGCGGTTAAGTCTGCCTTTGATGAGCTGAGAAGTGTTCAGCCTTTGTGTAAATAAACCTCTGCTGAGATCAATTTATTATTAGCTTTTAGTGCTTTAATCTTCGTCTCCCCAGCCAAGTTGTGTACAATTGTCTTCTGCGAATACGCAGCCCGTTTAAGGCAGTGTGCATTGTATTCCCCGCGTGAAGTGCGCTAATAATACATCTGATTGTCTGAGAGGAAAAAAAAAACGCTGCACTTCTGATGATGCACAATATTAAGTATGTGTCGGCTGTATCATCACCATGGTAACCGAGCTGCTAAATGATTTGCATGGCACATGATCTCAGTGTCATTATGGGCTGTACAAAAAAAATGTGTTCTTAAGAGCATTTTTTAAAAACATCACACATTCATTAAGAATCCCCTCATGAGGCAGCACTTTCCATAGTGGCACAATTAACTCCTGAGAGGAAGGGGAAAACTTACTTAAGTAGAACTGGACTCTGGGGGGGCTTCTACTGAAGGAGATAGGTGGAGAGGAAGGAAAGCAGAAGGCAAGATATAAATATGTTTTAATGCGTTTATTATTTCTTTTAAACAGACGTACAGTGCACCCTGTGGACGCCTCATTAAGTACACCTGCATAGTCTAATGCTGGGCTTTTCAAAGCGTGGCACAGTGGGCCTCCCCTCAGAGAATATCATACAGTTGGGGCCGCCATGATTTTCTGGAGCATATGTTGTGGCGTTTTCTACTCACCAAATAAATTACGTTATCTGAGCAGGTTTGCAAAATTTGCTTTTTTAAATTGTTCTCAAGTTGAAGTCCCCTGAAGTCCTTGGGCGCTGGTCTAACAGCAACCGACAGAAGAGCTGAGCCACAAATGATTCTAGAGATGTTTAAGTTGATGGAAGTATAGTTTGTGCACACCTGGAGGTAAGAAGGACCACAACAAATTTGGATTTGTTGATTTGTCCTAATGAAATATCACAACATTACTACTACCACATCACTACGATCAGGAGAACCAGAATATAGAGCGGCAGGAGCCACCTGCTGTGGCTCAGCAAAGTGCACTGTATTTGGGCACACGCACCGAGCAGCCGGTGTGATGACACAGAGGTCCCTGGCAAACCTTTCACACTTTTCAACTAGCACGTGAAATGTCTTCCTTGGAAAGTGTATGTTTCTTCACAAGAGAGCTCAGGGGACGTTATGACAGGCCCTAAATGATTCCCTTACAAAAATAATAATGCTCAGTCTTTAGTGTTGCAGAATTTTAAGGGCACTGTATGCAACTTGCTCCAAATAATATTTTCTTTTAAAACAAAAACAAAAAAGTAAGACCACTACTACCGGCGAGCACAGGGGTCAGCAACCCATGGCGCTGGTGCAGCAGCACACAGGAAGTGGAGGAAATGTTCATTTTTGAAAAGAGTTTGAAATATCAGACTCACCGCACATCCGTGAATGCATATAGACTATGTCCTGAGTGCTGATTGGATGAGTAAGGGAAGGGGGAGTAACTGTTTTATGTTAATGTTGGCTACGTTTTGTTTTAACTCATAGCTCAGTGTTAAATGATTTCACTCTGCCCTTCTGTTATTTGAATTATCTTGTAGCAACAGGTCCATTTGAAAAAGATTAAAACTTTGAAGAGTTTATAAGCTCGGTAATGTTTTGCAGCTCCAGGCTAATTTATCTTTACTGGAAGAGGAGGCAAAATGGCTCATTTGCTGGTAAAGGTTGCCAACCCCTGGGCTAGCATATGTTACCAAAAGTGGTTTAACAGATTGTGCAAATAAATGTCAGAATTTTTCCTAATTACAAATTAACTGCATAAAAAAGTATTTTTTCTTTAATATTTCAGCTCTGTGCTCCTAAAATATCATGATTTTTTCTCATAATATTAGGAGTTTATTGTATAATTGTGACTTTTTCTTTAATATTTTGGCTTTATTTTCATCAAATTACAGATACTTTTTAGATTTCTGCTCTTTTTTTCCAACTACTTCAACTTTATTGTTGCAAATTTGATTCTTGTAATTATGACTTTATTCTCATAATATTTTGACTTTATTCTTGTAACATTAGAACTTTTTCCACAACCCAATTTAATTAAATTACAACTTTGTTTGTTGTTTTGTTTGTTTATCATAATAATACAATAAAAAAAAGTATTTTTTCTTTAATATTTCCACTTTTTGCTACTAAAATTGTGTTATTTTTCCGCAAATGACCCCCGGGCCGCACTATGGACAGCCCTCTTTTACACCAATAGAAAAGACTCGGTGGACGTCATGCAGCAAGATATGCAACATTGCAGCCTGGTTTGGCAAATGCTTGCGTTGTGTACATACAGTACAGTATACGGCATGTTTAGACAACGATCAAATGGTGACCTTGCATGTTGCAGATCCTTGCAGCGCTCCAGGTTCTCCGTGCCCTCTAAGAAAAGCTCCAGTCCACTCAGAACCAGACATTTCTCTTCCCGGCAACCCTGTCCCACGCTCTGGCTCGGGGGGTCGGCGGAAGTTGGGATCCCGTCACGGTTGGGGTTTGACCAGAGGTGGCGCCGGAGTTTCTCAGTCCTTCAGTCCGGGCGACCAAAAGACCCCGCCTCGCTGTCGTCTGCTCTCCGGACAGAACACCTCCTCCTCCACCGTCCTCTGGGAGAGGGAAGGAGGCGAAACAAGCGCTCCCCGTCCGGTAGAGGACAGAGTGGGCAGTCGGGAGAGCCCTGAGGAGACGGAGGAAAGAGGATGAGTGCCCTGAAGTCAGTCCTAGCAGGTGATTGGTTTGGTTTGGTTTCATTTTATTTGAACAAGCATGCAAGCTACAATGGAATACAGTACATCACATGATTCATTTTACAATTCCACATGTCCCAAAGCAAAGCTTATTTAATCCCACCGCCCAGTTGCAGTGCAGTACATATTATTCACTTCCTGTGTTCCATTTGTGATTTTTAATACATAGAATATTAATAAGGTAATGTAAAAATATGATGATGTCATTATTAAGATTTTTCCACGATTGATATAATAATCAGTATAATAAGAAATAATAAGAAATAGAAACAAGCATAACAGAACAATAAATAAAATAAGACAAGCAAGTTCAAGACTCTTCTGTCTTGTATTGAGCAAACATCAACTGCTTGAATCGTTTTTGCATTCGCTTGTCTTGGTGTTTGAGTTTCTTGCTCAATCTGTTCCATCATTGATTATAGAGAAGTATTGTATGACATTTTTGGGTAGCAGGTTATTGTTAACTTTATGCATTATTTTAGCGATTTGAAAATTTACTAAATCAGCAAATTTTAATATTTGTGATTTTAAAAATAAAGGATTTGTATGTTCTCTATACGCGGCATGATGAATTATCCTCACCCATCTTTTTTGCAGTACATTTAGTGAGTGAAGATTGCTTTTATAATTATTGCCCCATATTTCCACACAATAAGTTAGATATGGTAATACCAAAGAGCAGTAAATAAGTTAGACATGTTAATACCAAAGAACAGAAAATAAGTTACATATGGTAATACCAAAGACATGGTAATACCAAAGAACAGAAAATAAGTTACATATGGTAATACCAAAGAACAGAAAATAAGTTACATATGGTAATACCAAAGAGCAGTAAATAAGTTAGACATGGTAATACCAAAGAACAGTAAATAAGTTACATATGGTAATACCAAAGAACAGAAAATAAGTTAGATATGGTAATACCAAAGACATGGTAATACCAAAGAACAGAAAATAAGTTACATATGGTAATACCAAAGAGCAGTAAATAAGTTAGACATGGTAATACCAAAGAACAGAAAATAAGTTACGTATGGTAATACCAAAGAACAGAAAGTAAGTTACATATGGTAATACCAAAGAGCAGTAAATAAGTTAGACATGTTAATACCAAAGAACAGAAAATAAGTTACATATGGTAATACCAAAGACATGGTAATACCAAAGAACAGAAAATAAGTTAGACATGGTAATACCAAAGAACAGAAAATAAGTTACATATGGTAATACCAAAGAGCAGTAAATAAGTTAGACATGGTAATACCAAAGAACAGTAAATAAGTTACATATGGTAATACCAAAGAACAGAAAATAAGTTAGATATGGTAATACCAAAGACATGGTAATACCAAAGAACAGAAAATAAGTTACATATGGTAATACCAAAGAGCAGTAAATAAGTTAGACATGGTAATACCAAAGAACAGAAAATAAGTTACGTATGGTAATACCAAAGAACAGAAAGTAAGTTACATATGGTAATACCAAAGAACAGAAAATAAGTTAGATATGGTAATACCAAAGAACAGTAAATAAGTTAGACATGGTAATACCAAAGAACAGAAAATAAGTTAGATATGGTAATACCAAAGAACAGAAAATAAGTTAGATATGGTAATACCAAAGAACAGTAAATAAGTTACACATGGTAATACCAAAGAACAGAAAATAAGTTAGATATGGTAATACCAAAGAACAGTAAATATGTTAGACATGGTAATACCAAAGAACAGTAAATAAGTTAGATATGGTAATACCAAAGAACAGTAAATAAGTTAGACATGGTAATACCAAAGAACATAAAATAAGTTACACATGGTAATACCAAAGAACAGTAAATAAGTTAGACATGGTAATACCAAAGAACAGTAAATGAGTTACACATGGTAATACCAAAGAACAGTAAATAAGTTACACATGGTAATACCAAACAGTAAAGAGTGTGGAGTGATTTTTGATCAAGAACACATTCCTTTATTCAATATTGAAGTGTTTCTCACCTTCTGTTGTATATTTTTGATGTGAGGTTTCCAGCTTATATTTTCATCTATTATGATCCCCAGAAATGTACTGTATTTTCATTCACCCTTTCAATGTCCACTCCGTCTATTTTTAGTTGGTCATACATGTCCTCTCTGCTATTTCCAACAGCATTATGTCTTTTTCTTCAATCTCTTTTTTGAGAGTGGCTCTCAGTGCTGTATTACTTTCCTGTAATTCCTTGATGCAGGTTTCAAATGCAGGTTTTTCATAGATTGTGATTGAAAGTATGACAATTGTTTACATTTTTATGTATAGTTTACAGCCAAGGCTGGTTAAAACATAAATAAATAATTGTGTCACCATAAATATAAATTAAATGTAGACAATGTTATGGGGAAAAAATAAAAATCATGAGTAAGAAATAGTTTTTCAGAGAAGCATTAATATAACAGCATGTTTATTATTGCGGTTGTGGTGTGCATCACACTGAGAGCTGTTTCTAATATTTTGGTGACATTATTCAGATAAATGTGAGAGTGAATTTATTCTCTGCAGTGTCAGACACACCCTAAAAATGCACTTAATGAACTGCCTTGTCTTCTATGCCATTAAAAGACATGGCAAGTATACTTGCAGTATAGAAAGTATATTATTATTTTCCGTGCTTTTTTTTATAGCCCCTCCTCCTTTGTTTTTTAATGATACCTGTATTTACTATACAGAAGTCATGATTAAATTCGGCGTAGAGGTAAATACAGTATCACCGGTTAACAACGCACAGTGGCATCGGTGCGTCGCTGGTTCTGTGTTTAAGCAGTGAAAAGGGCGTCCGAGTGAAGCAGCACTTAAGCACTGCGTCATCTCGCCTGCAATAAACCTTTATGGGATTATCTCAGATGTCCCGGCGGCTCCCCGCTGATTGATCTGCTGCAAATTGGCTCACTTCAAGGTAAAAAGGAGAGCCTGTTAGAGGCCAGGTGGAGCATTAGCTGGGAAACGAGGTGCACACCCAACTGTGAATAAATCAAAGTAAATACCTACATCTGGTTATACACCACCTTACTGTACAGTATATACATACTGTACACAGTAAATACAGTACATGTGCGGATGCGTGGGGATAAACATGGCCAATGCCTCTCATACTATGCTTGAAAATCCTATTTGAAAAGTGAGGTCAGCAGTGAATGAAGCACCAAATGGTGTCAGTGCAGAGCTGACACTGGATGGATGAGAGGGGCGGGGACCATTATGGAGTCGGACAGGGGAGGGGGGGCCTCACACAGTAGTTCAATCACAAATACAGTGGGAGCTCTTAAGTTCCACGCTTTTTGGGGGGGCGGGGGCAAACCTTTTGACTTGGGCGCCACATTGGGTTAAAAAAAATGACAAGAATGTACATTTTGCACTGTTGGACCTTAAGGAGGTTGTAAGTAGAGCTTCAAAATGCAAAAAAGAAATGGGAGTGAGACAAAAAGCAATTGATTGCAAAGAAGCATTAAGTGTGTGAAATAGGCTGTTCATCAGCTGCTCAAACGTTCAAGAGCACAGCCTTTAAAAGGAAAAATGTTGGAAAAAGTGTGGATTGAATGTGATTTATTGTCAGGTATTCACACCGTCATCATCTCTTGATGGCAAAGGCGAAACAGCTTTCTCTCTTTGAAGGCAGTGGGACTGTTGATCTGCGTAAGCAAGGCCTCTCGCAGCGCACCATGCTGCTGAGGATGGATGCAGTAAGACGGTCATTTCAAACTTCTTCACACTTCCTGAAGCCCATGGAACAAAAAAGTAAAGTGGTAGACGCAAAAAAATGAGCCGGAAGGTCACATTCGCTGTCCGTCGAAGCCCAAAGGAAGGTTGTTACTGGTGCCGAGTGCAGTCCAATAACTTTTAAGACTTTTAAGAAGAAAAAAGGTCTTCAAGGCCACAAATTTTCCTGTTTGGAATTTGTAGAAGAGCACCAGACATTGAAAGGTGGATGAAAGTTTTATTCTCCCTAGACGTTACCGGCATGACAAGGAATCCCACCTGAGATGTTTTCCACACGGCACAGCAGAGGGGGCGTCATCATGATCCTTCAATGGAACAATGGAGCTTCAGGTTGCGCAGGGGCGTCAAATGGCAGTCGGCTATGTGAAGATGTTGCAGGGGGCATCCCTCATGACTGAAGGCCCTCGTCTGTGTGGTGGTGACTGGCTTTTTCAACAGGACAACGCAGCACTTCAGTAAAGGACCTCTTCCAGAGGAATAAGCTCACTCTTTTGGACCATCCTTCGTGTTCCCCTCATCTAAATCCAATGGAGAACATTTGGGGATGGATTTACAAAAATGGACATCAGCACCTTCACCAGCTGGAGCAACATTCCCTCTAGCCTCCTGGAAACACTGGCATCAAGCACGCCCAAACCCATTTTTCAGCTCATTAACAAGAATGGTGCAGCTACTCATTACTGAAGCCTTTTTTCAACATTTCATTTCTATTTTAGGGGTGTTTTGGGTTTTGATCAGCTGATCAACAGCCTGTTTCAGAGTAATGCTTGTTTGCAATAAATTGCATTAATAAAGAAAAAAAGTATCACTCCCATTTCTTCTTTGTACATTTTGAAGCTCTACTTAGAAGCTCCTTAAGATCCAACAGTGCAAAATGTACATTCTTGCCGTTAACCGCTGTTAACATTTGGTGTCATATAGGGAGAAACTGATGATTTTCTTTCAACTCTTTGGTGGATAAAAAGGGATTAAAAATGTGAGGATTCCTTCTAGGTTGCTGATGTGTTTGTTTGAAGAAGACCCAAGGGATGAGCCGTTCACAGCAACACAACAATGAATCCCTGTTAGCTAATGACTAATGGAGTGCTAATACACCTCATCAATTATGTAGTTGTCATGGTGACGTCATTAGAGAAACACAGTGCAATACAACACACACACGCACACACACGGAACAGTCATGGGGTGTAAAGGCCAATTATGACCCCCCCCCCTTTGCGTTGTGGTCAGACATGCTCAGGTTTTATCATCATTAGACAAATTGTCAAATGACCAAGTGGCCATTTTTCTTTTTCAATTTTACTCAAATTTTACACACTCGTGCTTACCAGTCCCCAAAGGGTGTCTACCAAATTCCGTGGCGATTCGGCTGGAAAAACCCCAAAGTTCCAGTCGGTGTTTTGTAGAGCGCCTTGAGCAGGGTGAGAAATTTCAAGTCAATCCGACTTATGGGCGGGTCAAAGTTCGGGGTTTAATAACATCCATGTGGTGTGTTTGTGTTGCCTCTGCTATTATCTGTGGCGTGTATGTGACCAAGATGCTCGCATCTACTTCCGCAACGGAGCGGCGCGGCCATCTTGTGTACGTGTGTGTTCCACGGCGGAAGAAGACGTGAGCATCAACAACGTTTTTGGGAGTCGGTGGGGAGACTGTAAAATAGATGGACGGATGGCGTAGATTGCACATGCCTAACATGTGACAACCGAAAAATAGGCAGACTGGATCGATGTAGACGCGTTCTGCACATACGTAGAACCGACTGCGTTCCCTGTACGTATTGCCCAGTGACGGCGTCGCCACAGCAAACTGTAATACCAAATGTGACCAGTAGATGTTGGTCTATCCTCAGTAATGTTGAGCAAATGTCCGAAGAAGAGAGACTTGCTTCTGGTATTCTGGCATGAGAACATGGCGGCTGCTCAAAGAGGGTGTCCGACCACAGTGCACCTTGCTGGGCCACACCAGGTGGCTCTGCTCGCTCTCTACCCTGGTTCCCCTGACCTCTGGGGCGGCACATCAGCTACTTGGAGAGTGTGTCCGACCAGAGTGCACCTTGCTGGGCCAGGTTCCACGTTCCGTCGCGAGCTCGTTCAACAAGACGTCTGGTCTTTTAAAGAGAATGAATGAGATGAAGACGACAGTGACAGCGTGACTTTTTTGCAGGGCTGCTGTTTATGTTTCATCATGTGTGGAACATCCGTCTGATTCCTTCCGATTGTGCGTACTGAACCTGAGCGTGGATCAGAGCACGCACACGAGCCAAACGTGTCGGACTTTCGGAGTGAAGCACAGTCCAGTCGGCCCAATGTGGAGGTGCAGCATGCCTTAAAATTCCCACGACTGTGTGAAGAAGCCAAAGGCTCTTGCGGAGGAGGACTATGATCAATTTTCACTTTGATCTTAGCAAGAAAACAAGAGACAAATCAGTGAAAATAAAAAAAGCCTTGGAGAAAGCAGTAAGTAGGAAAAACAGGTCTAAAATGAGCGATTAGATGCCATAGTTGTTCCTTGATTCCTAAAGCGATGAATGATGGATGGTCGCCCTGGTTGCTTCATTACTGAGGACCCGAGGGGTGTCAGACACTACGACTTTTTCCAAGCAAACTTCTGCATGTTTGGACCCTGCTCATTATTCCCCTCTGCCCCCTTAGCTCCAGTCCTTTCTGAGCCATCAAATTTTAATGACTGCGCCTCATAAAGGGCCTCCGGTGACCAAAAAGCTCACTTGGACCACTTAGTCCGCTAACCGAGCAGGCCAGGCATCATAAATACCCAGCGCGGCGTTGGATGTTTGTTAAGTCGGGCGCGTCTGTGCCGTCTGGCTCGTTTAAAGTCAGCACGCGGCGCCGAGGCCTGATTGATCAAAAGTTGTAATTCATACTTTGTTGTCTTCCCCACTTGGGGGTGCGACGAGCCACAGCAGCGAGGTGATCTTTGATGGGGGTGTGGCGGTGTAATTCAATGAAAGAGACTCAGCCGGGGAGGGAGGTGGGAGGGGGAAACGACACCGCTGCGACCCCGTGACCTCTCCTCTTCACAAAACTGTAACAATCTCCCGGCTTTCACCGGGCTTTTACTCGATGAGGTGCGCCCAAAGGTGAGCGCGTGCATCTATAACTTCCTCTCTCTCGACATCTCCATCCATCTCTCCATCTTCCTCCTCCTCCTCCTCCTCTTCACTCTCCCCGAGTGTATTAAGGGGCTTTGACGCACTCAGTAAAAAGCTGATTTATTCTCTCCGAGATATCGATCGGTTTTTGCATTAAAGATTATAATTCATTACCTCGCCCCCTTTTAATACATTAAACGCTCCAAATAAAAATAAAACTGCCCCCGCCATCTCCGCCTAGACGTGCTGCTTCCCGAGGGTGCAGGAAAACATTCTCGTTGAGACGTCCGGGAACGCCAAACTCCTCGTAAAAAGAAAGAAAGATGATGACATATGTTAACTTTGTTTTCTTACGCATGCAAGAAACCTGACCTGATTAGAGGTGGATTTCAAATACAGACACATAATATCATAATCTACTTTTTTGGGGCTCCCCAGGGGTCAATCCTGGGGCCGCATTTGTTCAACCTGTACATGCTGCCTTCAGGCCAACTAGTACGCAGCTGCAATGTGTCCTATCACAACATGCAGATGACACTCACATCTCCAAGTCACTGACGGACGCAAAACTTAAAAAACTGCTTAATTTATTGGTATTTATGTTTTTGATGTTCTTATTCGTTTTCTTCTGTTTTTCTTTCTTTCTTTTTTGGGAGAATGAACAGAACAAGAATTTCATTGCATAGCAGAACCACCAGTTTTACTGTGCACATGACAATAAAACTCTTCAATCTTGAATCTTGGAAACAGCTTTCTCTGGCTGAACTCGGACAAAACTGAAATCATTGTCTAACGAAGAGAAGGTGTTATCAGTCACCTTGGGACTCGTTCTCTAAAACCCAATCATCGGGTTAGAAATCTCGGGGTAATAATGGACTCAGATCTGCACTTTAACCGCCACACTAAATCAGTGACATCATCAGCTTTTTACCAGCTAAAGAACATTGATTGGCAAAATCAAGGCAATCGTGCCTAAACCAGATTGAGAGAGTCTAATCCACGCCTTCGTCTCCAGCAGGCTGGACTACTGTAACGCCTTTGCACCGGGCTCTCTAAACTAGCAGTAAAACAGCTGCGGTACATCCAGAATGCTGCTGACTAGAAGCAGGAAATATGAGCATATTATTCTAGCACTCAGGTCTCTGCACTGGCTTCCTGTTGCTCAGAGAATAGACTTTACAACAGCTCTGCTTGTGTCCGAGTCTTCTCATGGTCTACATGGCCAAAGGACATCTCTGACATGCTAGAGTCACATCAAGCATCTGGAGCTCTGAGAAGCCCAGGCAGTGGTCTCCTGCGGGTGCCCAGAGTCAGGACTAAACACGGTGAGGCTGCGATTCAGTTTTACGCTGCCAAAATCTGGAACAGAAGACACACCTCAACTTTGGCAATGTTCAAATCAAGCTGGAAACACTTCTGGTCAACTGAAAGTATTTTATCTGCACTCTTCACTTTTAATCTTTATTATGTTTTATGGAATGATTTTTCCCTGCTTTTCTGTAAAGCACTCTGAATTACCACGTGCACGAATGGCGCACTTTAAATAAACTTGCTTGCTTAATAAGAAAAGCATGAAAAGTTGACTTGAATTCATATTTCCCTGTCTGCTAATTTCACTTAAATGCATCCTTTTAAAATAAACTTCATATTTTTGGGGGGCGGAAAATGCTGAAATGAATGTTTTCCTTGTGAAGAAGTTATTAGTTAAAATTGCAAAAATGTTTGTAATGCAGTTTTATTTATACAAACTTCATGAACAATGAGATTTTATTCATAACATAGTGCGATAATAGTCAAATAACAATATATGAATATGTCATGTTTTGAACACAATATTGAACCTAATAATTTACATTTGTGCTAGTTAAACTAATATTATTCACAATTATATTTGATTGAGTGGATTACACTGATATTATGTAATACACACAATAATATTATATTACCGTTATATTTGTATTTATTAAACTACAAAAACAAAACATTCTTATTTAATATATACTTGATTTATTATAACATTGTTACAAGAATTAAACACATATTTTTGGATTATATGAATAATATAATAATCTATCACGCAGGTATCACATAATCAATCATACTAAATATGTCATATTCACACTGTTCATGTATTTGTGTTTTTGTTCGTTGAAGCCCAAATCAGACAGTTGATGTATTATTTATAGGGCGAGCAAATGATCCAATTTTATAAAATTAATCACAGTTTTCAAATGAACTAGTCATGATTAATCACCGTTTGCAACTATGTGTGAAATATGCCCATTTTTGCTGTATTTTATGAAGAGAAAGATAAATGACAGGACACAATTATATGCGGTTGTATGTATTAGCAGCTCCAAATGAACTTAAAGTTTAAATCAAGCTAACAGAGAGCACGCATGTCTGAAAATGTATTTGCCTAACGCGAGTCTCTTTAAAAGAAGCAGCATCAAACTATAATGGCGTTATTTGAGGCACGAAGAGTTGCGTTGAAAGACACCACGTCACGTACATTGAATTCACATGTTTTGAGTGTAAATGTATTTACAGGGATTAAATGCAGCAAAGTGTTAAAACGTTAGTGACTGAAACCTGTTGTTTTTCTTTGTCTTTCTGTTTACTTAGACGACACGCCACACATAATAAAGAAGTTCTTGCGATTGTTGGAGTGTCCATGAATGCATCTCGCGGTAGTCTCGTGACAATGAGGAAGTGTCGCTGCGATGCTGAACGGGCGAGAGACGTGTTTGTGATTTGGAGAAACATCTGTGGCGTTGTTGATGTATTCAGGTCAGAACAAAGAAGCTCTAAGAGCATCAGACCCTGTGTGACTCTGTGTCTCATAAGAGAGGCGTGGCTTGCCGTGGTGCACGTGCATTAATTACGCAAAAAAAAAAGTTAGTGTAATTCATGAAATAAATTAGTTACCTTCGTCAACGTGCTATTTTGCCCCATTTCAGCCCTAATAATAACAACAGTAAAATAGCATTGTATGCATATCGTCATATTTTGAACATAATCACTTATATTTATGCTAGTTAAACTAATATTATTGACTATGTTTGATTTTGAGTTGATTATACTGATATTACGTAATCACAAATATAATGGATTATATTCCTGTTATATTTTTGCTTGTTAAACTACAAAAAATAAAGGCTAAAACATTCTTCTTATTATGATAATTTATTTATGATTTATAACATTGTTAGAAGGACTCAATACAAATATTTGTATGCTATGAATAATGTAGTAGTATATCACAGGTATACAAATACAATCACATGATCAGTAAAACTGTGTTATGTTAATGATGTCATATTCTCACTGTTCATTTTTGTTAGTTAGAAACCCCAAATTAGACAGTTTTAACGCATGCAGATTTCTTCGAACTGATTGAAAGACGCATGCAAGTATGAGAACATGCTAACTCCATTCAGAAAGGTACCGAGTACGGGGATTCAAACTGGCAACCCTTT
Source organism: Dunckerocampus dactyliophorus (assembly GCF_027744805.1). Classification (NCBI taxonomy): domain Eukaryota; kingdom Metazoa; phylum Chordata; class Actinopteri; order Syngnathiformes; family Syngnathidae; genus Dunckerocampus; species Dunckerocampus dactyliophorus. The sequence continues at coordinate 1,820,359 of NC_072829.1, read as the reverse complement.
GGCTGTGAGGCAACCTCTGTAGCCACACCTCCACCGGGCCACAGCAGTGATGGACCGACCAGTAGCGGCGTACGTCATCCACGCTGTGGCGTGCATGCATGGAAACCCCGGCTGAGTACTTTCTTTACAAATGGAAATCCATCAATAGCAAGCAGGCAGTGCGCAGGAGAAAAAGGTTCTTGTGTCCATGGCGGCCTCCTTTCCCCCTAAGAAGACTCCGGCCTCCCTGCCGCTGGAGGTCAGTTAAGGACCGGTGCGGTGGCGCCATGCTGTTTGTCAATGCAGCCTGCCTCTGTAGGAAAGTTAAGATTTAAGAAGCACTGTGTGTCCTCTATTGATTTTCACCCAAATGGCTGCACCAACCCCCCACCCCCCCACCCACCCCCACCCACAAAACAAGATCCCTCATCCCCCCACCCCACCCAGATTGATTTTCAAGGACTGGAGGAGCATTCTCTGTGTTTCTCACCTGCTTGGACTGTCACTCCAACGTCACCCTTATAGCGCTCCTCTTTCTCCTTCCATTAAAGGACTCCTCCACCTCCAAACGCCTCTTTGCCCCCCCCCATACCTCCTCGCCTCTCCTGCCCACTGACAGGCTTTCAGACAGTAAATCAGAGACATTGATCTCGCCCAGCGCCCAAATGTCCTGGATTCTGCTAAGGAGCCATTTTCATTTCACAAGGCCCGGCCGACCCCCCCGCCCCCCACCATCAGCAAACATAAACATCACTCTTCTCTCGCTCTCTCCATCACCGTCTCGTTCATACATACATCAACCGTCGCACCTTCACGGCACATCCTCATCCATGTCTTTTGTCTTATCTCATACGGCCTGTGTGACCCCCCCCGCCCCCCCCAAAAAGTTTAACCTTTAAAATGTAAGGTTTATTTGTTTGTGCGACCTCCTGATGAATACATTTCTTAATTAACTCCACAAGATGGCAGTAGTGGTATCGCGGGTGGTCAACAGCCTCATCTACCTCTGCATGCGCTTTCAAGGGTCCCCGACATGATTGCTCAACTTTGCTTAAATATGATTATATTGATTGCAATTAAGTTCCACATTGTTCAGTGTTTGAACGCAAACGGTACATTTGCAAACATGACTTTTGTAGTTGATGGCGCCAGCCACCACTAGCTAGCTCACACCGTTCAGCCTCATTTCCGGAAGTGACATCATCGGGTGACACCTCTCAGTGAAAGCAGAGTCAGCAAAGGCTTGTGGAGGTTGAAGGTCGACTTGGTTCAGTATATTTTTCATCCAAATAGTAGTCATGCCAAAATGTCGTGTTGCTGCTGGATGTCTACAATTTCTAAGTACTGTACGTTTGTTTTCTTTTCCAAAAGAGGAAGTTTTAAGACAAAAATGGATGAAGCAAGTGCAGAGAACGAGAGACAGATGGACGGCCACCTTCACAAGAAGCATTTGGCTTGAAAGCACAGTATAACGCACTTTGACAAAGGATGCATCAAAACAATAAAGAACAACCACTGCATCAAAGTTGCCACAGAAGAGTGTCATGTCTTGTTGACATAATGTCCTCTAAACACTATTCCATGGTAGCGACAAGGCTACAAAGCATTATACATGTTAGATAAACGTCTTTTCACAGCGATATGTTTCCCGTGGGGGTTGGGGTGGGGTGGGGGGTGGGGCGTGGCCACACGTACATTAAAACAGGCTATAAAGCCCCCTTTATGCTCATTTTTTCTTGCGAGAGCTACTTGGCCAAGAACTAGTCATTTTTGTGACATTTACTTTCATAGCTTACTTCCACCCAAACAAGGACCAATCAGAGGGAGTTTCATTGATCGACCAATGAGATGATGACAGGATGCTAATCAGTACGCTCTCGCTGGTGAACATGGATTAACACATTATAAAGAAAAAAGCAGCGGCAAGGGACCTCGTTGGCGCCAGAGTAAACATATCAGGTAAGTTTACGTTCATTTATGTAAGTTCATCGTCTATGCTAGCAAGATCCCGTACTAGCAAGAGTGCTCCATCAACGCTGGCTGCTTTTCCTCCTCTGAACTACTTGGATACCCCCAAATTCCCTCCGCATCTGGCAACCAATCAAAACCGTGGGAGACTCGTACAATTCGCTCTGGATGCGAGCGCGTCGCTCTCCGGTGTGGCTGCTCACAGCCGCTCCTCGCCTCCCGTGTGCGGCGCCCGTAAGACACGCCTGTTTTGGTTTTGGCACGCCTGCCAAGGGAAAGTGGGCGGGAGGCGATCGCTACAGGCCGGATGCTGCCATAGAAAGCGGCGGAGGTGATCGCTGTTGTAAAACAAGCATCGGCATATGCTGATACCGTGCTCTTTCACGGAGACTGGCCGATACTGATCGGTGGCAGATCGATCAGAGCACCCCTCGTTCCTCCCTTTCGTGTATGAAGTACTGCACATGCACCCTGGGCTTCTCCAGGAAAAGCTCCTGTACTTTGGTGTAAAAGTCTGCTCACCTCCTGGTGAGCTTGGGTGAATAATCCTCCATCTTGGCAGTCAAATTAATAAATTCATTCACTCATTCAGCAGAGCATAAAATATTTTGCATTTGTCTCTTCGCTGCCAAAAAAACCCAAATACTGCCATTTCCTCTCTATGGAAGGACGGCAGTGACGAGCACCTTCAAGCTCACGCACACCCCCACCCCTGCAGGGCTGCAGGAAGTCAGGGTGTATGAGAAATGTTTGTGCAACTTGTCTGATATCATAGAAGGTGTCAGGCACAACGACCCGACGCCGAGCCTCGTCTTAGGTTTCCGCTTTGCATTTGATGAGGAAATGTGCAAATTCAGCCATTTTGACTTGTTAAATGTTCAAAACAAAGGCATGCAAAACGCAGCTCAACGGCAGGCGTGGGTGTCATTGTGCTCATCGTGATTAAAAAGGGCTGTCAAATATTTACTGTAGCCGCGCCTTAGCTTGCCACTTGGCTGCAACACGAAGGCCGGTCTCGCGTTGCCACTTTGCGCATGTGAGGAGCCCACGGGGGCAAAACGAGAGCGGGAGCGGGGGTGTGACGCACAGCACAGCACAGCTTGCATCAAACTGTCACCAAGGGTGCTAAAGGCCTGCAGGACCCCCCCGACAGCTGCTCTGCTCCACTGTCTTCTGTCCACTGTATTTGTACCCCTGGCTGGCACAGCTGATGCACTTGCACCTTTGCTGTCATGAGCGTTTTGGCCAGTGCGCATGTCGATGCCGACCTTTAGCGTGACCTCCTCAGTGATTTGGGCCGTGCATTGACTTGATGTCCATCAGTCCAGGCCGCAAGGACGTCAAACCCGTTCTCAAAGCGTTACGGTTCCCCTCGGAGGGGCACCTGTGATTGTGAAACCACGTAATAAATACAAAACACACCTCGTGGTTTCATGACACATTTGATTGTTAGCGTTTCCACGTTGTTCTGCTTGACCAACAAACTTCATGGAAAGAAGCCTCACGTTCAAAGACATTGGACAACAACAACAGCAACAACAACAACAACAACAACAACAGCAACAACAACAGCAACAACAACAGCAACAACAGCAACAACAACAACAACAACAGCAACAACAACAACAACAACAACAACAACAACAACAGACATTTTCGGTCAAAATGGACAAGACACGAACATTTAGCAAGAAATATGATATTTAGAAATATGATTTTTTAACAAGTATTTTATTTTTTGAATTCATTTGTACTTATAAGTAAAGAAATAATAATACAAGTAAAAAATAGAAAAAAAATGAATATCCAAAATACTAAAACAAATGTAAGTACACTTCAACAAGTTTAAAAAGCTATACTGCTAATTCAGGGGTGTCCAAACTTTTTCCACAGAAGGCCCATACACAAAAATCCAAGGCAGCAGGGGGCCACTTTTGATGTTTTCACTTTTTTTTCCATTTTTTGAAAAAGGATAAAACCCCACACATAAAGGTAAACCCAAAGCGTGTTACTCTCAACACCTCAGCTTTCTTTTGTTGAAATTGTGACTTTTTGCTCTATTTTTCATTCATTTTTAATTTCTATTTTTTTTATTTTTATTTCTACAAAAAGAAAGAATACAACTGCTGTAATTAATACTAATGACAAAATTAATATATATATATATTTCAAAATAAGATGACATTGAACAAAAGTGTCCTTTTGATGCGCGTTATTGGTGGGCTCTTTCTGGCCCCCGCCCTCGTGTTTGATACCGGCGCTGGAAGATGTCTTTCAGCAGAGTTGAACAAAAGCCCAAAGAGGGCGGGGCATTCCTTGGACGCGGAGACAACCGAATGAAACAAGGCATTTCTTTGAACATGAATAATGATTTGGAGTGCATGAGAAAGTGGAAAGGAATACGCAGCTCTCTCTCTCTTCACGCCGTGTTTCTCCAGACTCGCCTTACAGCGAGGTGGCCGGTTTTCGTTCACGGCCGCAGGTGCGACTCCCGCGAGGATCTCCTGGAAAGACGACGCGGCGTCCGCCTGCACGCCGGCCCAACAGTTGGCGTAATTGCTCTTCACGTGTCAACGCAGCGAGAGGAGACGAAAGCCGCAGAGACGGAGATTACGGACAGGACGGTGATGAAAACGGTTGGCGGGATAATGAGGCTGCTTTCTTTTCATCCAGCCATCCTGTCTTTCTGTCTCCTTCCTCCTCCTGCTCATTATTCAGATTGACTGCTTGGAGATTAGCTTCACAGTCTGCTGCTTATTAAGAAAAAACCCAGAGTCCCCTCAGATGAGTTCATCAGGCTCTCCATCCAGCTTCTCCTTCATCTTCCCGCCGGCTTTGCATCCCCCCCCCCTCTTTCTCTCGGTGTGAACTCCGTTTTCCCTCCCTCCATCCTCCATCTGTTTATTTTTCCACTCTCCTGTAATGTGGCAGCCAGGACGGGAAATGAGGAGGAGGAAGAAGCGCAGGTTCAAACAGGAGGAAAAATCAAAGCGCTCCACATCCCTTGGAGACAAATGAGGCCTTTACAGAAAAACAGGCTTTCTTACGATTGCTTCTTGATGGTCTTTGTATGATATTCTTCTTATTCTTATTCTTCATCCTGAGACAGCACCTCCCTCAGCGGGCCACAGCCGCCGGGCCAAACTTTTTGCCGTTAATAAGGATCCTTGTCGGCGGATGAAAGTCGCGTGTGTGCCCGCTAAACACTCGTGAACGCGTCCTGACGCAAACAATTGAACCCGTCTGCAGATGTGCGCGAAGGGAGGGGCCGGGATGGGCGCGTTCACATCCGCCTTGTCGGCACAGCAGCTGGCATTCACACGGCATCGAGTACCAAATACCAACACACAAACACCTTTGAAATATTGCTTAAATATGCATATTGATATGTTGTTAATTCATTTACTTTTAATACATTCATAATTAGCATGTATAATATTTTAGATAAAATATATATTTATACATGTTTAATTTGTCTAACTAATTTAATGTCATTTAATATTAAATGGAATGTAATTACTTTTTAAAAACCTTTGAAATATTTTGATATTGTATATTTATACATTTTTAAATTTGTCTGATTAATTTAATGCAATTTATAATTAGATGTAATTAATAATTTTTAAATACCATGTCAATATTTTAATATATACAAATATTTATACATTCTAATTTGTCTAATCAATTTACTTTGTAATTAATAATTAGATGTAATTCATGAATTGTAATGAACTTTTACATACCATGTAAATATTTGTAATATATATAAACATATTTTTAATTTGTCTAATCAATTTAATTTAATTTATAATTACATGTAATGCGATGTAAATCATTTAAAGAAATGTTGAAATACCATTAAAATATTGGTAAAATATATGTATTCATATTTTGAATTTGTCACGTTAATTTAATAATAATTAATTTAATTTAATAAAAAAACATTAACAATCTAAAATGCAAAATTTGGGTTCAAATGCTCATTGTCAATACAAGGAGACAAGGAGACAAGGAGACAAGGAGCGCAGATGCTTGGCTTTAATAAGCTTTGTGGTGTTTGTGCACACACTGCAATCCTAATATGGGAGTGCAGTAGAGTAGCGAAGAGTAGAGTAGTGAAGAGTAGGGTAGCATAGAGTAGTGAAGGGTAGAGTAGCGTAGAGTAGCGAAGAGTAGAGTAGCACCAGTGTGTGCACATCGCACATCACAATGGCGACCCCTCGACTCTGAAGCGCAAAGTGTCAGCATGAAAGACACAAAAGCAATCAGGGTTTTCAGGCAGGGTGAAAATAAAGTAGCTGCTACTTTTGAGTCCTCCTGCTTCTGCTGCTGCTGCTTGGGGTCGTCGTCGGAGGAGGGGGAGGGGGAAGAAGAGGATAGTCCATCATCACAGTTTACTTGTCACGGGGGTCTCGGTGGGATCTGTACGCCAAAACAGGGAAAATAAAGAAATATCGGTGGGCCGATGTTGTCGGATATCCCTAACAATAACTGATGAAATAGTTGACAAACGTAATTTGATAATGAGTGAGCACATGATTGGGCGTTGGACACCGGCTCAGGCGTTGAGGGTGTCTGGTGTCCAGCGGCTCATTCAAAGGCACGCTACTGATGACGTGCATCCTTCCCATGGCCGAGATCGAGCCCCCCACCCCACTCTCAACATCCACGCCTCGTGGGATTTTTACCATCCATCGGCACAAAGGACGGGTTCCATCAAGTACCGCGCGTTTACGAACTCGCGACACTGTGCTCACCAGAAAGGACGAGTCAGTTAGCAGTCAGCGTGCGAGTGGTTAGACGTAGCATCGTATTCAACATCCACCGTTTGCACCGTTTCGTGGCCTGGCTCGTTTGAGTTGCTTACTCAGTCCGTCCCACACGAATGCTGGAGGTTTTCCGTGCTTCTGCAGTACCGGTACGTGTTTCCCGCTACATTTCTCCTCTCCTGTTGACGAGAACTGTCTTACGTTTTTGGGTTTCAGGTTATTGTTAGCTTTATGCATCATTTTAGCCGTTTGAAGGTTGACCAGATCAGCCAATTTGAATCATTGTGGTTTGAGGAATGAAGGCTTTGTGTGTTCTGGTGATCCTCAGTGAGCTTTTTTGCAGCACAGTTAGTGAGCCAAGCGTACGTTTGTAGCGATTATGTCCACACGAGAGGTTACATATGCTAACATTACACAACAACAGCACCGCGTGCAACAAATACTGCTTTATTGAGGCATTCAGGTACTTCTTGCCACTTTGTTTTTAATGTGAGCTTTTCAGGGCTTTTGCGCATACGTATCCTTTTTGCACTTTTTACTCAGGTTCAGGGATAGTCTGTTTTTATCAAACCATCTTTTCATTCATCTGTGATTTTTCCATGAGCTCTCGTGTGGTGTCTCCACAACAGGATGCAGCTAAGCAGCCAAGCTAGCTTGACTCGTAAAGCCAGACTTTCAGCTTCCAATCGGCCGTGTAGCTCATTCGGAGATGGCGCCACCAGTTATTGAGAACCCGTGGACGTGGGAACAAGGATGGGTGTGGTTAAAGCCAGGGAAGATCATTCCCTGATTCAATTTTCTAGAAGAGATAGAAACTTTCAGCTGGATTTGCTACATTTTTGAGCCGAGCACCAGGAACGAAATGCAACACAGCGTTCCCTCGCTACATCGAGGTTTGCCTTTCGTGGATTCGCTACTTTACGGATTTTTTTGCGTTTTTTTTTTTAACACCGCATGAAAGCGCATTGTGTTCCGCGTCCTTGTGGCGCATCGGAGCGATCTATCGGTGCTCTGTTGCATGTGTCTGTTATTGTATTTACCACTGCTACCAGTAGAGGGTGTTGTACGCTCATGGCAGGGAAACCAACAAACCGCAAACAAAAGACAATAAAGTTGTCATTGTTGGAAAATGAGGTTAAAACATTATGGAAATAAAATCATCATACTTTGGGAATAAATTCAGAATGTTCTTTCAGGAGACTTGATGGCGCTCCAACAAATCCATCACTTTTCGGACTATCCGCCTTAGACCTCCGACTGCCATGCACACGTGACCACCACGTGACCACCACGTGACCACCACAAGACCACCACGTGACCACCACGTGACCACCACGTGACCACCACGTGACCACCACGTGACCACCACATGACCACCACATGACCACCACATGACCACCACATGACCACCACATGACCACCACCGATGGCCACCCCGGCGAGGCATTTTTGGTGGCATGTTTTGCAGGGTAGCAAAACTTCATCACTCTCACGATGAGTAAGTCCCACACGGCAGCCATGCTTGCTTCGGCCTTGTGGGCGGGAGTCAGTCGCTTTTTACTGATCGATCGGAACACCCCAATTCTTAGCATATCATCCTTTCATTTTTCACTGCGTGGCCCTGGCTGGACAAGCGCTGGACGCCCGCGCTTGACAAGTTATGTTGTTTGTTTGCGTGGAGCTGATCCACTTGTTGCCAAGCAACTGCTGAGCAAAAGTGCGACGTGAGAGAAAAATCCTTCCTGGCGTCAGCACGTTAAAGCGTGTGGCGGATGAAGGCCCGTCTTTTCTGTTCCTGGGAAAAGCTGACTCTTATTTTCTTGAACGAGTCAGACGCAAGGTCTGAGATTCTTCTACTCGACTCTACTTTACTTCAGAAATGTTCAACTTGAGCTCTCAAAATAAGTCATCTGGGTTTTTCCAACAAAAAAAAGGTAGGATTTTTAGGATTTTTCTGCACAGACGGATCATTTCACTCGTCTTAAGGTCGTTTTTCCTCACATCTCGTCTGTCTTCTACTTGTCGAGTCCTTTTTTGCATTTAAGATGGATTTGGGCTTATTTCAAGATCTGTCAGCTACTTTCAGGATGCAACCTCATGACTTGGCACTCGTGTTAGCTGTTAGGTTGGAAACTCGCTCCCTCCACCGAGTCACCGTCACGTGTCCCGGGGCGAGACACTTCCCCCACCTTGCTCCTTCCTGCCACGTGCTAGCCCAGTTTCACTTAAAAATGTGCTGATATTTCTTATTTTAGGAACATTTCACTTTTTATCAGTTGTAATAAGTTAAAAAATAAGAATTTCCATCTTATTTTGAGATATAAAAATCTTTTTGCCAAAAATCCTCGTCCTTATATTTGCAGTGTGCGGGATAGCAGCATTTCATGCGTCATCGCGACGCAGTGAGCAGTGAGTGACGCAGTGAGCAGTGAGTGACGCAGTGAGCAGCGAGTGACGCAGTGAGCAGCGAGTGACGCAGTGAGCAGCGAGTGACGCAGTGAGCAGTGAGTGACGCAGTGAGCAGTGAGTGACGCAGTGAGCAGCGAGTGACGCAGTGAGCAGCGAGTGACGCAGTGAGCAGTGAGTGACGCAGTGAGCAGTGAGTGACGCAGTGAGCCATCTCACCCCACAGGCAGCTCGCGCGCTGCCTCGCCCGCATCCGCTACGCGGCCACAAAAAAAAAGTCCTCTTTTCATGTAAAATTGAACACGACTGCTTTGATTTCTCTGCCAATCTCGTTTAGAACGGACGGCTGGCGTTTTTTCGATGTCCGCAGGGAGCGTGGTGGCTTTCTTGCGGTTTGTTCTGATCGGTGACTCAAACACTTTCTAGAAGGCTGTTTTATTCCATCACGTGGGATTATACTGTATCCTCCTCGTTGTTTAGGATTACATTTCATTGAATTGAAAATGGGGGGGACAAATCATCTTATTTTTATAACAACATTTTAAAAGTGACAAGGTTTTATCACAAAAGACATTAAGGGAATAGAAACTCTGACTACAATATTATGACTAAATACTGATTATAAAATAACTCTAAAAAGACATACTTTATTACTTCATATGAAGTAAATATCATGAGAATGAGACTCATGTTGTCATGTTATGTGGATGATATTGTAATTGTTATAAAGTCGTAATAACATCCTAACCCGTGTTAGCCTGAGCGTTGTCAACTTACGCTTTCACATTCACTTGACTTCATTCCCGTAATATTAAAACATTTTATGAACGTATGATATGAAATACTAGTTTCTTCCCCTCATACCGGATTCAGGACTTTTTAGTAGGGACGTCCCGATCCACATTCTTTGGCTTCCCATGTCATGCGATTAATACAATACAGCCAATAAAAAAAGGTCATCCAATAAAGGATAAAATTGGAAAAAATGGGTGTACAAAATACTTTTAGTGTAGGACTAATCATGTAACTTGGCTATAGATCCATTTGTGGTGGGATGATTTAGAATATATGACATCCCTACTATAAACAAGCAGCCGTTACAGCAGCACTTCCCGTGTGCGCTCCCCGCGCCATGACACAGCAGTCCAGGCAGAGTGAGGGGGAAGTACCGCTGTAGCTGCGGAGCCCGATGTCTGACGCCCAACGTGAAACTAACTTCACCACGGTAACCGCGGCCATGGTGGTGTTGCCTTATCTTCCTCTTGCGGTTGGCACAAGTCGAGTGGCAACCAGCTTTGAGGCGCACCGACCGTGGTGGACTGTGGCCCAGACTTACGAACGTCATACTATTATTTATCATCATTATTACTATTATTTTATTATCATTATTACTATTATTTTATTATTATCATTATTACTATTATTTTATTATTATCATTATTACTATATTTTATTATTATCATTATTACTATTATTGTATTATTATCGTTAATACTATTATTTTATTATTATTATTATTCTTACTATTATTTTATTATCATTATTACTATTATTTTATTATCATTATTACTATTATTTTATTTTTATTATTATTACTATTATTGTATTATTATCGTTATTACTATTATTTTTGTTATCATTATTACTATTATTTGATTATCATCATTATTCCTGTTATGTGATTATTATCATTATTAGTATTATTTGATCATCATCGTTGTTCCTATGATTGCTTCCATGCTGCCAGTGGGGGTAGTGGTGAGTTCATTCCGTGTTATCTGGAATGTTAGTGTCGTGGTGACTGACTGGTGGCCTGGCATGCAAACTGCGATGCCCGTGCTTTGCTTTTGCAGTTGTGCGTGCAAAAGTATGGAATCACAGGAGTACCAAAATTAAAAGGGAATACGTGTGGTAAAACAAAGAGATTCATTAATAAAAAATATACAAATGTTGTCATATTTTTTTATCATTTTCTCTTAATTTTTTCTGTATTGTCTTTGGTTTTTTTGTTGTTTTGTTTGTTTTGGTAATACCATGCAAATGCGGGCAGAATGACCCGCAGCTGTGGGCTTTGGACCCACCTGACCCGCCTTCTGCCCGCATTTGCATGGTATTACCAAATGCAATGACAATATGCAATGCGAAAACGCAATTGGAAAAGACAAATACAAAACAGGAAAAACAACGGCAAATTTGAGAAAACAAAGACAATACAGAAAAAATTAAGAGAAAATGGTAAAAAAATATGACAACATTTGTATATCTTTGTATTATTTAATCTCTTTGTATTTCCACACGTATTCCCTTTTAATTTTGGCACTCCTGTGATTCCGTACAAAAGGATTGTCTTCAGAACGTTGTTGTTTCATCACACCGCGTCCCGCATGTGCAATTAACACATGATGGGGGAGGAACGCCACGCATCGCACCACTGCCTGCGCGAGTGTGAGAACACCGCTGAGAATTAACACCTTGTGATGTTTGTGTGTCTGTGTGTTGATAAGATGTACAGTAGATAGACAGACAGATAGATAGCTAGCGAGCTAGATAGGAAGCCATGTCCAAACCTTAAAGACTCTCATGTGTTCATACAGGAAGTGTGTTGTCACAAAGGTATCAGCAGGACATGAACAAACACGACGGCACTGAAATAAATCAGGACGTTACTTTTTTAGGCGTTTCCCTGATTTTTCTTTTACTCAACAATCCCACCGCGTTCCAAGAGAGAAAGCTTTTTTGCCTTTGCCATCAAGACGGCGTGAATACGCCAAGCCCACACTTTTGCCAACATTTTGTCTTCTCAAGGCTGCGCTCTTCAACTTGCGGTGGCCTGCTGATGAGCGGCCTATTGCACCTTGACGCTTCTCGAAACCGGTGGTCAGCGACCTTTTTGAGAGCCAAGAGCCCTGGTTTGGGCCGTGAGCCATCTAGACTTCAATACTGGAGAAAGAAAAGTAAAAAGACGCATATTAAACACAGCTTTGTGTTATTATTGCTTGTCGTCGTCAACATTTGTGCATTTCTGCAGTTTTTCTGCAGTGGCAGTCCACAGGTGGCCCCCGAGCCGCGCTTTGCCCATCCCTACCTTTGTGGATCTCCACCGGGGTCGGGCCTGCGGCGTGGGCTCTATGAGCAAACTACGACTTGGCTCGGTGGCTCACTGTCGTGGGCGAGCGATGGTGAGGAGAGAGAGACTGGTCAGCGCAGCCCTAACGTTGCGCCGCCAGGTGCGCGTCGATGGAGTTACCTTTGTGCCTTCGTCCTGAGGTAGCAAAGGCAGCTTTTCATCAACAATAACGTGCAACAACTACTCTCGATCCGGTGCACGTGCGCTGATGCCTCCCGCTGGGTTTTGGGAACTGGACTCCTGGCTGGAGCCTGGAGGGCGGGGAGGCGTACGGCCGCGTTCAGTGGTGAACACGCCTGCCTGTTGGTCACTCTCCGCGAGGGGAGGGCACCGATGGAATAAGACATGGTTTTTATCTCATATTCTGGTGGTCGACCGGCAACGTCCCAAAGATCAACGAGTTGGTGACCCCTCCTCTAAATGTGTTTTCTTCTTTCTGCATTTTGAAGCTCAACTTAGAACCTCCTTAAGATCCAACAAGACAAAATGTACACTCTCGTCATTTGGATGGGGGGCGTAGAACGCTTGCAGCACGTTTGTTAGTTAGCGCCCTCTCGGCAGCCGCGTAACCCCTGCAGTCACTTAATGGAGGAATTCTAACTCGTGTGTGTGTGTGTGTGTGTGTGCGTGTGTGTGTGTGTGTGTGTGTGTGTGTGTGTGTGTGTGAGGGAAATACTGGACTTACCAACAGGGAAGTAGAGAGGGAGGTTCTGCAGATACAATTCTTTGTCTTTGGGCAAAAACACACAGAAGATGACTCTGTCCAGCTGACACACACACAAACACACACACACACACACACACACACACACACACACACACACACACACACACACACACACACACACACAGAGGACATTGGTGAGATCAGCTGTTTTAAGACAATGGATCACCTTGAAGCTCCTGAGTTGTTAAGATGCTGGTAGTGTGCAACATTTCCATGATATGTGTTGTATACATGTGGTGTATACGTTGTCTATCAGTGGTGTATACATGTGGTGTATACGTTGTCTATCAGTGGTGTATACATGTGGTGTATACGTTGTCCATCAGTGTTGTATACATGTGGTGTATACGTTGTCTATCAGTGGTGTATACATGTGGTGTATACGTTGTCTATCAGTGGTGTATACATGTGGTGTATACGTTGTCCATCAGTGTTGTATACATGTGGTGTATACGTTGTCTATCAGTGGTGTATACATGTGGTGTATACGTTGTCTATCAGTGGTGTATACATGTGGTGTATACGTTGTCTATCAGTGTTGTATACATGTGGTGTATACGTTGTCTAACAGTGGTGTATACATGTGGTGTATACGTTGTCTAACAGTGGTGTATACATGTGGTGTATACGTTGTCTATCAGTGGTGTATACATGTGGTGTATACGTTGTCTATCAGTGGTGTATACATGTGGTGTATACGTTGTCTATCAGTGTTGTATACATGTGGTGTATACGTTGTCTATCAGTGGTGTATACATGTGGTGTATACGTTGTCTATCAGTGTTGTATACATGTGGTGTATACGTTGTCTAACAGTGGTGTATACATGTGGTGTATACGTTGTCTAACAGTGGTGTATACATGTGGTGTATACGTTGTCCATCAGTGTTGTATACATGTGGTGTATACGTTGTCTATCAGTGGTGTATACATGTGGTGTATACGTTGTCTATCAGTGGTGTATACATGTGGTGTATACGTTGTCTATCAGTGGTGTATACATGTGGTGTATACGTTGTCTATCAGTGGTCTATACATGTGGTGTATATGTTGTCTAACAGTGGTGTATACATGTGGTGTATACGTTGTCCATCAGTGTTGTATACATGTGGTGTATACGTTGTCTATCAGTGGTGTATACATGTGGTGTATACGTTGTCTATCAGTGGTGTATACATGTGGTGTATACGTTGTCTATCAGTGGTGTATACATGTGGTGTATACGTTGTCTATCAGTGGTGTATACATGTGGTGTATACGTTGTCCATCAGTGCTGAGCTGTGCTGCTGGTGTCCGCTCATGAAAGGCAGCAGTAAAAAAAGATGCTAGCAGGGCTAACATCCACTTTACTCTTAGCATTTCTCCCATCCTGACCACGTGCTGTTACCACCATAATGTCTCCTGTGTGATTTATAGCCAGGCTGCTTTCTGCGTTGCTTTTTTTTTGCCTGGTGTGGGAGTTCAAGTCTCAGCAGCAGCAGCAGGCGTGCGATGACCAGCCCGTAGCGCGCTTTCAATAACATCACCTGCCGGGCCAAAGTTCAAACTCTCACAACAACAAGCCCAAGAAGGCCATGCTGGAGCCGTGCTCGGGCCAATTTGTATCCGACGCTAGCACTGGGGGATGCAACACGGGGGGGGGGGAGCCACGTGATAAGTTGAATTATCGGCCATGATTAACGCTGTAGAAAGCTGATTGATGTGAATTAGTGAGATGTTTTACATTTTCAATGACTTGGAGTGTGAAATTAAATATAACAAAATAATGAACAATTATTTATTATTAATTATTCATTATTTCAGTCAGCTGAAATATTTCCCAACCTTTTAATTATTTAATGAGATTCAAATGACATTTGGATTTTCAACTGTGTAATCCATTCTGATCATTATTATTTAATGACAGATATATTTCTTTCATGGCCTTTTATTTCAGAAAGATCCACGACGGACAAGCAATGATCGGCTTGCTCATGAAATCCATGATTTGGAACAGCTGCAATTATTTGACATGAGATTTCACAATTCATGTAATTAATGAACAATTTCATCAAGTATTTGACAAATTCATTCATGATCATGTTATTGCTATCGTCGTCCCTCGCTACATCACGGTTCAAACATCGCTCCCTCACTCTATGGCCTTTAATTCATTCATAAACCATCACTTTTCATGGTTGACTACGGCCAATTATTAGGCAAAAAAATAAGCTCATTTCAGCTAATTGGAAGTATTTTTGTCCAAATTAAGCATCGTCAAGCATAAAAGTAGCTAAATGAAGAAGAAGCATTCAAATAGTGAATGTAGTATTCTACATTGGTCACTAGGTGTCAGTAATTGTTGGGTGAGACAAGCACCAGACTTGATCACAGGAACAACAGGATTGATTGCGGCTTTAAATGCTCTCACAACAGGCACAATAATAATAACATAATAACAACAATAATAAGAACATAATCAGAACAATAATAATAATGATGGCCGCCAGCCAATCGCAGGGCAGAATAATAATAATAATGATGATGATAATAACAACATGGGTTACTGTTGCAGCCACAGCCCACAACAAGCTACAGCTGAACCCCCACCGTGACTTCCTGTGGAACAGCGACTATGTAAACTGTCTTAAATGGCTTATTTTCTCTGATTCTATCCACCATGTTGGACAAGAGCAATGCAGAGGTGTTATTTCATGTCTAGAGGGCTGTAATAATATTAAAAAAAGGTCTTTAGAAGGTCCGAAACAGGTTTTCTATGCCATGATTATGAAAACATTCCATCTCTAAATAAGGAATCCTACTTTGCGGAAATTCAAAGGAACCAATTAACGGCGATAAGGAAATACTGTGTCATTTCAACTGCCAATGATTGAACTTTATCCAACTTTAATAATGATTTGGAGTGCATGAAAAAATGCAGCCTTTGTGTCCACATCTGCACATACAGCAGGTTCTTATTTAGTCACGAAGCCCAACCTGTGCTGAGGTCTCAGGTTTTGGGGTTCTGTGCACCTCTGCAGGCATTTTTTTTTGCTCTCAAAACATTCCCGCTTCCGTTGCGTGACTTCTTTTTGCACTTGCATGCCATCAACTCACTCGGGAAAACGTTTACGTTCAACTTGTGAGGCTTCGCTGGCGCTCGATGGTGACCTGTTTGGGCTCCGGTATTGCCAGAGAACGTCTCTAGGGACAGGGGGCCGCGGGGGGCGCTAACAATAACCTTGTCAACAGCCTCTCCGGGAGGCGTTAAGAGGAGTGGGAGGAGTCGAGACGTCCCGTTTAACGACCGATTGGATCAGTTGCACATCATTTGGTCTTTTCTCTGCTGTGAGTAGAAAGTGCATGTGTTTGTATTGGACGTGTTCCCATCCTGCAAGGAGCCTATTAAAGAGCAGAGCCGGCCCCCCAGGGTGAGTGGGTGTGTCAGTCACTGCCTAAGTTTGACCAATACATCTTTCTCCACAGCACACAAACAACAGCCAGTGAAATACCCGGAGGAAATGGTGGGGAAAATTGCAAATCACGCTCTTACACGCACCTTGTCGTGGTGCTCATCCAGATATTCCCTCACGGTCGCCAAGGCCTCGTGCACAGCCTTCTCGGGCGGGTAACCTAAACGCACAACAACACACACGACACTGACAAATATGCAGACAAAAAAACGCTGATGTGTTGCTGGGGTTAGCTTGTCATCAGCACAGCCTTTGGGACGGTCTGAGCTCCGCGTTAGGCTGCTTGTTACGTGTGCTTGTGTGCTTCTTCTTCTTCTTCTTCTCGCTGACACAATTCAACGTTGCAAACAACACCAATGTCACAATGTACCTGGCAAACTGCTAAGCTCAAATGCAAATGCCGTGAACGGGAATCCAAACGGCAAACACAGGAGGAATGCACCCACGCATGAATTACCCAGTGAGGGATGCCATGTGTGTCAAACCGAGCCCACTACAGAGCCCCAAATAAACCAGATCACATGCTACTCGTTCTTTTCTGTCACATGCAAAGAATTTGCCCTGTCAGCATGCATATACTACACTGTCACACTTGGGCCTTGTAGCATTAGCATTCCAGCTAGCCTTTATGAAATACTACCTGACGAAATGACAATCATTACGGGACTTGCATGCCGCTTTTACTCAAGTTGCTATCTTGCCGAATGTTAGCAAAGCAACTGTTAGCGTTCTACATTTTAGCAAGCTTTCACAAAATAGTACTTGATGACAGGACATGATGTATAATCTTTATGTATTTTCCATGGGGCTTTTACTCAAGTTGCTATCTTGCCGAATGTTAGCATACTAATTGTTAGCGTTCTACATTTTAGCTGGTTTTACCAAAATAGCACCTGTTGACAGGACATGATGTATAATCTTTATATATTTTCCATGGGGCTTTTACTCAAGTTGCTATCTTGCCAAATGTTAGCATACTAATTGTTAGTGTTCTACATTTTAGCTGGCTTTACCAAAAAGCACCTGTTGACAGGACATGATGTATAATCCTTATGGATTTTCCATGGGGCTTTTACTCAGGTTGTTATCTTGCAGAATGTTAGCAAAGCAACTGTTTACATTCTACATTTAGCATTTAGCTTGCATAACAAAAACGTACCTGATGACGTAACATGACATATAAACATTATGGGTTTTACTCGAGTTGCTATCTTGCCGCATGTTAGCATACCACCTGTTAGCATTTTAGCTATCTTAAAACAGCCACAGGAAATGCCCAGGGGGATTTTTCTCGTTTAACAGGTGATTTTTATTTTCTTTTGACGTCATACTGAATTATTGCTGTCATTACTGCGGTTGCGCTTTACAACGGTGTAAACGCTGCTGATACTGAGATGACTTTGGTATATTTGGGCAAGTTGTCCGGCATATTTCCCCCCAGGATTGTTGGAGGAATACCTCTCTGAGTATTTTCATGCAGCTCCTGTATTGGATCTCATTTTATTATTGCAAATGTACACAACGTGGTCCGTTATTAAGAAGCATCGCTGCTAAATATAACGGTCACCGTCGACGAGTTTCATTTTCCGTCTTTGTGTTCTAGCAAAGTGCGAGGACACGGACTACCTGCCAAACCCCCCACCCCCACCCCCCGAGGGTGTCTCGGCACTGTTCTTAACACTCTCTCTGCGAGAGTGATGGAGGGGATTACAGTCAATCTGACACCATCGGCACACTAATCTGCCATAATCTGATGCCTCTAATCCAAGGCCTTAATCTGGGAAGCACCTCTGGCATTGGACGAGATAACGTGCACTCGGGGAAACAAGCTTGCATTAGAAAGAAAGCGCATAGAGCGCACAGGCGGGCGCGCTATTGTTATTATGGTTGTTGCTGTTGTTCCGCATCCGAGCAGGAAATGATGAAAGAAGGCTGACCGTAGATTCCGGTGGAGATGCAAGGGAAGGCCTGCACAACAAAGAAGACAAAGAGTCAAAACACACACACACATACACACAAACACACACACACACACACAGTCAATTATCTGGCATCACCCTGAGGTTGCTGGTGGAATTTTATTTCAAAAAAACAAAAAAACACTTTTGTTGAAAATGACAAATAGGATGAAGAAGACAATAGGCCGAGAGGGAGCAGTTTGCCTGCACGAGAACAAAAATGTAATTTTGTTATGTTATTTTCATAAATATGAAATTAGTGCCTCTCTCCTGCAGGGACTATCATCATTCAGCTTACAATCCAACGTTAACGTCAAAGAAAGATGGATGGTCTCATTAGAAGGGAGCCTCCTCCTTTACACACATTTACCTCTGCGCTAAACGTACCGCGTCCATACGTCCTCCCGGTCAGCCGCGTGCGGACGTAAACGGCAGCTGTCAAAAAGCGTTTGTTTCGCGCGAGGGCTCACCAGCGCGTGCGGGCCTGACGCAGCTGTCGCGGCCTGATTGGCCAGGCCTCCTTCAATTAGCTAGCTTCACTGCTTCCTGTGCGTCCCCCGCGTCTGTGCAGATCCACCGGAGACGTGCAGGTTAGTCAGCGTAGACGTGCACTCATTGTTGGCTCATGCAAAGGAGGAGTCCTCAAACTTGTACTTGCAAAGTACTGCCATAAAAAACTACAAAACATGATACCGCTATCACTGATATTTATTATTTGTATTACATTTATTAGCATTATTAATAAACGCACCATATAAGACGCTCGAAAAGACACTGGATCGCAGGACAAACCCAACTGCTAAGTCGGTGTCATGTGGTGGAACTACAAGGGAATCACTTCCTCCACGTTTGGAAAGTTGATGATGCATGATATGCTGCTTGAACTGTACACGTCGAAAACACTCTGCTTTATGAAATATCACACACTAAACCAGACTACGTTGATACCACTGTCACGGAAATAAACCTCTTTAGACAAGACAATGCATGACATGCTGCTCGCTGCCGGTCTTCATTTGACTAAGATTGAACTACTGAAGGAGAAAATGGAAGTCATGCTGGCTGTTGTCTGCTACACGCCTCAAAAGTTGATGACAAATTACGTAAATTAGCTTCTCCTTTGTTCACGACAGTGCATGATATGCTACTCCAACTGCAGATGGTCAAGAACACCCCAGCTGCCTTTATGTGATATGACACATTAAATCAGCCTACTTTGATTTCCACTGTCATGCAAATAAGCTTCTTGATGCAGACAGTACATGATATGCTGCGCCAACTAGGACAGTCAAGAACATGCTGCATGCTAAAGCTGCGTACTTTGGCGTCACCGCCACGAAAACAAACTTCGTCAAACAAGGCAGTGCATGACATGCCGCTCGAACTACGGATGGCGAAGAACACTCGGGCCGGATTTACGTCATGCTGCTCAATCAGCATACTTTGACTTCTGAGCTTCCTTGCACAAGACTGTGCATGCTATGCTGCTGGAATGCGGACGGTTAAGAACACCGTGGCTGTTTCTTGTACGTGACATCACACACTAAATCAGCGTGTGTTGATATCACTGTCACGTAAATAAGCTCCCTGATGCAAGACAGTGCATGATATGCTGCTTGAACTATATATTGAACTACATTCTTCCTTTGAATGTTCTCAACTCCTGTTTCAACGTGCTGAGCATAAGAATGCTCTTCAGTGGGGTACGCTGACATCATGTTGTTCTCCTTGAGATACTAAAAACTGGTCGCGACTGACTCAGCGGCGCCTCTGCTGGTTGCACCCATTTTCACACCATTTTCATTCCATTTTCACACCATTTTCATTCCATTTTCACACCATTTCGGAGGCATTTGCGACTCGTCAGCTTTGTTTTGCTTTGTGAGTCGAGACTCTGTTTTCTCCGCTCTGTTGTCATCCTCATTTTCATGTCGCTGTTTTTCCTCGCCTGTGACACCTCTTTCGCCGAGCCCCCCCGCCTCGAGTGTTTCATAAAACCGTCACACAACTCAAAGAGCCCCCCCCCCCCCCCCCCCCCCCCCCCAACCCCCTCTCAGCAGCATCTCTCAGTTTGAGCGCAACGTGATGAATCCACCCGGACATCTTTTCCAAGCTCATCTCCAGTACATGGTTTCTCTCACATGACCCTCCACCCCCCCGTGCAACGTTCCCTCCATCTTACCACAGAGCGAGCGCTGTTCTCCGTCGCCTTCCGCAGGCTGTTGCTGTAGCACGACCTCAGCGCGCTCTTCTCCGCCTCTCCAACGCCGCCCTGAGCTATGGGCCCCACCGTGTGGATCACATCTACGCACAGAGAGGACGACCACATGACATTTCTGTAACGATGCTGCATGTGTGCTGCGCATGCAAATGTGCAGGTTAATAAATGGAATATTTTCATAGAAAACCACTTTAAGCCTTTCTAAATACAGCTTTTACATCATTAGAGCCCTGTAGCCATGCAATAACACCCCTATGGTCACCTATTATTCTGTTTACACCACATTGCTCAACTGTAAAGCGCATTTGCTGTGAAAAATACACCTTACAGTTGTTAAACGGCCATTTTTATTGTTGAAAAAACCCTCACACTAAATGATCAATATCTAAAAAAAAAAAAAGCCAAAAAACAGTGCTTCTCACCTCATCTCTAACAGAGAGCCCAGCCACCCTACGGCATAATTAGCTGATAAAAAATACATTACAATAAACACACGAGTTTGGAGGATTTTGCTTCCAATTGGTGGAAAAAACCCTCGAGCTCAATTTGGCTGGATGAGATCAAATGTACGCACTGCAATCAGGGCAGCCAAACAAACACTTAGCAGGATGGTTAACACGTAATACGCTGCGTATCAAAGAAGACGGAGCTGTGATTGAGCAGGAAGTTGTTCAGCATGTAATAAACTGTAAGCTGTTGAAAAAAAACTATTCATTTAGCAGGATTCTGTTGAAAATATAATGTGACGTTAAAAAAAGGTACAAATATTGTTAAAATGTATTTCATAGGATGTTCGAATGCAACGCCATAATTAGAAAATACAAAATAAGACTTTTTTTAACGTACTGCACTGCAACTAATGAAAACAAACTAAAGCTCAATTTGGTAGAATTAGATGAAATGTGATGCACTGAAATGAGTGAAACAACACGATAATTTAGTTGTTCAACACGTAATAAACAGCAACGCCATTCATTTAGTAGGGTTCTATTTAAAATGCAATGTAGAAAAATTGGTAGGGTGTCCCAAATGTAACGCAACTGCATCATTAGAAAATAAATGATTTACTTTGAAATGTAATGCACTGCAATTCATGAAAAACCCTCAATCAAGTAGGATGGTGTAAAACACGTGATTCTATATGTCAGAGAGTGGCAGCTGCTTTTGATTTATTATTTTCAACTAACATCAGCAATATTTGAGTCATCTTCCTCGTTGGTATGCTGTATATTCTTTGGAAATATCGGATTTTGTGGTCTTATTTTTATTGTTTCTATTGAATTTAAATGTGTGCATTATTTGTATGCATGCAGTTATCATGTTTCTCCTCATTTCTTTCATAAAATGCCTTAGCAAATTCCTCTAAAATGCACTTTGGGCATGTCATTATGTGTCTGAATGTTTACAAAAGATTTTAAACCCAAATCCGTTGTACTTTGTAGCTAGTAATGTCACACACTCGTTAAAAACAACATGAAAAAGGATTCATTACGTAGGAGCGTGTCTAAAATGTGATGCGATGTAAAGAAAAATATAATAATTATTTATACTGTAGGATGTTGTAAATGTAATGCAACGACATGACTAGAAAATAAAAACTATTTGGTTTAAAATGTAACGCACTGCAATCAATCAAGTAGGATGATGTCAAACAACAAGGATTCATATGCATGATTATTATTTGTATTATTTTCAACTACAATTAACAACATTTCAGTCATCTTACGCTTTGGTATAAACTCTTTGGAAATATTGTGGTCTTACTTTGTGCATTTCTTGTATTAATTTGAATTTATTCATTTATTTGTATGCATGCATGCATTTATCGTGTTTCTCCTCATTTCCTTCATAAAATGCCTGAGCAAATTCTTCTTTGGACGTGTAATTATGTGTTTTAATGTTTAAAAAAAACAAATTCATGTTTGTACCTAGTAATATAACGCACCTACTTAAAAAAAACAACACACAAAAGGATTCATTCAGTAGGATGCAGTTTAAAAGGGTAACCGGTGCGGCTGAGCGGTTGAGTTCCATTTCTGGTCAAATCAACAGTTTGTTTTTCCTGCAGGACAAATCAAATGGACGTGATTCATTTCAATGGAACTGATTAAATAAAGTGCATACAAGGTGCGTTGCATGGAACGCACAGAGCAGTGAGACTGGCTTTGCAAGCGTGGTGAACAAGAGACAAATCAGCAAGTAGGAACATTGAAGCACTTTTTCCACGATGACGCTGCAACAACTTCGTCTTTCCTGTCTGAAAGACGCTTTCGGAGGCGAACACTGCGTCGCCGCGTCACACAAACAGACAACCTCCCTGAAGGCCAGTAAGAGTGGCATCATCGTCATTTTGTCAGCGTCTTGTCTTCCTCAACGGTTGTCAAAATGTGTGAAGAACTGTAGCTAGCCTGCTAATGAACACACGCGGGGAAAACAAGAGGCATCGTAAAACATTTGGTGTTAAACTGTGATAATTAATCACCTTTTTGTTGTTGCCCCCCAGACTAAATGAATACGCCGCTATCCCCCTCCACACACACACACACACACACACACACACACACACACACACACACACACACACTCGTGGGTCAGATTTATCTCCAGTTAATTAAGATGGACATTTACACAGCACACTGGCCCCCATGCACACACACCAGCACAGTTAACAAGCTGCACAGCACTGACTCTAATCCAGCCCCTGGAGGACCCGGGGTGGGGGGGGAGGTGGGGGAGGGGCAGCCAACAAACACACTCCACACAGTACAAATGCTGATCTTAGATCTTATCTTAAAAACAGACACTGAGCACAAAGCCTTGTTTTTGCCCTCTCGGCTGCCACCATTTACTGCCCCCCTTTGTTTTTGGACGTCGTAGTCAGTGAAATAAGCACAATCTAGGCTGGGTGCTTTGTTTGCAAACACGATCTCCGCGCTTTTAGGTTGAACGTAAAGCTCGTCTTCACCGTGGGCCACATCACAGCTCCGGTTAGCCTCCGAGCGCCGCATCTAACTGTGAAAGCACCCATCCACCCATCCTCTATGCCGCTCGTCCTCACGAGGGTCGTGGGGGGATGCTGGAGACCATCCCAGCTGACTTTGGGCGAGAGGCGGGGTACACCCTGGACTGGTCGACTGTGAACCCATATAAATGTATGATTATTATTATTATTACTCTATGATGTTTTACATTAGCAGAGCAAAGCGCAAGCGTAAGGTTTTTGCCGACTCGTTAGTTTGTTCGTGTTCAAAATAACTAAACAGTTCTTTGCCGTCACACTTCCATGAAAGACATTACACGGCTGTAGAAGTCCTAATGCTTCTGCAACATGATATGTTTGTCCACAGGCTGACCAACACAAACTGGCAGGTGCCGTGATCCAACTCAGTGTGGACTCACTGAACATGAAAGAGTGCAGTGGAGTCCACAGATGTGGAATGAAAGGACCACATCAAACCACTCCGTGAGGAAGCGTGTAGTCCCTGAGAAATCACTTAGCAGGACGGCGTGAAGACGCAGTGTTTCATTCAAAGACGTGGACGCCCATTTTACATGCTAATGCTGTCACAATGTACCCCCCCCCGGCCGCTCTTTGCTCCATTTCCCTTTCCCATTTTTAACACGACTAGCTGGCCCTCACTTATCGCATCGCAAGTCAAATGTGTTGTGTCAAGGTTCCTTCATTAAGGATGCGTTTCTTCTCTCATAATCCAGAATAGAAAAATCGATCCGTCAGTTAGCCCGCGTGACAACGCTTTGGTTTCGTTTCCCTTTTATGCCTCACTTCCTGTTGTTTGCCTCTTATTTGGATTTGTCAACCCATCCAAGCCATTCCACCATGAAAACATTCCACACATACAGGACCTCAAATTCACATTCCAAAAGTTCCAACTTTTCCGGACATTCCCACTTTTCCTTTGATCTTAATTCCTGTAATTTCCTTTGACCTTAATGACTCTTAACTACTTCAACATTTTTCAACCAATTCTAACAATTCCAACATCAAATCATTCAGCACAATCCAGACATTAAGGCTACCTATTTTTCACAAAAAAAAATCAAAATTTTTCCCCAAATTCCCACTTTTGCAGAAAACGAATGAACTCGTACGGAATGCTACTACTTCTACATTTGTCAACCGATTCACCTCATTCCAACATCAACTCATTCAACTAAGTCAGGACGTTCGTGCTATTATCCA
Organism: Dunckerocampus dactyliophorus; assembly: GCF_027744805.1. NCBI lineage: Eukaryota > Metazoa > Chordata > Actinopteri > Syngnathiformes > Syngnathidae > Dunckerocampus > Dunckerocampus dactyliophorus. The sequence goes on along the minus strand of NC_072829.1, from coordinate 1,795,551 downwards.
CAGCACAACAATTCCCACTTTTCCCCAACATACCCATTTTCCTGGAATGTTGAATGCCTTTGATCTAATTAGATCAAAAGCATTCCATTCAGCGTGTTTTGCAGGGTGTAAAACTTACATCACTCTCCCAAACAACAGGAAGTCCCACACGGCACACATGCTTGGTTTGGCTTTGTGAAAGGAAAGTGGGCGGGAGATGGTCGCTATAGGCTGGCTGCAGTCATGGGGGCGGAGCTGAGTGCAGTTGAAAAATAAGACCCAATTTTTGAATATAATGTCACATGAAATAATATATCAAAGATGTTTCATTGTGTGGTTTAGGCTTTTTAAGTGTGCAGGAGTGGGGGGGTACATGACTTCCAGCCACACGTCTCAAGGGGTACGCAACCGCCGCTATAGAGAATCTCTGGCTAGCATTATTCCAGGACGTCCTACAAAACTCTGCTGTCATAAAGAGGACATGTCAGCATAAACATTTTCATTTACAACGTTATGACTTTATTTGTGAGTATTTGTTGAGATGTGAAAGACGTGCCTGCTTATTGTATAGAAAAAGAATAAAAGAAAAATAAAAGAAGAAGCTGAATGTGTTTCTAAGGTGTGATTCTGCTTCTAAACTGTTAGGACGCACAAACAACCACTGAACTTTGGAAATTCCAACAGCCATAAATTGGAATTCTACATCAAGCGTGATGTGTTTTGGCTTAAGATTTAATTAGCGTTTAGCCTCTGACCCACTAATGAAGCGACTGAAAAATTAATACAGTATTAAATTTTATGTGCTGGGATGTGACGCTCACCGAAACAATTATGTTTTAATAAGAAGGAGGGTGATTTGGATTTAAAATATTACTGTAACGTGGTTTATTAGCAGTAACGCTATAAATGGTGCTCCGTCATTCTTTTCGGGCAAATAAAAAGATGAGTTAGCTCATTTGCCAGGGAAATTACTGTACCAGTGGAAAGTGACAGACAAAACAAATGCAAATGCCAAATCCTGGCGGGAGTCATCATCGAAATGTCGGACGACCCGATGGACGTGTGCTAAAAATACTTTTGCATTGTGCAAATGTGCAAACTGAAGAAGCAAGCTTTTAGGTGGACAGACTAACTTTTGCTGCACTCGCTGCGAAATTAAGGCACACGCTGCGGCTACGGCCAGCATGAATCAAAACAGACTTTAATTGTATTGATTTAAGCTCCAACAGCATCAGTCTTGCTTTTGTTTTTGTTTCTGCACTGACCGCGCCGCTTTAAAAGCGAAAGCATCCCGACAAGATGAATCATTACTGTGATTCATCAGGTGCTCGCCCGCATTTAGAATTGAAAGCACGGACGACTCCTTGAGTATCGGGAGTTAACACAAGCAAATACACCAGTTTAATCACCGCCATCGCGCAGGAAATAACAATAAAGAAAAATAGACTCTTTCAGGAAGACGTAAGTGGCGAGTAGGACGAGTCTCAGTGTGTTTATACGCATCATAAATGTGTGGCGCTGCTCTCTGTGGGAGGCGGCCCAGTGGAAAGGTGAAGAAGAACGATTTCAAAAGAAAGATGAAATATTTAAAATGTAAAAAAAAACTAGCAAAAATGGGCAAAAAGAGCAAAGAGTGAAGTTGACACTGATAACAGGCTTTTTCACCGACAGTAAATCACAAATATGTTTTCTTCTTCAAATATACTGTCACTTCTACAAAATATCAAAGTGGCAAAGTTGCACCCTTTCCTTTGTCAGCATGCGGCCCTCGCTGGAAAACGGTTGGACACCCCTGTTGTGGCATATTTTTAGGTTTGGACCAGCTGAAGTGTCCTCGCAAAGACGAATTGTCCAACAACAAAGATGAGATATCAGGAATGGCGTCACACAAGGATAGAGAGACACAAACACACACGCACACACACAAACCCCCCCCCCCACACACACACACACACACACGCTGTCTTACAGGGTGATAGGAGCTTGTTCTACCACAGGGTGTCCAAAGTGCAGCCAGTCTGAAAATCTAATTTAACAAGAAAACCAAAACAAAAAAACAACAGAAAAAATGGAAAAATCAGCAGTCATTTTACAAGAATAAAGTCAAAATGCAAAGAGAAAAACAGTGTAATCTAGCAAGAAAAAGTCATAATTTTACAAGAATAACGTTGTGATAGTATGAGGAAAAATAATGTTGAAATAAAGTTGAAATTTTAAAGAAAAAGATCTAGATGTGTGAGTTGTAATCTTGTGAAAAACAAACAAAACAACTAATAAAGTGTCATTTTTGGAAAATTAGGCTGCAAAAATTGTTACGAGAATAAAGTTAACATTTTATGGGACTGAAGTCACAATATTATGAGAGAAAATTTACAAAGATGAACTGAAATATGGTCCCATGACCTATGGTCATGACCTTTGGGTCGAGACCGAAAGGACAAGATGGCGGGTACAAGCGGCCGAAATGCAGGCTGGCCGGGCTCTCCCTTAGAGATAAGGTGAGAAGCTCGGTCATCTGGAAGACACTCGGATCCGCAGGGAGGAGCTGGACAACGTGTCCGGGGAGAGGGAAGTCTGGGCTTCCCTGATTAGGCTGCTGCCCCCGCAACCCGTCCTCGGATAAGCGGAAGATGATGGATGGATGGATGGATGGATGGATGGATGGATGGGTAGGTGGATGGATGGATGGATGGATGGATGGATGGATGGGTAGGTGGATGGATGGATGGATGGATGGATGGATGGATGGATGGATGGATGGATGGATGGGTGGATGGATGGATGGATGGATGGATGGGTGGATGGATGGATGGATGGATGGATGGATGGATGGATGGATGGATGGATGGATGGATGGATGGATGGATGGATGGAAGTTGAAATATTTTTAAATAAAGAAAGCAGCAGTAAAGACTGAAGTTGACACGAGTTAGGCTTTTTCATCTGTGTCACAAAGTTGCGATGCAGGTTTTTTTCTTGAAATTTGCATAACTTCTCCCAAATATAAAATGGCCCTTGCATCCTTTCATTTTTCAGTATGTGGCCCCGGCTGGAAAAAGTTTGGACACCCCTGTTCTAGCATATTTTTAGGTTTTAACCAGCCAAAAAGGTCCTCACAAGTGAAAATGAAAATGTCCCCACAACAAAGGTGAGGCATCAAGAATTGTATCACACAAAGATAGACACAAACCCGCACGCATGCGACGCATTGGCATGGAGACTGGCTGCTGAGCCAGCGGAGCCCAGCCGACATGCCATGGCTGAGACCGAATGAAACAACCGTTCTCCTCTCACGCCGTATGGAAGTGGTAAGTTTTTGGCTTGTTTGTCCTTCTTCCCCACTCCGTTTGAAGCACTTTAAGTTTAGAATAATACACTGGAGAGGCTAACTAGTTAGCTCGCTAGCTGGCTATAGCGGCAGCCGTCTGTTATGTCCCTGCAGGGATCCCGTAGCCGAGGCGATGTGGTGTAAACAACGACTAATAGGAGCGTAAAAGTGACTATCCATCCATTTTCTATGCCGCTTATCCTAATTAGGGTTGCAGGGGCATGCTGGAGCCTATTCCAGTTGACTTCAGGCGAGAGGCGGGGTACGCCCTGGACTGGTGGCCAGCCAATGGCAGGGCACATATAGACAAACAAGCATTCACACTCACATTCATACCTATGGACAATTTAGAGTCTCCAATGAAGCTAACATGCATGTTTTTGGAATGTGGGAGGAAGCCGGAGTACCCGGAGAAAACCCTATAGTGACTAAAGGGGTGTTATTTCATGTCTGCAGGGCTCTAAAAATGTTAAACCTGAAATTAAGAAAGTCATAAACAGGTTTTTTATGCTCTAACCTCGGAAATATTCCATTTATTAGTATTGAATCCTACTTCGCTTATTGCGGTCGGGTCTGGAACCAATTCACCACGATAACGGAGGGACGACTGTAATGTAGGTACTGTTAAGGTTTAGTAACGTTTGAGCTATTCTGCGACAGAACACTACTCGACCCAACTCACATCGGAATTTGGCAACACAAAACCTCAAGACAGTCACATCGTAAGTAAGTTTTTTGCGCCTCTCGACTTTTGTCGCATTTCTGAGCCATAAAAAGTCGCCACAATAAAAATAGGATGCCAATGGTTGTGTGCCTCATTCTGGCATCTTGCTGTTGTGGACCAGTCAAAATGTCCACTCACTGAGAAAATGTCCACACAGTAATGGTGGGATGCCAGGAGTTGTGCTGCACAAAGAAAGATAACACAACACTCACACACGCACACACACACGCACGCACACACACACACACGCACGCACGCACACACACACACACACACACACACACACACACACACACAGTGCGCTAAACATGAATCATACTCTAATAATGGCTGTGTAAACATTTCGCCACTAAACCAATCATCATCATCTTTATTTTGCGTCGCCTCATCCTTCCACCCGTCCCACCTCCTCTCATCCATCCTTCCTTCCTTCCTTCCTACGTCTGCACGTCTCTCCGTGTCACTCGCTGCGTCCTTTGTCATCGCCTTCCCTCCATCCATCCTCCCCCCCATACTTGGCACTTATCTCATCCCGTCATTCCATCTCCCTTCTTGCCCCCCATCACGCCTCTCCTCCACCCTTTCTCTCACCCTTCCCTCGCCCCTCCATTATGCTCCTCTCTCTTCCTCACACTCCTATTCACACACGGTCCGCTTGCTTTCCTTCGTCCTGTCTCCAGATGCCCACCCCAGGTTTTAGATGAGGCAGACGGGGGTGGTGGGGTGGGGGGGGGTGGGGGGGGTGTCGTTGATGTATGGCAGAACTAAAGCAACCCTGGCGATCGATAATGTAAACAGGAGCAAAAGAGAGGCGGTAAATAAGGCCCACTCCTGACAGATGTGTCTCGCTCAGGTGACGGAGAGAGAGGGAAAGAGGCAGGGGAGGGCTGACTGTGTGTGTGTGTGCGTGTGTGTGTGCGTGTGGGGGTGTGCGTGTGTGCGTGTGCGTGTGCGTGTGAGCGTGTGTCAGTTTTTGCTTGTTCAATGTGAAGGGCAAACCTGTTAATGCAGATGTAAACATCCAAACAATCCACACTTGGTCACTTTTAATCATCTACCACTTAAACACCAGCCAGAGATTCTCTATATGACAAGAGCGCTCCGCTGTTTTTGATGATCTACTGAACAACAAGAGTCAAAGATCCTCTATATCAGTCATCCTCAACTGGTTTGATTGCAGGACCCAGCATCACCCCTCAATTACAAGTGGTACGCTGTCCCTTTCTGGCGCGCTCTTCTCCAGCAGATATCTGCAGCGGTGCGTCGGACGGACGGCACGTTAAGTCTCAACTCGATGTCCTACCTCTCGCAGCCAAGCTTGGAATGATTAGTATTTCACACTCACAGTTTCACAGTTTACAGCTCATCAAAATGGTTGCTATCATTCAATGGTTCACAATTCAATTCAATACGGCAATAAAGATAATTATACATAATTCCTGAATAGTTGTGCACATAAGCCAAGTAGTATGTCAGTCACAGTTAGCATTTGTTAGCAAACATGACAGACATCGGAGAATTGAAGATGATTATGTGAAAGACAAGGCGACATATTAAAAAGCTTTCAGCAACGGGCACATTTTCCAGTTCGTCATGAAATGATGGTATCACAAACAAAAGTGTAGAAAACACACGTTTCTATAGTGGAGTTCAAGACGCAACGCATGTTACCGCTGACTTAGTTTCATCCGTATTCGTAATAATAAAGATGAACGTCACCATGGAGGTGCAACAGCGAATCAGGAGGGGGGCTTAGTGTCAGCTGACTGATGTCATGTGACATCTACAAAGTGAGGTTTATGATGACCACACTACCTTCAATCGCGGTCGACGCAACGGGCAGCCCTTCTCTATATGACAGAACCCACAGCAAACGCGTGAGTCAAAGATCCTCTACAGGACAGAAGCGCACTCTTGTTTTTAGGAATCTGTTTCAAAATGTTAGTGGCTCCAAAGTCTTGAACTCGGCATAGCTGCTGTTTTTCAGAACGTGCTGCCAAGTTTGGCAGTGACCTCGCGGGTGTGATGTCATTTACGTGCCACATGTGGCCCGTGGGCCGCCTGTGGACGAGCCCTGCTTTCAAGGTACTTCCACACGAGGAGGTGATTAAGATCTGATGTCAAACAGACCAAAGGCGGCGGTGTGATTGTGTTGTGAAAACATTTGATTGTTCCTTAATTACATGCACATCTCCTTGATTCCTGCAGGTCTTCGCTTCCCTCGTCTTCCCTTCAACACCCCTGTGAGGTGAAAATTGTCACCTTAGGCTAATTAGGAAAACATGCCGTGGCGCTCCTAGTTTGTCTGTTTACAACGCAGCCACAACTTCATGTTCGGGATTCATTGTGCGCATTAAATGTCACATCGGGTGCTTTCGCTGTCATTTGCAGCACCAGATGCTTCAAGTCATTCTCTGGGCTGCGAGCATTTTTCCTGCACCACAAATATGATAAGTTTACTCCATATCCATAAAAAAACCTTACGTTACACAAACACCACCAATAAACTAAACGTTTGTAAGACATTTGAACTTCAAGAAAGACAATCTGCTAAAGACACCAGGAGTCAATTAGATGAATGAGCGTGGTTGTAGAAATGTCCCTGTGAATGCTCTCGTTCATCCGGGTCCTTCTCGGGTCCTTGCATTGAATGGATGGCAACTGGACTGTTCAGGATGTCTTAGAAGATGTTTCGCCTCATGCTCAAAGACTAGGTGGGACAAACACTAGTCAGACTAGATAGGACAGCTCAAGTCTGAGAACACGGTGCAAGACCAGTGTATTTGTCCTCTAAAGAAGGAGACATGTCCAGACAGGAATAGTTGAGCTCTTTTGTCGTGTCAAATGACGGCGGTTAGGATGCAATGGAGTGGGGCCTCTGCCCGCCAACGACGGTTGTTCGGATGGTATCACCCTCGTGAGCATCCCATTCAGATGTAATGATGGTCATGGACCCACCTGAACCCAAGGTGGCTGTGCCTTGTCTACTTCTTGGAGCTAAACCACGCAGGACAGCATTGCATGTGAGAGATTCAACTCTCAACATTCTGGATGGAGAAGACAGATGGTTTGAATTGTTGCGGCTCGAATCACACACGTCTCTTTACCCGGTCTGGAAAAACGTCAAAGCCGGAGGAACCCTGTGTCACACGTACATGTGCAAGCAATGTTTTAGGTTATGTTGAAAACTGTTATGTTGACATTTTTCATGTCACATGTTTGTGTGGCCACTTGTTGCTAGGCAGAAGTCATAACTGCCCCAAAAGCCAATAAGAAAATAGCATATGTCATGCCAGTCAAGAAAAAAATGCTAAATTGCTACAAAAAAAACAACATAATAATAATTAGAAGATTTTGAGACACGTTTTGAGCCGCTGCTCTGTATTAAATATAAACTAGCTGATGGAAGCCTTGTGGATGTTTTGCAGTCGCCGCGTACGTTGAATGTTTGAATGTTTCATTTGCGGATGGAGAGTGACATTTTCCATGTGGGTGAGAACACAGCTGGAGCTGGAGGGGCCCGCAAAGATAAAGAGCTACAAAGAGAGCGAGAGAGGGAGAGAGATGTATCACTCTGTCAAAAACTTCCTTGTTGTCCTCACTAACTCCCCCCCACTTTTTGCTCCCTCAGTGGCCAATTACCGCTAATTAAAACCTTACCCACCCAGCACCCCCATCCCTCTCTCTTCAAGACCCCTATCTCACCGCTTCGCCTGTCACACTGACAAGCTCTCTCTGTCAACTCGGTGTTTCTGCCTGGCGACATCAACAAGCTAAACACCCTCTTTCCTTCTCAGCATCACACTCACTTTCCTACCTTTGCTCGCGCTCTCTGCTCCTCACACTCACCTTCCTCTCTTGTTTTTCTCGCTTCCACGGCATCAGAATCATCGACATCATCACCATCCTGTCATTGACGGTTGTGTTTGGTTGGCGCCGACAAAAGCCTTGACAGACCTCTGGGCCCTAAGACTGTTATGCTGAGATGCTGATACTGATGCTATTTTTTTCCCTCATTTGACACCGTTGTGGATTTTTCATGGCTTCTTCCTGCCTTTGTGTCAGCAGAGCAATACGGAGGTGTTAACAACCTTCAGCAAAGTCGCTGATGAGGCTAATGATGATGTTGAGGACGAGGAATGTGATGATTTCATTCATTAAATAATTCATTAATTACGAGACAACAACCTGGTAAAGCAAAACAGTTTCTTTTGAGTTTTTTTCACTCGTCGATCAAAACGAACTGCAACAACTACAGAATTTTGTCTTTTTTGTAGAAATGGAAATTGAAAATGTGGAATTATGGGAAAAGTGGGAATTTTTGGAATGTTTCAATCAGCTGAGAAGTGTGGAAAAATTCCATTCATTTCCATTTTTGGAATTAGAAAATGTGGAATTCCTGGAAAACCGCGGAATATTGATTGTCATGTTTCGCTATGATTTGGTGTCGCGCTACCCCAGGACGCAAGGACATGGCGGCAGGTTGGCTCAATAAAGTCTGTAAACATCAAAACGCAAGCTCACACGGACTGGCACGAAACACAATAACGAAGAAGGCTAGGAGGTACAGCTAAGGCACACATGAAACTCACCATGGGAGGTGGAAAACAGGAACACGGACGAAAATGAGACTGAGACCAGAAAACAGGAAAACAGATGAATGAATCCAACACAACACACAGGGAACCATAGTCCCAGGAAAATCAATAAACTGGAAAGGAGTGGAAGCCAAATTACAAATCAGAAGCAGGTGTGCTCCCCAGCTCCCTCGAAGCACAGTAAAGATATTGCACTCAGTTCAAACAGGAAACAGACAACAAAATAAACCCACCGAACTGGAAAAAGAAATAACCCCGCCATAGCAACATAGCTGCACAACAATTTCCACGCAGAACGGCTTGTGATGAACCTTGCAAGGCATTAGTAATAACATGTTTGGCGATATTATACCCATTAATACCAGTTATGCAACACAATGCGTTTTAACCATCTTTCCCATATTTTGCATCCTGCTGGGATTTTTTTAAATCCTCCCCAGTTTCATTACGTCGGCACACTCTTGCCTCACTTGGGTTACTGTTGCTCTTCAGGCCTTTTCACCCTTGGGCAAAATATAAAATATACTTTACATAAAATAAGATCATTGCAGCAGACCACTGATGTGTGTGTGTGTGTGCGTGTGTGTGTGTACGTGTGTGTGTGTGCGTATGACACATCAAGCGCTGCAAATAAATGTTAGCATTTATATATATTTTTGGTTTGTTTTTCATGTTGGATAGTCATCATTAAGATGATCGGGACACAACACACAGCACCTTCTAGAAATACGCCACAGTAGAGTATATTACCGTCCAAGCCATCACCTTTTATCAGTTTTCCGTAAGACATAATGTCATGTAACAAACACTTTATTGCTTCTTTGCTCTTGCAACAAGCTGGAAAGCAGCACTGAGAGGGGCTAAAGAACATTGTGTCTGTTTATGTTAGCGTCCCGTCCATCCGTTTTCCGCCCTCTGTCGTATTTCCAGAAAGGTGAAAAGAGATAGATGGGGCTGAAGGGCCCAAACAAGACCTGAGACTCCTTTTTCTTGATTTTTTTTTAGGATTTAAGAGCACTGTCCGCTCCACTGAGCTCAAACTGAGGCGGCGCATACAAAGGGGCCAGCTCGCCTTTTTCCTACCTCCTGATTTAAAGGCAGATGAAGAAAGGCGAGGGCCAGATGGAGCTGTGTAGTGAGATGGCCGAGACTGAAAGGGGGGAATGGGGGGGAGAGGAAAAGGATGGACGGGCGTTGAATGTGAAAAGCAGGAGCACCGACGCGTGGCCTCCCAGGTAGGAATGTGTGGAGGCCACAGGGGAGGAGACGGAGCAAAGGGGAGCCAAAGACGGTTTTAAAAAAAAAGCACAAAAGATGGGTGACATCCAGTCAAGCTTTCTTTAAATCTTATGCCAGTGTGACGCCCACCTGGAAGAGGGGATAGGCTTGAACACACACACGCACACACACACACACACACACACGTCTGCCAGCACATGGGAACCCAAATCACCTTCATTCTCAACGTCTCAACGGCTGTGAGGGTACCCCACAATCACATTTTAGTACCTTTTTCTGTACAGTTTTTATTGGCCTGCAGCGCATTGTAGAACAGACAAAAATGGGAAAATATAAAGCTAAAAGAATCGTTTTACAAATGCATCAATATATCTAAAATATCAAAGTGGACCCCAGCATCCTTTGCAGCCCTTGCTGGAAAATGTTTGGACACCCCTACAGTAAGTGTCCATCATGCACAATATACTGTATAGTAGCAATGCTCTGATCAGGGTTTTATGCTGCAAACAAATGTAAATATTAGTCAATGACAACACAACTCAACACAAAATGCACTTTTTAAATTAAACATTTTATTACCTACATGGCCCTGTGTGAAAAAAGTGCCCCCCCCCCCACACTCCCGTTAAAACACAACAGAGATGGATTGAGATCTGTCAGTGTGGAACAGATTATAAAGCCATTTCTAAACCTTTGGGACTCCAGCCAACCACAGTGAGCGCCATTATCCACAACATGGAACAGTGGTGAACCTTCCCAGGAGTGGCCAACCAACCAAAATGACCTCAAGAGCGCAGGTACGACTGATCCGAGAGGTCACAAAAGACCCCACAACAACATCCAAAGAACTGCAGGCCTCACTTGCCTCAGTTAAGGTCAGTGTTCATGACTCCACCATAAGAAAGACACTGGGCAAAAACGGCCTGCATGGCAGAGTTCCAAGACCAAAACCACCGCTGAACAAAAACAACATTACGGCTCGTCTCAATTTTGCCAGAAAACATCTTGATGATCCCCAAGTCCTTTGGGAAAATACTCTGTGGTCTGATGAGACAAAAGTTGAACTTTTTGGAAGGTGTGTGTCCCATTACATCTGCTGCATTTCAGAAAAAGAACATCATACCAACAGTAAAATGTAGTGGTGGTAGTGTGATGGTCTTCAGGACCTGGAAGACTTGCTGTGATAAATGGAAGCATGAATTGTGCTGAAGGAGAATGTTGGTGACCTCAAGCTGAAAGCAACTTGGGTTCTGCAGCAGGACAATGATCCAAAACACACCAGCAAGTCCACCTCTGGATGGCTGAAGACTTTGGAGTGGTCTAGTCCAAGTCCTGACCTGAATCTTATTGAGATGCTGTGGCATGACCTTAAAAAGGTGCTTCATGCTGGAAAAGCCTCCAATGTGGCTGAATGACAACAATTCTGCAAAATTCCTCCCCAGCGCTGTAAGAGACTCATTGCAAGTTATCACAAACGCTTGATTGCAGTTGTTGCTGCTAAGGGGGGCCCAACCAGTTATTAGGTTTAGGGGGCCATCACTTTTTCACACAGGGACATGTAGGTTTGGATTTTTTTCCTCTCTTAATAAAAAATTTCATTTAAAAACTGCATAAAGTGTGGAATTGTGTTGTCATTGACTAATATTTACATTTGTTGGATGATCTGAAACGTTTAAGGGTGACAAACATAAAAAAAGAAAAAAAAAGAAAAAAGAAATCAGCAAGGGGGCAAACCCTTTTGCACACCATCCTGAATCTTCCATAACGAGACATCAGAATTCGGCCGTTAACAATTCTTTGCTTCACAGTCAATTCCTTCAAGTTGATGCGTCTGTTACCACTACAGTCTATTAATAATTCAGGCTTCATCTTCATCACTTTTGTTAATTGTCTCGATTATACCACTCTATACTTTATACTTATACCTTTTCTCATTTCCATTAAAAACATTGAATCCATTTAAAAAAACAGATATAAATTAACAAAAAAAATTCAAATGAATTACAAACTAACCAATTCTGAATAAAATAAAAATGAACAACTTCTAAATGAATTACAAAATAACATTTAAATGTATATCAACGTTTCATTACTCCCATTACAGCATAAATAAGCCACTGCTTCCACAACAACGTTGTCCTGACCGTCCAAGCACAAAATAGCATGCAAATCTATGCATACTTTGCCACCAGGGCTGGAAGACGCAAATGTCACTTGAGTTCCATATCCACGCTAGCAGTTCCCCAGCGACAATTTGCATTTTCTGTCAAAGCTGAACCTTAACCTTTTGTCAAAGTGACATTTTGATTTTTACTGTTAACAATAAGACGTAAGTCAACATGAACAAAGTTTACATTTTACAACTTACCCTGCCTGTCTTTAAAGGGAATTGGTTCAAATATTTCACCTGTTTCATCTATTTCAGCTGCAAATAAGTTGTGAGGAGGCGTGGTCATTTCTTGCCAATGCGCACCATTTCCGGTTACAAATAGCGTGCCAAGTGAGTATGTGCAACCAGAACGCAAACAGTGCACAAACTAGTCTTCATGCTTTTCAGACGTACAGTGGACCAGGACTTGACGGGTTGTGGACATAAACAGACTCGACTTAAACGGGACTGACTGCAAACACAATAAAATGAGAGGAACACATCAGATCTAAACTGGGGGAAAAATGATGTTGAATATGTTTCCTGATAATAAGTGGGTGATGTATTAGTAACAAAATGATGCCACATCATTTGATAGAAATGAAAATGATCACCCTATAGAGGGGGGAAATCAAAGACACCCCAAAAATGAAAGGGAAAATATCATCAGGTATCAGGAAAGATATGGAAGATCATTTCCCCCCAGTTTAGATCTGATGTGTTTTCTAAGTGTTCCTCTCATTTTTTTGAGCAGTATATTTTCTTGTCCGTGTGATTCAAAAATGCTGTCGGACGAATTTGAACGTAAAGCACCCAGCACATAGCCTGTACCGGCATTTTTCCAGCCTTGTGTGTTATGTTTAAACAGCACAGATATGGAATGGAGGGCGACGGTCATGCAGAGAATATTCAACCTTTGGGAGGTAGTAGCAGACGCTGGGCTTTGCTGCAGGAGTTTGATGTTTAACACCTGACACTCGCACTTTTCCTGTCACACCAGTTTTCATGCATCTAATTGTTACGATTGTAGGTTTCTGTCACTGTGTTGTGGCAATATTCAGTATGGCTTTCCTTGGCTCGATGTGACAGGCACATGGATTTGGTGAGCCAAATTTCCAGAAGAGGTAAGTAAGGAAGAGGACGAATGACGGCACCCGCGTTTTTCTTGTTTTTACAACCGTGTTGAACAACAAAGAATCGAGTGACAGCTGAGCAGAAGGAGGAAACAAACTCAAAAGAATGCAACAAACCACACATGACATGTGTGCAAGATCACTTACAACGGTGCGCTCCAAGTACCACCTAGAAAAACCAACAGACTGTGACCCAAGACGAAATAAAATGCCACTGCTGCTGGACCGCTTTGTAAGAGTCATTTGTACTCGGCGAAATCTCAATTAGAACGACGTAACATCCATTTTCTATAGCACTTGTCAGAGAGGGTGAGTGGCAAGGTACATCCTAGACTGGTCACCACTCCATCACAGGGCACATAAACACAAACAGCCATTCACACTTCTGGACATTGCAGTTACAGTACTGACCCAACAGTGGAACCTTGGTTAACATCATGGGTCCGCCTCTAACCGAAACGGGTGCTAACCAAATCAATTTTTCCCACAAGAAGTAATGTAAATCCAGTTAATCCGTTAATACAAAACAGGTTTTATAGTTTTTATAGTTTTACCATTATCGTTTACCTTCAGTGAAGACGTGATTCTTGACGTGAACGTGGCAGCGAGACACCACACGGACGCCACCTTCCTGTTTTGCCAGGACTTATTTCTTGAATTCACCACTGTTTGTTAAGGGAGAAGTAACCGTAAATGTTCATTTATCATTAGTCAAAACATATTGAAATACAAACAGTATGTAGTATTGTGTTCACTAGGGGGCAGTAAGGACACAAAACATTGATGAGACTTTGTGATACGTTTGTTATTGAGCTAGTGAGCTAACCAGTTAGCCTTGAATTTATTTCTTCTAAACTTAAGAAGGCAAAAACTTACCACTTCCGCACGAGATGGGAGGAGAAATTGTTTCCACTCTTATCATGTGGGACATGCCATGTCTGACTTCATGGCTTCATGCAGTGTTAAGGTAATGTCATGTAATTAAAGTCTCATGTTTTGTGTCATTACTGCCCCCTAGTGACCAGAATACTACGTATCCCTTGTATTTACATATGTTCTGACTAATAATACACCATAGTCTACTACAAAACAGCAAACTGTTTTTAACTAAATTTGTTAATTTCTGATTAATACCAGCACACCTGCTTCTGATTGATAAGATTGTATCGTTTTTTTTCTATTCAAATGCCATCCTTCCAATAAAGCCCTTCATTCCTTCATTTTCCAGAGCACAGGGAGGAATCTATGAATGCTTTGCAACATAAATGTTTCCTATTCAGTTATTCATAACTCGAAGCAGGCCGAAATGTCAGGAATGCATGAAAAAATCTACACATCCGAGCCTCGGATGCCGCTAACAAGCCTCCCCCTTCTCCGTCGCTTTCGGCCCGCCCTCTGGCACCTTCCCCCGGTCCCCCCTGCGTGTGGTGATGTTCTGTGTCAGGGAGTAGCAGGGGAGCGAGGGCCAGCTGGGGAACAGGTTCTCCGTATTGGTACACAAGTGAGCTCTGGGGCGGGGGCTCGTCAGGACAACACTACGGGTGCACGCTCCCTTGCCAGGCAACAAGAAACACACCTAAGCAAGCGCTTGGCTGACGCGCCCCAAAGCTGACAGGTTGTTGATTTATTGCCGCTAAGTTTGGCTTAAATGTTAATGAACTTTAGCCAAGCCTGCTCAGAGTTTTTCCAGCCGTCATTTGTCAACACGTCTAAATTGCATGTGACTCCTGCTAAACAGCAGCGTCGGTGGGCCGTGCACTCGGCATGCTGTTGCTAGGTTACGCTGCAGAGATGCTGCCGGTTTAAGTGACGGAGGGGCTCCATCTGTGGGGACTGATGACATCAGGTCCGAGGGACCATTTGGCAAGATTACTTGAAATCTCACATCTGGCAGCGAGACTGTCGATACCATGATCAAAGGCTTTTGTGACGTACGGCTCAACCCCGGTAGCCCATGCGTGGGCTGTCTCATGTCAGGTTAACTGGAGACTCTACATTGTCCATCGGTATCAATGTGAGTGTTAGTTTGTCTACAGTATATGTGGCCTACGATTGGCTGGCAACCAGTCCAGGGTCTACCCCACCCTTTGCCCTGAGTCCGCTCCAGTATACCCCCGTGACCTTAGCGAGGACAGGTGGCATAGAGGATGGATGGCTGGTTGGACATGACAACAATATTACGCTAATGTTTACGTGCACCTGCAAAACACCCGACCCTGTAGTATGCATGCCAGGCTGCCACTTTGTAAGCAAGTCAGTGTTTTGCAAGTCTCAAGACTTTCATTTCAAGTCAAGTCCAAGTCAGGACAAGACAGGTCGAGTCAAGTGTGCCCCGCGCTGGACTCGAAAGGGCTTCGGAATGGGAGTCGAGAGTGCTGACCGTTGGGCCAAAAGCCCAAAGACTGCAACCCAGTGGTCAGCACAGCTCATCCCGGGGGAGTGAGACTTGACCAACGTACACTTGCGCAGCCACACCGGCTGGCATCCCTTACACAGGTCTCAAGTCATACGCTTGCAGTTGCATAAGCAAGGCGCCTCGCGATGCAGTTATTTGTGTTTCACAGTGGCTAACTTCTTTTTACACTTGTGTGACAGGGGAGACTGTTTGTCCCCTTTAGCCTTTGTCAAGTATTTCACTGATTAATGTTTCTTTTGCTTTTTTGATGTCATACAGCAAAGGGCTCTTCAATTAAAATTGAGCAAGGCGGGAGTGTCATCCCGGGCTCGTGGCACGTAGAGGAAGCAGGGCATCAGGGCCGCTTTTGGATTGTGAGTGCGGCGTGCGACTAGTGCGTGATAGGTGGGCCCACTCACTTCCATTGCAAGATGGGCGCACTGGAATATGGAACCTACGGCTATCGTGACCAGGAGAAACACAGCGTGCAGAAGAAGAAGAAGAAGAGCCGCCCCCTTTGGCCGGGTAAGGCGCATTAATGTCGGATATGCTATGCGACCAGCCGGTGTGCGTCCACGGAGGTCGAGAGAACTAGAGTGTTCAGCTGGAGGACTCGTCCTCTGCGGGAGGAGGCGCTACCGTGGCCGGGCAATGTACCCAATCCTCTGCCTTGCGCTTGTGACATGGCTGCGTGCAAGGTTTTCCTGTGTGCACACAGAAAATAATTAGCATGCCAATTTTCTTCCTATGGGCTTTGCGTGCTGTCTGCGGGTTTGGAAATCCGTGCGGGCAATGTGCGTGTCTCTTGCCACTTTCCCCACGTAGCCAGCGCGTAGGAGCACGTACGTCGGAAGGTGACTCCCCCTTGAGGTTCGTTTATGCAACTGAACTGCGATAAGAATTAAAACTTTACGATCGCTCATCGTTTGAACAGACAAACATTTCCGACAAACATTACCTGAAAAGT
The DNA here is from genome assembly GCF_027744805.1 of Dunckerocampus dactyliophorus. Taxonomy (NCBI): domain Eukaryota; kingdom Metazoa; phylum Chordata; class Actinopteri; order Syngnathiformes; family Syngnathidae; genus Dunckerocampus; species Dunckerocampus dactyliophorus. The sequence goes on along the minus strand of NC_072829.1, from coordinate 1,779,039 downwards.
ATCAATATTTTGATGTGAGAATTGATTTTCGAGCATGAAGAGCTGGTATGGGAAGTATCAGCGTTTCAGTATTGATCCGCGCAACACGACTTCCTGTGTTTAACATGTACTGTATTAGCTAGGGAACACATCATCAAGTGTCATAGCAAAGGTAATAAAGTTTTAGATTCGGTAATAAAAAGAAAATAAGGAAAAGTGTAGTTTGTGCTGAGTCTTTATGTAATACTTCTCTGAATTATTACTTTTTTTTGCTCCAAAAAATTAATTGGACACATCGCTGTTTCATCAGGCTATTAAATTATGTATTTTGGTATTGAATTATTGAATGTATTTGTTACTCACATGCTTAATGTGTCCCTACAAGTTCAGTCTCTCGCTGGCTGTCTTCACTGACAAAGATGTGGCGATGCATCGTAGCAGGAATGATCACACAATCACAAGATTGTTGTTTTGCTTGTGACAAACCTCCACACGCCTGCACTACGCATTTAACACACATCCTCCCGCTTTTCAAAAAAAAGAAAAAAAGGCCACTTTTGAAATGTTTTCGGGTCCAAATAACACTCTTTACGGCTAAAAACGGTGTTGCATGACAACCCCTTCCACTCTTTTCCACCGCTGCCACTTACGCCCTGAGTCTCCACGCTGTCTACTTTGTCATCCCTGCTTTGCTTTACCTCCGTTGTTGCTGTCTACTTCCTCTCTTCCTCCCGCTGAGAGCTAATCAAGACCCGTTGTGAGTGTTTAAGCACTGAAGCACACGCATGCCTGATTATTGCTGGGGCTCTGTATTTTGTCTGGGAGGGGAAGGGAGAGATTTTGGGACCACATGCTGGGTGACAACCACCTCCCCACCCTTGCACGCATACAGTATAGACCCGGTCGTCATAGAGCATGTCCATCAGGAGGCTGTCAGCACGCTGACATGCTCCTGAAGTGAGGAGAATGCAGTATCGTACTCTACTGGGAGCGCAAGCAGAATGCAAGGCTGTGTGACAAGCTGCACATGTGCACGCAAACACTCACACGTCAACCAACATAAGAGAGCACGCTCTTTCATACGTCCTTTTTACGCGTCCTCTATTTGCTCGCACACAAACACAAGCAACACTCTTCTAACCGAGCGTGACTAACACATGAACGCCACACACACGTTACGCTAACAAGCCTGCTCTCGTTATTTCTCTGGCTGGCACACGCAAATTCATGCACTGTAATTAGCAGAAAACTGACCTTTTTTTCTTTTACATTACATCTTTCTTTTACATCTTCCCTCGTTTATCGGTGGGGAGAGCTTCCAAAAATAGCCGCAATAAATGAAATCCATGAAGTAGCCCACTATATTTTTGTACAAGGATTGTACTGTATTTGTTTTAAGGCTGTAAAGCCCCCCCACCATACACTTTATACACTTGACAGGCACTGACATTTCATCACATTTCTCTTGTTGAAACACTTAAAGTTAAAATTTCGTTTGAATTTTAATGATCAACTTACGAGATTGGACACAAGAAAATAAGTGACTCACACGTATTTCACTCATCTGATCGTGGCTTGTCCTGGCGCCGTTAGGCCGTAGCGTTTTTGTACCCTCCTCGTATATTCATCCTCGTCGTCCTCCATGAACCGAGCTAAGCCGGAAGGCACGGCTCTCAGTTGACCAGTCCATCGACGTTCCCACCCTCACCTCTGGTCATGAGCTTTGGGTCGTGACCGAAAGAACAAGATCACGGACACAAGCTGGTGGAATGAGTTTCCTCCGTATGGTGGCTGGACTCACCCCTAAGAGATCGGGTGAGGAGCTCAGAGTAGAGCCGCTGCTCCTTCACATGGAGAGGAGCCAGTCGAGGTGGCTCGGGCATCTAGTCCGGATGCCTCCTGGACGCCTCCCTGATGAGGTGTTCCGGACATGCCCAGCCAGGGGGAGGTCCCGGAGCAGACCTAGGACACGCTGTCTCACAGCTGACCTTGGGGTCCCCCCGGTGGAACTGGATTAGGTGGCTCCTCCTGAGGGGAGGGGATGTCTGCTAACCTGCAGCTCATCCTCCGTATATTTAGGCTCAAAAAGATAAGGTTCAGGATCCTCATTTGTCCAAAAGTAGTTGTCATCGGCGGCGGCGGCTCTCATGAAGTCTGCCGTGATTAGTAATAGCAAACAGACACGCTCTTTCTACGCTGCTGTTGTTGACCGATGTACCGTCAGTTCCTACGGGCTATGTGAAATCAATGCGCCCAGGAAAGAAGTTCTGGTAATGTTTAAAATGATCAAAATATGGCAAAATACTGTAAGTATTACATGTTGTCAGGAATGTACCTGTTAATGCATGATCACAGCATGGATAGAAAACCACAAAACCCTCTTAAGAGTGTCCCATTGCGTCCATTGTTAGCTCCCTCATGCTAACTGTTTTTCTCTCTTTAAAAGGCGCAGAAAAGGGAAAGAAATATGTGTTCATGTTTCACAAAAGGATTGTGGATGATGGGCAAAACTAAAAAAGGGCAGTTTAAAGGCTTTAAAGTGCAGAGTAAACGCTTTATAGCACTTTTCCTTCACTCCTGTCTCCTTTTCAATCACATCTTCACACACGCTCAACGCTAACGCCTGTGGTTTTAACACATCAAAGCCCCGACTGCGAGAAATAGCACAGGATGTGACAATCCACGTAGTGGCCGTGCTGGACCTCCACTTTTTACCACGGGAGCGGTACGACACACAATCTTAGTGGTTTTGAAACCGTGACTTTTTCATGGCGTGGTGTTCCTTGAAAGCGGTCAGCAGATCATGTCCATCGTGAGGCACTACAACCAGCAGAACATTGCAACTGTTTTCATTTTAAATAGCAACATTTTCATTTGTTGGCAATAATTACAGTTTAATATTTTTAATGATTATTCTTAATGTGAGAATTTTTAATTTATTTTTTAAATTAAAATATTACATTATTCATTTTTTGGACAATTACCTGCTAGCACTTTGCAGTTTTTTTTTTTAATATTTCATTTTAAAAATCAGCAAAGCTGTTTACTTCAAAGCTGAGCAGTTTTATGTTTTGCATTTTGTTCCCGTACTGCACCAAAAACGAACCAAACCGTGACCTGAAAACGGAGGTACGTGCTGAGCGGCGTTGATGGCGTACTGTTATCATCTACGTCTCAAACAAGCTACATGACAACACGCAAGCTTGCATTATGGGACTTGTAGTAGCAGAAATGCATGCGTTACACAGATACTAACTGGCCCGTTTAGCCTTAAAACATACAGCATGTTTGCGTCCATTTGTTTCCCCAGGACTTACTGGAGTGACATCAAGCATTGCGTTAAACTGCTCCAGTTGATGCCTAAACGGATGTTGGTCACACGGTGCCACTCAATCCTGGCGTTTTCAAAGGGGAAGGCAGCCAGCGATATTATTATTATTATTATTATTATTTCTATTCCTGCAGATACCTGGATGCTGATGTTGATGTTCAGACGTCTGCATGATTTATGTGACAAGGAAACAGCTCTGCTTCCCTCTGCTTTCTATTTTATTCATAAAGCCGTGTGACCTTTATTTATCAGTGGGAATGCCACCGCATGGAACGACCCCACTAGAAAACACATTCCCAACACTTACAAGCTAGCTGGATGTCCACACACACACACACACACACACACACACACGCACGCATGCATGCAAACACACACTTTGTACTCACACTTGGCAGGGAGGCCGTAGCCGCACGTGACCTTTGCTTGTCCGGTGTGGCAGCCATGGAGGGAGGCGCACTCTTTCATTAACAGCGGCCCTGCGCCACGGTGGATCGCTCCATCCACTGGAGGGGCACAGACAAGGAGATTGAGGGCTGGGTTAGCTGACTTGTATGAATCGCCTGCGGCCGAGACTTTTAGTGGACTGTGGCGGCTGCCAGTCGGCTGCTGCGCTGCACGGCTCTGGATGATGTGAAGTTTACTCCCTTTTGCAGGTGTTCACCTTCACCCTCTAATCCTCCCCTTTGCTTTTTAAAGAGCAAAAGCATCTGGATCTCTGTACGTGATGGATTTAGGGCTGCTGCCTTGGTTAATTGCTCAATTTAATGTGTGATTAACGACTCGGCTGACTTTGACTTTTTGCTCAATTAGTCTGTGGTAATGACATTTTCATAAATCTACATAACATTCAGGAATGTGTGTGTCCATCTTTGATCCGCAGCAGGAAGGAAGAACATGAGCGTGTTCATTTCAAGGAGGGCAACGACAGAGAGAATTTTTTTATTTTTTATTTTTTATACACTCCTGATCCAAATCTTAAGACCAGTTGAAAAATTGCAGGAACGAACATTTTGTCAATGCTGATGCTTAATCGTGCGCAGTAGGTCAATATTCCCGTGACCAGTGGCGGAGCTTCGGGGCGGCCAGGACTCAGCCGCTGCCCATTCCCACATACGACGACTGCTGTTTTTGGTGGACACGCTGTCAAAGCATTTGACAAGACCTGCATATTTTGATACGGTGTAAAAGCAGTTTTGACGTCCTAGCCTTAGGCGCAGGGGTCATGTTCACACTGGTGGGAAATAGTCCAAAGTTTAGCTTTGGTTGACCCCCAGAACTCTAAGGTCTGCCAAATTTGACTTAATCTTTCAGCAAAAATATGGTCAGAAAAGTCAAACAAGAATCCAGAACCCAAGCAGTCAAACAAAAACGGGAGCATATTTCACACTTGCAGTAGCTCACATTTCAGCCACCGTTTTTAGTAGATCTTCTCAAGGGACGTGACTATGCTTATACGTTACGATACACGATACACGATATACGATATACGTTATACGATATACGATACACGATATACGATATACGATATACGTTAGAGTAGTCAGTGTACAGTTTGTAAAGCGACATAAAGTCACTGGAAATGAGTCAACACGCAGTCATTATTGTGTCAATAGCTGGCAACGTCGTGAGTAGCAAGATGATTGTGTCTTGCCGGCAGTCATGGCCATGGTCTGGCTGCATGAGTGCTGCCCTCACTGGGAAGCTGGGGTTCATTGAGAGGAAACGTGCACTGTGACATTGGTCCCCTCCCTTGGGAAACTGGGCCAACGATAACGAGCCCAGACACACCCAAAACGTTCTCCGAATACAAAGTCAGACTCATTTACTTTCTTTGTATTTTAACTTCCACCCACACGTCGCAGCTCTGCCAGCGTGTCTCATCGCCACGTGTGCTGTGCTCAGACCAGCTGTTGCGGTGGCGGAGGCTCAGCAGGTGGTCTGGGGTCATCAAAACCGTATAGTGCTTAATTGGCGTATTGCACGCCGTGTCGCACTGTTGTGGGACGTGTTGTGCCGTGTCCTGCTGAGCTGGGTGGCAAAACACACACGCTCATGTTGTCGGTGTGTGTGTGTGTGCGTGCGCGGATGGACCTTTTCCAACGACAGCGCCTTTTGACTGCAGGCCCGCTGGGATACATCACTCACAGGATGAACACATGCAGCATGTGTGGCGGCAAACGCTGCAAAATCCCACATTAAGTGACATCTGTCATCCAGTCGAAGAGCGGCTCAAAAGAAAGTTAAGTGTCTGGTGGAAGAACATCTGCAGGCCATGTGACATGTGACCTCTCACCCCTGCATATGTGGATTTCAGGGGATGGTTGGGATTTCTTTTGACATGAAGTTGTATGACATCCCCATCAGCAGTGTGCTCCATCAGCGGTGACTTAACCCCCCCAAAACAATATGTGTTCAAAAGAATAATACACGGGGCTTCTCCTAGGATGATTTGAAGCTGTGGTGGTGGGCTGCATTTTTTTTTTTTTGAAATTACAATTTTTTTTATGACTTATTTATTTATTAACTAAACTTTTTTCAATATCTAGCAGCACATGAACCGAGAACATTGCAAAACTGTGTTTTAAGTGTTTTAAAGACAAGCCATAAGTATTATAATGATTACAGGAGAGCAAGATTGTTAAGCGATCGTTAAACGTAAGCTGTGATGATGATCGATGATCGACGTATGTCATGAACGTAATAGCCACTTGTAGCTGTGGGCTAGCTAGATGCTGCCAGCCAGGCATGTAAACAAAAATGCCAGAAAGTGGGATGAGATTGAAACGCTGGCATAGATGGGCTCAGCATGTGACAAGCCGTCCTCAATTGACCACACATTTTACTGGCTATTGTTCATTCTCCCGATAATAAAAAACTAAATGAAAGTCAACACAAGAGGCGTCGTGTATCTGGTCACATGCGCAAGTGCCAGCAAGGCAGACAAGTGATTCCGGCGCATGCTTATCAAAATAAAGTGCAGTGAAACATTTTTAGGATACAGTAGTACCTCGCATAACGTAAACCTCCTTTTACGTAAATTCCACTGAACATAAAGAATTTATGTAAAGTTCACATTTTCATCGTATTACGGAAGAAATTCCACATAACGTAAAGATTCAAGTCGGTGCAAGTTCAGAAATTGGATTTGAATAGCTCGCGCGACAGAGAGAGGGAAGCATTTTCCATGATGAACAGAGTACACTTGGTGACGCCTTCTGACGCTTCACGCTCTCATTGGCTGATGATCGGGGCACCGCCTACGCTCGCATCTCATTGGCTGACTTATACAGCGCGTACGTGAGTTTGTGTGAGAGACAGGCTTCTCCCTTCAACCTCCCGTCCTCATCGTAGTCGCCCTTAAACTAGTTGATTGTTTTTGTTTTTCAGTTTTATTCATTTACAGTAATCTTATTTATTACCTTATTTTATATTGGAATGTTACTCTACTATGTTTATGCTAACGTTTTCTTATATTTTCCCACCATATTTGGTGGACTTTGAATATTTTGAAGGCCCAAAGGGGTGAGTTTGGGAAGATCTTGGAACGGATTAGGCTATTTACATGTATTTTACGCTTCGTATAACATAAAATCCCTTTAACATAAAGGTTCTCAGAACGGATTATTTACGTTGTAGGGGCGTCTACTGTATTTTAAATGGTTTTCAAAGTAATTGTGGTCAATATGTGCATAAATAATAATCTATATGTATATATCTTTATAGCATACATATCCATTCATACAATATATTACTTAAAATTGCTTTCATGTTTAAAAAAAAACAACTCATTTTTAAGGTGTGGCGGCTTTTATTTTGTAGTGGTGCACTGTTACGATCAATTACATGTAGCGGAAACCCTGATACATTTCATCATAAAAATCCACACATTTTAAATTTTGGGACTTTTGTTGTTGTGTTGTTGCCGCACGGTGGCCGAGTGGTTAGCATGTTGGCCACACAGGCAGGAGATGTGGAAGATAAGGGTTCGAATCTCCGCTTTGGCTTCTCTGTGTGGAGTTCGCTTGTTCTCGGGTTTCCTGCCACATTCCAAAAACATGCATGTCAGGTTCATTAGAGACTCTAAATTGTCCACAGGAATGAATGTGAGAGTAATGGTTGGTTGTTTACATGCGTCCTGCCATTGGCTGCCACCAGTCCAGGGCGTACCCCGCCTCTCGCCCGAAGTCAGCTGCGTGACACTAGTGATAAGCGGCATCGAAACTGGATGGATGGACGTTAAATTCTATTTGTAAAATGTGCCGCGGGTCAATAAAAAAATAGCTGCAGGCCCTGATGTGTGTTCAGAATTCAGCCAAAATGGTGACGACACATTCAGTACGCATCATTGTCTATTGGTCTATCCATGCATGCGCTAGCGCTGGCGTTCTCATGGCTTTCTAACCTTAGACAACCACGCTTAAAAAAAAGGCAAGCGCTATGCTCCAGCACAGCGACACTGCGTCACTTCAGAGCGCTTACAAATATGAAGAAAGAATTCGCAAGCTGTGGAAGGGAAGCCGACAAAGTGATTGATGTGTGCGAGGCCCGGCGGTATTTCTCAGGCGAAGGCCTCGCTGCTGGTGCATTGCTGCTCAAGGATGGCCTGTGACTCTCAGCATCAATGCAAGCTGTTAGCGCTACACAAGCATCTCACCCAGTCTCTCTGATCGTACTGGCAAGCACCAAGAAGATTGGATTGAAATTATTATTTTAAAAAATCAGAAATATGGATCCATGCTGCATTGTTTATGGATGGCTTTTACTGATTTCGACAGTCGGTGTTTCTCTTTCGTTGAGCATTATTCAAACGTCATCAGGAGGCCCGCCACGATAATCAATAAATCAACCGCAAGATTAAAAAAAACAACTCGATAATTTTGCCGGCCTGGATATCTTGACATGTGCATGCGTGTTTGTTTTCCAAGCTGATGAGAAGAGACATTATTACAGACAGTAAATTTAAATATTCAAAACTAAATTGGTGCCTCAGCGACACAGCACCGCAGCTTCAAAAAATCCCTGGGGAAACCCTGTATTGTCATTACATTCATTTAAAAAATGGTCTCAAAATAATGTTGGCAATAATATCGGACCGTTATCGTCCAGCAAAATGTGTTATCGTGACAGGCAACGACTTGATGCAGCCGTGAATGGAAAGCGTGTGAAAAGAGGTAGTAGTGTTTCCCACACCGTCATATCAGGCTTGAAATACTATCCGTCATTATTGATACAGCAGCCCTCACCAAATTAGCATGGCCGCAGTGTCAAAGCAGCCTGTCAGTTCATAGCGCTGCGTCTGCGTTGCATGCAAATGAAGCTGGTGAACTAGTTAACAATCAGCCATAATTGGCTTCACTTAATGCCGCCAACACATATCAACACATTGTCATGAATTAGTCATGAATTCAGTTTACATTACAAGTCGCTAAAAATCTTTTAGGCCCTGCGTTGAACTCATTTCCATATTCCAACAACAAAAAAAAACAAACAGAATTCATTATTTAGCCTCAATTAGCATACAAAATAACACGTCAAGGTTTTTTGTACAGCGGATGCTGGGTCCTTCAGGGATGCAGAGATGGGATGAGGATATTACGGATGAACAATGGGGCAACGGCGAGCCTCTCACACAAAAGACAGGAGGGCTGGAGAGCCACGCTTGGAGGGAGACAAAAGGGCTTTGGAAGGGGATGAAATGCAGGTGTGCATAAAGGAAATTCATATTCCGGAGAGGACGAATGCCATGGGTGCAAAGGACTGGGGAGTGTTTTAGGAAGTCCACTAAACACCTTTTATTTATTTTTTTTTTTTAGAATTTTGCCCATCATCCACAATCCTTATGTATAAAAACAGCTAAAAAGAGGCAGGTAATTAATGCCGGCTAGAAAGCCTGCTATTAAAAAGCTCCAACAAGGTTTTCTATCCATGCCGTGAGAATGTACTAGCAGGTACATTTGGGATAACATTTTAGCTCATTTTAAGCATTTTGGGCGCATTGATTTCACATAGCAACATAGAAAGGAACGCTACACCTAGCGTTCATTTTTCCAAACTCAAAAACAAAAACATAGCAGCAGTGGCGGCAGCTCCAATACGTAGCGTTACCTTTGGCTGGTGGCCTGAGGCCTTGTGAGCAAGTGCGTAGTGAAGCTAGTCGCTAGCTGGCTAGTAGCTAGCCGGTGCGGTGTGGCGAGGTGTCACTGTCACAGTAACGTAGTTCTTGGGCGTAACAGTGTTAATAACAATAATAGTAACAATGTCGCCGTAGCTTGGTTGATATGCAGCTCACGTGATGGAAATGAAGCGCTGTTGGCGCTTTTTGGAGGTTTTTTGAGAAGGCTTTACAGGTGGAATAGGTGCGTCCCATTACGTGCATTCTTAGCTGCCTCTTTTTAGCTGTTTTTTTTATCTTTAGAACGCACAGTCCATGCCTCACATAAGGATTGTGGATGATGGGCAAAATTCCAAAAAAAAGTACACTTTTCCTTTAAGGTGCAATCATGTCTCTTTGGCTTTGTATCGACGGAAGTGCGGGAGGGAGACGGAGAAACTGGGGGACAGAGAGGTGATAATTGGCAATATGCTTAGCTGGCACGGAGCCTGCAACCCGTCCAAGCAGGGCATACAAACAACCACACACACACACACGGCAATGTTACACGCCAGGATGAACATTAGCTTCTGCAAAGCCCAGCTCCCACCTTTGCACACACGCCAACACACAGGTAGATTGACATTAGAGGAAAACCAATCCCGAGCTTTCTCCCGTGGAATACTAATACGGCTGCCCTTGCCAGTTGACCTCTCATAGGCCAAACAGGCTGTCCGTCAAACTAATGGGGCGGAACGCTGGCATATTGCTTCCCCACAATCCCTCAGCAGAGCCAGGACACTCATTTACCTCAGTCAGCTTGTTGCCAAGGCAACATTTCGGATGGGGCTTGGTGGTAGATACAAGTGCATGCAGCTCACACCCGCACACACACGTACACGCAACTTGTTAAACCCACACGTGAACACACACACACACACACACACACACACACACAGCGATGTCACGGGGTAAATTTATGTATGCGGCTGAGACACTGACAAGCACTGCTTCAGCTCTCATCCCCGCACCCCAAAACCAATCTTCTGCTCTGCCTTCATTCACAATACATGCTCTCTGCTTCATTTTTTGGGGGGCGGGGGGGTAGAGGCAAAGAGACAAGCCTCACACAGAAAGCGTCAAGGGTGCAGTAGAGCTCAGGCACTTCCAGCGCCAGGTATCAAACCTTTGATTAGAAATGTCAACGTGCATAAATTCAAGCGGGAGAGAAGCACGGAAACAAGATATTCTTTCACTGACTAAATTAAAATAAGTAAAAAAAAAGTAAGATGTAATTTGTAAATCCCGTAGGATGTGGGCAAATAGAAAAGGCAGGAACAAGTGTGTTAATGGCTGGTGAACATCCGAACACTGTTTGATCAGGAGGTTATTACTGATGTACCGCATCGCACAAGACGGGTGGGCGAAGGAGGTGGGCTGAATAGGTGATTTGCTGCTAGTCTGACTTGAGATATATTTGTGTAGTAAAGCCTGAAGATGAGCCTGTGGATTCTTTCTCTATCCCAATAAAACCCTTGTGTGCTTTATGCATGTTAAATGAGTCAAGAGAAGATTACCAACCAGGAAATGCAAGTCAGTGCCCGAGGCAGTGGGAGAGAGCGAGAGACGGGGGGGGGGGGGTGTTGCTATTATTTTGTGTCAAATGATTTGTGACTTGTGATGGCTGCTTGGATGCAAGGTTGATAGAAAATGTGTGTAACTTGAAAAAAAGCTCATTCCCATCTCATTGGACACCCCGAATATGACTAAATGTGGGCACTCTCGCTGGCCAAACAGCTTTTCCTAATCCGGCTGAGGGCAAAATCTCTGATTTAAATAAATGACGTGGAGAACATTTTGAGAATGACAACGAGTATTGGTAGCACGCGGGCCTGGTGGTTAACATGTTGGCCACACAGTCAGGAGATCTGGAAGATCTGGCTTTGTACCGCCGTTTGGGCTTCTCTGTGAGGGGTTTGCATGTTCCCCCCGGGTACTGTGGCTCGGTCACCTGGAGACTCTAATGGTCCACAGGTATGAATGTGAGTGTGAATGGTTGTTTGTCTATACGTGCCCTGCAGTTGGCTGGTGGCCGGTCCAGGGCGTACCCTGCCTCTCGCCAAAGTCAGCTGGGATAGGTTCCAGCACACCCCCGTGACCCTGGTGAGGACAAGTGGCAAGTATTGCTTTCCTGCTTCAGTGTTGTTGTTCCCTAAGCCACTTAGTTGTGAAAGTTCCCTTTGGACGAGGCTTCATTTGGCACCGAATTGTTCTTGGATGGTTGGGAGAAGATGCTTTGGGAGGTTGTTTTGGTGTCATTCTTTATTCATAGGAAAATTGTGAGCGAGCCCACTCTCTTACACCCGCACATGGATGCTTGCAGGATGCTTTGCTGTTGGCGTGACACAGGACTGATGGTAGCGCTTTTTTCTGGATGCCACAAACAATCAGAAGGACGATCCATCAGAGAAAATGGTCTTCAGGAGGCCAACACCTGCATCTTTTGCAGAATACCAGTCTGTCCCTGATGTTTCTCCTGGAGAGACGTGGCTTCTACGTCTGCGTTCACACTGCATGTGCGATGCCGAATTCAGATTTTTTTGTTTAAATCTGATATTTTCACGTGGTCGTTCCATGAACGAAAAAAAAAAAAAGTGACTTGTCAGACACACAAAATGACGTGTTCCCAGTCGGGCTTGCTGAAAGCACAAAGTCTGATTTCCAGCATCAAGGCTAGACTTTGGACAAAACCGATCACTGAGACAAATAGTTAAAAAATAGTATAATATGGGACGTTTAAGACTTCCATGGAGGAAGCACAGCCCACAGCCCAGTGGAGGCTTATTGACCTGGACTTTGACATCAATGACTCGGGACTTGACTTGGACTTTAGTGAGTGTGTTGAGTTAAATGTGTCCCCATTCCAAATATTCAACTAGCGTGACCGTTATTAGGACTTCCAACAGGACACCACATGTTCCCACAGAATCTGCCTCATTAACGTCCGGTGGGGTCCGCCAACAAACAACGAGGGCGTGGCTTACGTTTGTGTGAGAGGCAGACTGCTGGAGAGTGATCACTGATAACATGACTAACATGATCATTTCACTTGTATGAGGTTGGTATTTTATTTGGCAAACACTAAACAGCGCTTAGGAGTTGTAAGGACTCGAAATTTTCAAGCCTACGACTTTGGTCTTGACTCAAAATGTCTTGTCTTGACTTGAGACTTGACATGAGACTTACTTGAAACCTGCAAAACACGGACTTACACAATACTTCCGTCAGAATGATAATGGAATGACTGAACAGCAAGAAGGCTTCAGCCCTCCTGTGTAGCGCTAGCATGTTAGGTTAATGGAAGACTAAACTGTCAGCTGACTTGAACTGACATCTTACTTCAAGTCAGTTGTGACGGGATGACCCTGAACAGGTTAAGCGATATAGAAAATGGACAGCTGGATGAGATTGGAGCGTATGTTGCGGCAACAGGGGATTATACTCCTCTATCTCCTGATCTCATAATCTTCAAGAGACATTGACAATGGTCTGGAGCACCCTGCTAGCCTTCAGTAGGGGTCATGCAGTCCTCACAAGTTTCGTGGACCACGAAGGAGTGAAGAACAGTGGCGATTGCTCATTAACTACAAGTGAAGCTGAACTTCCCCTTTTCATTGAATAAAGTATTTGGCCAAATCTGTGTTGTTAAACTTAAATGTGTAGACTTAAAACTGCATTAACAGTGCGCTTAATTGAGTATGACGCGATCCCTCGGCAGCAGCATGGACGCTATGCTAAATCCCCATTGAAGCTCCAGCTGCAGCTCATGAGAGCTCACAGCGAGAAAGTAAGACCCTTACTGGATAAAACGGCACAAAAAAAAAATCACTTCCAGGTAAGCTGAGCTTCACTGGGGGTCTCCGGCTCAAGGGCGCTCCTTGATTGAGGAGTCAGGGGGAGTTTTTCCCCTCCCTTTCCCCGTGTGATGCAGTCATACAGTAATTTTCTCACTTCGTACACACTACATTGTAAGTAAACGACATAATCCCATCGTATTTGAGTTTTGCTCGTTCGCTAGTTCACAAGATCACAAGATCTCGTGTCGCAAGATCACACGAAAACGTGACAAGATTTCTCGTTCCAAAAAAAAATGTCTCATGGGCACTTGGCCTGGGACGATAATGAATTCATCACACAATAAATAACTGAAAATGAACTGGATCATTTTGCCAGCCTTAATATATTGCCATGTGCCGTGTGTCTGTTTTCCTCGTCTGCTGCCTCCAAACAGGCATGGACGTGTACGCCCGTGGCCCGTTTGTCTATGAAAAAGCACACAGCCGTACGTTAGCTGGATGTTTGAGTTGGTCACCGCATACGGAGGTGTTTAATTGTGTGGCGTTGCAACTGTTGCACTTCGCCGACCGCTCTTTTTTTTGTGCAAAATTTCAGCTAAACGTTTGAGCGCCGTCGCACACAGTTCATGGTCGAAATGGATGAACACAAACGCTTCCTGCCGCTTCTTCTTTGTTGGCGTTATGTGGCCTTTTTTCCGCTCGGCAGGCTGGTCCGTCATCCAAACCAGGAATCAAAATTTAAAAAAATAAACGATTCTTGGAGAATTGGAATGTTAGCCTCGTTTCCCATGGATGCTCGATGCCCAACCCTACATATACAGCAGACGCCCCTACAACGTAAATAACCCGTTCTGAGAACCTTTATGTTAAAGGGATTTTATGTTATACGAAGCGTAAAATACATGCAAATAGCCTAATCCGTTCCAAGATCTTCCCAAACTCACCCCTTTGGGCCTTCAAAATATTCAAAGTCCACCAAATATGGTGGGAAAATATAAGAAAACGTTAGCATAAACATAGTAGAGTAACATTCCAATATAAAATAAGGTAATAAATAAGATTACTGTAAATGAATAAAACTGAAAAACAAAAACAATCAACTAGTTTAAGGGCGACTACGATGAGGACGGGAGGTTGAAGGGAGAAGCCTGTCTCTCACACAAACTCACGTACGCGCTGTATAAGTCAGCCAATGAGATGCGAGCGTAGGCGGTGCCCCGATCATCAGCCAATGAGAGCGTGAAGCGTCAGAAGGCGTCACCAAGTGTACTCTGTTCATCATGGAAAATGCTTCCCTCTCTCTGTCGCGCGAGCTATTCAAATCCAATTTCTGAACTTGCACCGACTTGAATCTTTACGTTATGTGGAATTTCTTCTGTAATACGATGAAAAACTTTATATAAATTCTTTACGTTCAGTGGAATTTACGTAAAAGGAGGTTTACGTTATGCGAGGTACTACTGTATCCCAAAAATGTTTCACTGCACTTTATTTTGATAAGCATGCGCCGGAATCACTTGTCTGCCTTGCTGGCACTTGCGCATGTGACCAGATACACGACGTTATGCGAGGTACTACTGTACTTGAAATTCCTCCATCTTGGTTATTACACTTCAAATCCATTGCGGTGATATATGAAGACCAAAACGTAAAAACTGTCCAAATACTCAACTCACCACAAGATGTGTGTACGCGTCATCGTCGGTCGCTCATGCTTTTCAATATGTTGATTTCCCGTGTTCAAAGACGGAGAGAGGACATCTTCTTTTTGAATTCCACACTAGAGCAAGAGCATATCATGAATGAGCGCATGCTTGAAAGGTGCTATTGTATCCACTATTGCTACAACACTTTTTAAAGTGTTACGTGATGAAAAGTTGCGCACCCACTCAGCTTCAAGGCCAGTCCATTTACTGGAGTCCTGCCAGCTAAGCAATTGTGAACAAGAGCTGTCGCTTCACTTTCTGAATGTTTCACCTGTTGGTCGTCCACTTTCCCCTCAGTGCTGAGCAGGTAGATGGCAACAGTGAAAATAGGGCTGTCACGAGACTGGGTGCAGGAGAACGAGACGAGACGAGACGAGATTTTAACATAAACTTTAAGAATAGTCCAATAAAAAATGACTGGACAAACAAACTTTCATTTAACTGCGTCACAAAACAATGCAGGTGCATTTTAAAATGTGTGTTGTCCCATAAATTGACACTAAACGATACTGTTGTCAGGAGGTTTGTGGAGAGCAAATAAACCACTAAAGTTGTAATATATAATAAATTATAATGCAATAGTTCCTTTTAATATGTCTATTTTCACTGTTGTGAAGTTGGGGAATTGTCGTTTGTGACATGTATTTTCTCACACGCAATTTGTGCTGTCTAACGTTTGCAGCATTTCTTGAAATTCTGACTTTTCAACTTTATTAAAGAGCATCATTTCATTTGCAACCACTTTCTGTGAACGCACACAATTTTGCGCTGTTCCATTTGTATTTACGTACAAATGTACGTACTCACTGTCGACCAAAGGTCTCAGTGAGTGTTGACTGTTGGGACGAAGGCTCTGAATCCCCAGATGGGAAAACTGGGTCAGGTGGATGCGTTGATTGATGATTAATAAATGATTTATTTATTTACTTATTTAATATCGCAAGACAGTTTTTTTTTTTCGGAACGAGAAATCACGTTCTAATCTCGCGGGATCTTGTGACATCCCTCGTGAATACACAACAATCATTTCCAGTGACTAGGGGTGTGACAGTGAGGGGTGTAATATTCATCATTTCATTTTTCGCTACGGAACACTGCGTGTGGCACGGATGCGTACTGAGTTCCCACGTGGTACGCTTCTCAAGACCGATATGATACTGATAACCGACAACCTTTTTCTGTTTACTTTTTCAAAACGTAGATGTAAGTGTAGGTTGTGCACACCTGGAGGCAAGAAGGACCGCAACAAACGAGGATTGGACCAAGTGTACCTGCTGATTAGTCCTAATGAAATATCCTGGCTTTACTGCTACCGCATCGCTACTATCAGGCGAGTATAGCGAGGAGGGCGGCCCAGCAAAGTGCACCATGTTCGGACACATGCTCCGAGCAGCCGGTGTGCCGCTACGGAATAAAGAGCGGGAGGAGCCACCTGGTGTGGCCCAGCAAGGTGCGCTGTATTCGGGCACGCTCTCCGAGCAGCTGGTGTGATGCCACGGAGGTTTCTGACAAACGTTTTGCACTTTTCAAACGCCGCGGTGCTGGTGTTCCAGGTGGCTGATAAGGTTTCTTGTGTGCTTCGTAGGGTTTCCCCCCACGTAGCGGAGCATTTGGTACAACTAACACGCAAAAAAGTGAATGTTTCTTTAAAAGAGAGCTCAGGGGAAGTTACGACAGGCCGTTGACGTCACAGGCAGGCGAAAAAAGGAGCGCTTGATTGGCTCGCCCGAATGGAGCATTTTTGTAAATGATCAGGTCATGAAGCTATTTTTAATGTTATCTGATTCATCGGCATGACATCATAAATCCCTCATATCGGCCCAATAATGCACCCCAATTAAAATACAGTTCATTGGACAAATATTAACATTTATTTTGTTATCTTGATTCGTTTGTGCCTCCCCTGACTGGAGGTCACCGAGCCTCGCCTTTGGCTAGCGGGAGTCATGCCAAGCGAGAGTGCCCAGGAGCCGGAGCTTGAAAACGTTTCCCTGTTTGGGAACACCATAGATTCCTTTACATCATTATTTTTTCATGTTTCATTTTAAAAATCATGAAAGCTAAGCACTTTTATGTTTTGGAACAGTGACTATGCCGCACCGCTACGCCCCTGCCAGCGACTGATTCATTGCATTTAGCAAACAGGTAAGCTGCTTCCTGAGGTGCTGATAGCAGGCTGACCTTCTGGCTGCAACGTTATTTACTCAAAGTTGCACAACCTGAGGAAATCATTTCAATGCAGCACACATCCCTGAGATACAAATCCACATCCAGTGACCTCGAAGATGAAGCAAAATATAAACTTCAAAGAGGGACAGTGAGAATACTTGCCCCAGAAACATTGGTGCTGTTCAGTCGCACAAAAAACAGACTTCATAGCTGCATTAGCGGGTGAGCGTGTGCAAGCTGAAGCCGTGCCGTAATATTCGCTTTAGAGGAGCAGCAGAACTGAAAAAGAACAAGTCATGGTGGACCACGACATCATCTAAGATGTTCATGAAAATAAAGCTGAAATGATGTTCCGTGTCCAGAAGGAAAAACAAAAAAAGACGAGTAGTAACAGCAATTCCCACCGAGTAATACTCCCGGTCGCCACCAGCCCAGAAAGCTGATTGCAGACAAAGCCAACGTACGCCTTCCTGTTGGCACAATAAACTTTTACACGGGACGTAAGTATGCCTTGTGGCGCTTTAAAGGTTTCGTAAAAGTAATGCTGAGCCCACATGGTTTAATATCAACTATAATTGAAACTGCTGCAGTCACAGCAATTCAGCTAAGGATGGCGGTTGATGTTCCTCGGAAAAAAAAAGATATTTCATGTTGAGAATATATTCATATTCATTTTTAAAAAATAATAATTTTCTCAGTCTGAAATTGTTCCCAGGTTGAAAGTGTTTTTTCCTGATGGGCTCTCAACGCACCACAGCCATCCATGCCCAGGTGCTCCATCCACAGCAAATAAACTCCTCACTCCAATAAGACGCGATACGATAGCACCTGCATTTGGTCAGTAAACCCATGAATAAATCGATAAATTAAGAAATAGGAGCCATGAACTCACAGCAAAGCCAAGAAAGTGACAAATTCACAACAATCACACAATAATAACAACAGTGGTAACTACCGCATGTTATAACACACAAACAAAAATGTGCCACGAGTAGGCCTGCCACGATAATCAATAAGTCAATTAATCATACGATCAATAAAAACAAACTCGATCATTTTGCCCGCCTCGATAAATTGACAAATTGTTTTCCTCCTCCGTCTCCACCAAACTGGATGACAACAGGGTTCACTCGTGCATCTGTCTCAGCACCGGGGGGGGGGGTTCAGCGGAAGGAACGGGGTGAGTGAACCCCCCTGTCAGTCGTTCAATCTCGTTGTGCCCGTGGGCGCTAGCCAGAGTTCTGCAGCCTGCAAGTGAGAAAATGCAAATATGACGGACGGCACAAAAGCGACGGTTTCCGAGGCGAATGCCCCAGTGGGACAATATTTCGGACAAAGAAGAGGAACACGACCAACTTGCATGCACACCACCAACACGACCATCCTGTCCAGTTTTCCCAACTGGGGGGAAAAAGTGCTTCCTGAGGCGTTTGGTGGGCAAAGCAAACATAAACACAACTGAGAAAGATGGCGCACGCTCACAGAGTGTTGGCTCGACGTCAAGCCTTCCTGCTAAGGAACAAAACCCAACGTTCATGATTGGTTCAAGTGCAACTTTGTTTACAAAAACTTGATTCACCATTTTATTTATTCTTCTGTGTGGTTTTTATTGGGGCGTTTTCTTTCTTAATAGAGACAGGGTCTGTTTGTTTTTGGTTATGATTTTTATTTAAGTGCAATTTCAGCTAAAAAGAGATTGAAAGTACATTTTATTTTCACAGTTTTATTTTTCCATGTATTATGTTGTTTAATTTATTTTATTTAAAAGCTCTTAACGTTCCAATTGCAATATTAAATTCAAGTTTCTTGCTTTTGATACGGTGTACTTGCATTATTATGCCATATAATATCCTTGCATTCGTGGAAAAACGGTCTCAAAATAATGTTGACAATAATATCGTTTATAATATCATTTATCGGCAATAATTTGTAGGACAATTATCGTCCAGCAAAAGGCCTAGCCACAGGCCTAGCCACAAGTTGTTTGGACTGCCAGTAAGTAACACGGACAGCTGCAAAATAAAAGACCAGTGAGCAGCCATCGCTGCTTGTTTAGCCCTGGAATGAAACCCCATACTACTATTCTAAGATTCCTACAATAGATCTAGTCCAAAAATTTGGATTTACTTCCTGAAACTGACAGATGGACTGCAAGATAGGACAGAAAGTCCAGTGACGGCACCCCATGTTTTGCCAGCTATTCAGGTCCAGAACACTTCCAGGTGACATGGGCAACCTGGTGCAAGCGCAGCTATGAACGCAGGCAAAGAAAGTGACATATTCACAACGATGGTACCGTTGACGGATACTGTGTTGTGAGGCGTTTGATATGTTTTACTGGCAGTGACAGCCGCTGACAGCTATCAGCTTGCTCTTTGCATCGTGCACAGAGCTGAGGATGAAAGTCTCGAAGCAATTTGGCATGAAAAGCTATATTATTATCCTAAGGCTCGTATTGACGCTGCCATCAAATATGAGCCTTTGGATTTATTTTGGTACGCTACAATAGCCTAGCTAGCGCATCATAACAAGTCAGATAGGAATTAGCACTGCATTAGCCACCAGCACTATGCCTACTATGGAGCATAAAAGCAGAAGAAATGTAAGACTTTTGCACGTTCGAAACAGGAGCATAATAAGAGGGAATGCGTTGTACTGATTGGGAACCTCTGGGTGGGACGGTCACTTGCTCCGCCTCTTCCACACACCTAAAACACAGCCATTGCAGGACGGAAATAACAAGACTAACATGTGCTTTGGTGTCATGAACACTAAGCCCTGAGCATTTGAACTCTGTTGCTACCCAAAACAGCAGCATCTATCAAACACATCACAGCTCCTTTCACATTGCCGATATGGGCTGCAAAACGGGGGGACCCAGTTGACAGGGTCTGGGTGAATGCGTATCAGCACAGGAGTGCGACGTTCAACACCAAACACTCGCTTCTCACGCTGTTATGTTAAAAACAAGCACAGTCGTTCCTCGCCAGCCACTTTTTCTAAAGAGACAACTCATAAATGACTGCTGTGAAGTGCTTGACTCCAGCCTATTATTACTTGAACTATGCGCATATTTCATCAAATCTGACATATTCTTGGCCTACATTAAGCATTTTCAAGCATAAAAATGGCTAAATGAACGAAAATACAAACACAAGGCAGGTACAAGCAGCCAAAATGAGTTTTCTCCGTAGGGTGGCTGGGCTCTCCCTGAGAGGTAAGGTGAGAAGTTCTGTCATCCAGGAGAGACTCGCAGTAGAACCACTGCTTGTCTGAGGTGGCTCAGGCATCTGGTCAGGATGCCTCCCGGACGCCTCCCTGGGGAGGTGTTCAGGGCACGTCTGACCAGTAGGAGGCCTCCGGGAAGACTTGGGACACGTTGGACACGTTGGGTTCCTGCACAAGCATGGAAGGCAGGGAATTTGATTTTTGAAAATTTCCAAGGCTGGAAAAGTATGTAAAATGGAAACTCAAATATGGAAAAATATTCATGTTTCCAAGACTGCTACCATTGCTGTCTTTTCTAAAAGATGAAATTCTGAATAACTAGAAATGTACAATTTTGGTAGAAATTGCGTGTTAATGATGGCGATGCTGACGCTGCACTCGCTGTTGAATCTCACGCCCAAAGCCTGACGAGCGGATGCTGGACTGAAATGTTGTAGCCAGCATGCTAACTGTTCGAACACCTACTATAATAGTGCTAAGTGTTTATGTAGAGTAACAACATGCTAGCAATGGTAACATGCTAACTGTGCTAACCATCCTATCACATAAAAAGAAAACACCAAGTGTCTAAGTTTATGTCTATGAAAATAGCAAAAAACCTAACATGCTAATTTGAGCACTGTAGCAATGCTAACATGCTAACTGTTAGCATGCTAACACCTAAAATGAAAACACTGTCTATGTAAGTTTATACCTTTGAAAATAGCAAAAAAGCTAACATGCTAATGTTAACATGCTAGCAATGCTAACATGCTAGGTGTTAGCATGCTAACACATAACATAATAACGTTTCATCATCATGTATGTTTATACTTATTAAAGTGGCTTGAATGCTGACATGCTAATGTTAGCATACTAACAATGCCAACAACATTAGCATGCTAACACTGAACACATCAAAACACAGTGTCTACGTAAGTTTAAACATTTGCAAATAGCAAATAATCTAACATGATAGCACTAAATGTCTAAATAAGTTAATACCAGAATAAAATGCTAACATGGAAAATGTAAGCATGCTAACATCTAACATGAAAACACTGAGGTAGGTCACTCCCCAGAGAACAAAAAAATCAGGCAAAAAAACTAAGTTGGAAATGTATCTCGTTAGTCAAAAGTCTTTTTTTAATCCTGATTTCAAATATTTTAATCATAGTTAAATGTTAGAGTTTTTGCGGTTTTGTCCCGTCCTGTCCTTCGGAAAGAAACCCACTGGTGAAACACTGAAAAGAGAGATAATCTGGTGAATAAATGAGCCAGCGCACCCGGTGGGCATAAAAAATGGTTCATTTCCTGCCCTTGAGTTTGCCGTTGATGTTCAGACGATGCCGAGCCCTCCTCTCGGCCGCAGTGTCAAAACAGTGCAGGCAGGTGTGTGTTTGATGTGAATGGCTGTTGACCAGCTACCCTTGAGAGAAAAGAAGCTTTTGTTGTCTCAACTTTTGATGAAAAACACGCTCAGGCTGAATGAATGCACGCGTTTGGTCGTCAGTGAGGATGTTCACCAAGCATTTGTTATTACTTTTTATGACATGACGCTGCTTGTGCAATCCCCCGTGGCTGCCTCCCAAGCGCTATTGGACCTTCTTTGCTTTGTCGTCATCCCCCTCCCAGCTTTCTTTTTGTGCTCCAGCCGCCCCCCCGCTGCCTAATTAACACCTACCTCCAGCTCTGTCTGCCTTAGCAATGCCCTGAGGACAGGAGGTGGAAAGAGAGAGGGTGAAATAAATGCGCTAACTGATGATATAAATCACATTTTAGGCTGAATGACACGCGTGGATGCTGCGGTTGAGGGATTCAGGAGCCAAATTAAAACAGATGCAGCGGTTCAATTTAAAAGCACCTAACCGCTACAGTAACTAACCCAGAGCGAAGAACATAAACAAGTTTAATGAATTCACAGGGTGCAAATGAATGTGCTGGTGAACGTGTCCGTGTGTGTGTGTGTGTGTGTGTGTGTGTGTGTGCTCGACCTCTAGAAAGCATCTGTCTTTGTAGACCCATCAGGGACTTTGAGGACAACATCAAACGACACCCGCTGGAGCGCATCGATGCGCATGTACTCTATGTGTGAACTACCAAAGAGACTTGTTCATTTTGATGGCTCCGGGCTGCTTGGTGTGTATCCGTGAGTGCTTTATGTGTGAGGATATACGGTAGACATGAACACTTCATGCTTCAGACAAACACGCTGCATCTTTGGAGGCATGCAAATGCACAGGCGCTAGGTGTGTAGCGCTACACCATTATCACTGTTAACATGGTACCTAGCTCGGTATCAAGGTAAGGGGACAACACTGCTGAGCTTTTGTGTCAACAGCTGCTGCTCGAGTCCTGAGGTGATGACGCAACTCCCCACTAATGCATTCCACTTCAGAGCAATTTCAAGCCATAAAAATGGCCACAAGGTGGCAGAAGTGCATTTGGTAAGATCTCGTCAGGGATCGTGTGGGCAGCAAAAACACACATGACAGGAAGGAGGAAGTGAGAGCGTGTGGAGGAGTGTAGCGTGCACAAGGTTACGCACTGTAGGGAAATTTAGCGCGTGCACACGCGCATGCGCACACGCGTGCACACGCATGGTTCAGTTCCAAAAGTGAAAATTGTAAGTACTTGATGGTGTTATATTTGTACATAAACTGTTATTTTGATGTAAAACAACCCTTTTGTGTTGTTTATGTTGGTATAGTTACCCACAGGCCATCAGGCTTCTCAACGAAGCACTCACACACTCATAGCACTTTATTTATTTATTTATTCATTTGTTTATTTATTTATTTATTCACTTATTTGTTTATTTATTTGTTTGTTTGTATTCATGTCTCTTTTGTTGTTGTTGCTTAAGTTATTGGTATTTCTGTTTATGATGTTCTTATTCATTTTCTTGTGTTTTTCTTGTGTTTTTCTTTCTCTTCTTGGGAGAATGAACAGAACAAGAATTTCATTGCGTAGCAGAACCGCCTGTTTTGCTGTGCACATGACAATAAAACTCTTCAATCTTGAATAGTTGTTGAGATATCTGAGATGTCACAAAAGCAAAAAATATTTGTGTCAAAGTGAAAGTTATGCTTGAAATGTATCTTTTGACAAAAAGCTGGTTGTCACCCTTTTGTAGTTGGGAGCTGATATTTTCCTGAAACTTAGCTATGTTCAACTGCTTGGGCAAGACTCTTCACCTGCCTCGCCCCCAGAGCGCTTGGTGATGGCCGGAGAGGCCGTTACACTTCCTGTCCCTCACTTAATGCGTTCTTCATGCATCCCTCACTTAATGGAACTCGGTACACAGAAATCTGCCGATGAATGCCAGCGCACTCCTAACAAGCCTGCATTCATGCATGCCCGTGTGTCGCTGCACAACGAGGTAGGTAGGTCACCATGGCGACAGTGAACACACTTTGACAGGAAAGTTGAAGTGATTGGGTCACTTGGAATTTGCATATTTGTGGAGAGTGCAGCATTAGTAGAAGAGATTTATTACAAGTATCGATTAACCGGGGACGCCCGACATCACGCGCACGTCGCAAAGCACTGAGTCGACAATACACTGAAAAACGGCTGCTTATAAGCTCAACACTCCACACCCATTAATGACTATCGACTGCACGCACCCTCGAGCGGGAAAAGACAGACATGGAAAGAGCAAACTGCCACCAAACATCAGCAAGTGGTCAACTGTGATGCATCCGACGATGAAAAGGTGACCATTTTTAAATGACTACTAAGCCCATCGTGCACTTGAAACCAAAGCTTAGACAGGCTGGGACTTACCTCCACCTCCTCCGAGCAGAGTCTGGTTGGCTGAAACAAGAGCGAAGATGAATGAATTAGCATCAATCATCGCACACGAGTCCAGTCATCAAAATAATGGCAGCAGTCTCCTTAGATCCGTGCGTCTTTTGCTTGAATCAAGCAAACTTGCTCTCAGGTGTTTGATCAAGTGCCCAATAGTAACAATGACTGGGACTTGGATCTTGAAGTAGGAATGGCATCAGAGAACACATCATTCAAACGCCAATCTCGTTGTGACACATGAAACAAGATTGCCTGACCATTTCCTTTGTGCATTCAAGCTAGTTCTAACGTTAAAGTACAAAAACTAATAATGGGCTTCCATTCATCTTTCAGAGGAATTTCGGTCTTGATCCAAATAAAAGAGCAGATCATTGCGAGAGACGCTGTTTTCCTCAATTTCTTGGTGAACAAAGCATGAATGCCAAGATTCAGATGTTTACAGTCATGGAAACCATGATTAGACCTCCCTTGTTTCCTCAGTTCCTTGTTCTTTTTCATACCTTCATTTGGGCAAATGTAACAATGACAACAAAAACAGCTCATAAGAGGTACATTGTTTGGCAGTGCAGTGCTAGAGCTATTCATGTAGGAACTTCACTGACTTTGGTTATTATCAAGAAAAGCATGGAAGTCGCTGGACATCAGCTCTTAAATTCAACTCTTATGATCTCTATTTGTTATCATCATGCAGGTTTGGATGTTTTTTTTCCCTGAATAATAAAAAGTTTCATTTAAAAAGTGCATTTTGTGTTCAGTTGTGTTGTCATTGACTAATATTTACATTTGTTTGATGATCTGAAATGTTAAGTTTGACAAACATGCAAATAAGAGATCAGGAAGGGGGCGAACGCTTTTTCACACTCTATCACGTTTTTGAAAAAGCGTGATAGAGTGAAGCCGCGTAATTCATTGGAGAATCACCTGCTATCAGTTTGCATGCAAAAAATCATTGAAGATGCTTACAAAGAAGCCAAGCAGTTTTGCATTTTGCTCCCTTACTGTTCTGCAGATGAACCAAAGCGCGACCTTAAAACGAAGCGTGATTATGCTGTCGTGTTACACCCTAGCAACTGAATCACCTGGCGTTGCAGGTGGCGTTCAGCAGCTAATAAGAAGCAGCAGGCTCCTCGTCCCATCAGCGAGTGCTGAGCAGCACTGCGTAATATGAGCAAGCGGCTCCACTGCCTGCAAAGCTAATAATAAGAAGAATAAAGTCACGCTGGGTGTACACTCCGAAGGAAACATAAACACCTTCCAAGGAAGCAATCGGCAAACAATACTCTTCAGTTTGCCAACAAGCATACTGTGGCTTTTTGTCTGAATAACAAGAAGCTAACAATGGCTGCAATAACAGTCAGCAAGTCGTGCTTTTTCCCAAGCAGGCCAATGCAAGACTGATGCAAGTGACCTCCACGGCCAAACTATTATCTCCCTCCCTTCCACGCAAGTCAACGCACACCAAGTTTGTCATTTGCTATTATTACAAAACGGCAGCTCAAAAAAGGCACTTTGCGTTCCAAAACTCTTCACTTCTTGCTCTGCGTATAGCTGCTGTGACATTTATAGAAATATACGTTAAGGGCTCCGTAAGGGATGGTAAAGTCTCATCTCACAAGAGACCCTCCCGCTTTGAGTAAGCCAAGTGCCGATTGCACGCCATGCATCACGCACGTTGGTCCAAGAGATGAAAATCCCACCGCTGTCTTTATTTGTCAGGGTTACTCCACTCTTCATCGTGTTCACCATCCCCGATGCCTCATTCATTTTATTAACGCTTCATTTTCTTTTGCTGGTGTACTGCTTATGTGCTCTAATTTAGAAACAGACATCCAGAATGGACTTTATTTACTGTGACTGCGTGAGAATTCTGTATTTCAGCTGCTCGTCTGTTCGAGAGCTGCTGGATCCGATAAAGTACAACTCAGTCTAAAACGGAACATAAAACACCTCTGGTGTGTCTGCAGGTCATCCTCTCATGATGACTGGCTTCTGGCATAGAAGGTTCCAAAAATGACCACTGACTTTCCATGGGACCTACCCAAAGGAGGGCTCGCCAAAAATGTTGACAAATCATAAAAATTAAAGGTAAATTTGGTGTAATTTACAGACCAAAAATAGTTAGGGATGTCCGATAATATCGGTGTGCCGATATTATCGGACATCCCATGCCATAAAATGCATAAAAATGTAATATCGGTAGATATCTGTATCAGGTGTATTCTCTATAATGAAAACCATTTTAAAAAATCATGTTAAAACCCGTCTTTGGAAAAGCACAAACAGCTTTTCTATGCTCTAACTATGAAAATATTAGATTTATTGATATTGTCGGGTCTGGAACCAATGAAGCGCCATAAACGAGGCTTTACCATATTACATTTATAAAAGCACAATTCTTTGATGCTGTATTTGTATTGGAGCTCGTCAGATTGTGGACGTGGACCCAACGTTGTGGCAGAGGACATGAAAGACGGCATCCTTGTACTAAAAGTGTGAATGTGACATCATCATGCAGACACACAGGTGTGTGTGAAGCCCAAAATGGGCAAAACAAAGGCATCAAAGCCACACACACACGCACACACACACACACACACTTAGAGTCCATTCAAATGCGGTGTCAGTTGGTAACCATGGTGACGCTAAAGCCCAAAGGCTTGTGACTGAAACCTTGTTAATTAGATGGGAGAGAATAAAGTGGACACTCTTGGGGTTTGCGTCATGTGTTTATATGCGTCTCACATGTTTAAATCCACACAGCAACACTTTGATCACATTAAAAGAGCGCCACACTTGCACTTGCACAAATCAACGTGCCCAAAAAGGAGTAGGAAAAAGCAGAGCTCATTTAATCCTACCCTTTTGTTTCTGTCTATACATTTAGATACATGTTAGAAGTGGAACATGTTTAACAATAAATAGATGATGGACAAAATTCATAAGTAAATAAAAGATAAATGAATAAAGACGTTAACGATGAGAGAATAAATACAGGAGTGAAACATGATGTAATGTACGTGTCGTGTGTACTGTAGATGTTCTATTATTCAGGATGAATTGTGGAACCATATACACTCATCCCTTCTTTCTTGCGGTTAATTGGTAATTCCTTGTTTATAAATGGAATAGTTTTCAGTTGGAGCATAGAAAACCTGTTTACAACCTTCTAAATATGGTTTTTAACATTATTAGAGCCCTCTAGACATGAACTAACAGCCCTATAATAACCTTTACATTCCTATGACATAATGAGTAAATAAGTAAATAAGCCATTTAAGACATAAATAAGACTCGTGCTTGTGTGTGTCACTATAAACGTGCTCCCCAGGGGAGCTGAGTGGTGGGCAAACAGGAAGTCATGTCAGGGGTTCAGAGTTGAGTTGTAGCTTGGTGTGAATTTGCGGTCGGCGGCTGCTTTTTTTATTGGCCCGCGGCACATTCTGAAAATATCATTTAACAAAGCAACTAAAAAAAATAAATAAAGCAAAATTCAACAGTAATTTTACAAAAATAATGGACTCTAACAAGAAAAAGTTGTAATTTTACGAGAATAACGTAATGTGCTGAGGAAAAATAACGTCATTTTAGTAGCATAAAGTTTGAATATTAAGGAAAAAACATTTTTTTAAAGTCATAATATGATGAGAAACAAACAAAACAATATCAAATTGTAATTTTTGGAAAATGAGGTTGGGGAAAAAGTTATAATATTATCAGAATAAAGTCCAAATATTATGAGAAGAATATTTCTGAAAATGATTTATGACGAAAGAAAAAAACAACAGCAATAATTGTGAAAAAAAGATCAAAGTTGATAGCAATAATAGGCTTTTTCACATATATCCCCTAATATTATGATAATATTATGAAAAGAACGCCTTTTTAGTTGCAATATGAAAGAAAAAAGACATTATTATAAAGTATAATATTATGACAAACAAATGAAACAATTGATCACAAATTTGAAAAAAATAGGTTGTGGAAAAAGTTACAATGTTAGGAGAATATAGTCCAACTATTACGGGCATTACGAGATCGCGAGAAGAAAATGTAAAGAAAGAAATGTGAAATAGTTGGGAAAAAATATTAATAAATGGAAAAAACAGCTGCAATTTTATAAGAATAAAGTGTAAATATTTAGAGATAAACGTCGTATTTTCATGAGAAAAAATGTTGCATTTTCCGAAAATGAACGCGTAATATTATGAGGTAAAATGATAAATGAAATTTTAGTAGCATAGAGTTGAAATATTAAAGAAAAAAAGAGGTCATTTTCCAAAGTCGTAACATTATGAGAAACAAACCAAACAAATGAGTAAAGTGCTCATTTTGGGAAAATTAGGTTGGGGGGAAAGTAAACATATTGTGGGAATAAAGTCATAATATTACAACAAAAAATGACAAAGATTATTTAAGTCGAAAGTTGGAATATTTGCAAAATCCAAAAGTGGGGAAAAAAGAGCAAAGTTGATATTAATAATATGCTTTTTCACCGACGTGACAAAGCTGATGAAATAGAAATAGCCGGTTAGCATATGTGCATGCGTTGCTTTGCTAAATATCAAAGCGTACATGACAAAGCGGATTCTGCACACCTTCTCTTACACCCGTTTGCTTTTTTTTTCCAATTTAACTTCTAGAATGTGCCACAGGCCGCCCGGGTCATAGTTTGGACACCCCCGCTTTAATGTGTCAATCGGGGGAACAGGTTTGGACACCCCTGATGCATCACAGCGTCATGAAGATGCTGACCCGTAGAGCCGAACGTGCCACGCAAGTTGCACACTCAACACTTTCTTTCTTCCTAGCGGCATCAGGTGACTAATCGGAATAGCCAATAGCGCGGCGGCTAAATAAAGCGCGCTAACATCTGCTGCCAAGACACACCAATTATCGCATCTGGGTGATAAGTTACATACGGGGGGAGCGGGGAGGGGAGGTGTCAGGGGACAGAGGGGAGGGTGAGCGAGAGAGAGAGAGAGCGAGAGAGAGTGAAGGGGAGAGAGAGATGAAGTGAAAGTGAGTTGAGGGTAGCGAAGGGAAGATGCTGGACTAAATTTGCCTGGAACATAAAACAACAAGATGGAGTGTATTTCTTTCTTGGGAGGTAAGTAATCTCACTCAGGGTGGAGGGTGTGTGCGTGTGCGTGTGCGTGTGCGTGTGCGTGTGCGTGCGTGAGGAAGAGGAATAAGGGGATGAAGGGGGGCTGTGGAGAGATTGATGCGCCAGTGAAGGACACAAGTTAAATACCTTAAACGCGGTCGGGAGGAAGATGTCGATGTGACAGAGAGGATGAAAGAGGACAAAGCAAAGCAGTCATCGTGTGCTCGGCTCGCATGGTTTGTGTGTGTGGGAACCATGAGGGACGATGGCCATCATTTCTAAACCCATCCGCTTCATTAAAGCAGCATTTCCTCTTTGCATTCTGCAGCCCTTCACCTTATTTGTGTCTGTGTTATTCCCAAAGCCCCAATGCAACCTGTTTGTTATTCCTACTTCTACTCCTGCCTGCCTAGCCCCCCGCCCCCCCGCCCAACCAGCATTACCCCACTCCTGGCCATCATTGAGTGTCCACACGAGAAAGTCAATCAATTTGCTTCTGTTCTTAAGGGGAGAAAAGGATAACGCTGACGGCAAGCTCATCTAATGGCTTTCTCTTTTGCACAGAGCGGCATCAAAAGTCAAAACCCGACGTCACGCACTGACACTCGTATTTGCTAGGAATTAAGTGGGACTGCTGCTCCAACAGTGCACCATGCCTAAACCACCGATTTATTTACCTGCTAATAAACGCTTTTTATTGGCATTAAAAATGATTACAGCATTAGCTGGAAACGAAATGTGAGTACGAGCGGCATAGAAAGTGGAAGGATGGATAAATATGAGGGCTGTCACCAGATTCAAACGTGGGGACTAGGCCCGTTTTCCTCGTCTCTCGCCTCCAAACAGGCCGGAAGAGAGTTCACTCTGTGCATCGGTTTCAGCACCTTGGTGCATTTGACAGCATACAGTCTCTATGTCTCGGTGGGTGAAGGCGGGGCCGCTAGCATACACACACACAGTGCAGAAGAGTGTAACTTAGTAGAAATTAAATTAATAGTTTGTGCATATTTTTAAAATATTTTTTCACATTTCCAGCAGTTCTGCAAAAATGTCACAATAAACTTAAAACACTTAAAAAAATCGAACAAGCAAGATAGAAGAGATAAGAAAAACAAGAAAGTAAATGAAGAGTAAATAAAAATAAATAAATAAATACGGAACAGACCACATCAATTCAAGTGCAACATAATACATAATAAGGTGTGTTTTTATCGCTCTCCGTGGTGTGTTGAAAAGCTGCACGGCGTGTGGGAGGAGTGACCTTCTCAGTCTTCCAGTGGAGCAGGACAGTGATAGTAATCTGCCACTGAAACTGCTCTTCTGTCGGGAGATGATGAATTAAGTATTTTCAAGCATAAAAATGGCTAAATAAACTAACTAAAGGAACTCAAATACGAGTACAAAGCAGAAGAAACATTCTATTTGTGCATGTAGTATTCTACATTGGCCACTAGGTGTCGCCAGAAAGTGAGACGTGATCGCCAGGCAGCTGTTGTATGCTGTAGGTTTAAACCATCTCACAATAATAATAATAAAACAATCATATTCATAATAATAATCATCATCATCATGATAGCACAGGCTACTGTTGGGGCTGCGACAAGCTAAAACTCAGAAACACCGACATCACTTCCTGTCCGCCAGGCACCAAGGTCCCCTCGGGAACAGGAGCAGGAGTTTTATGTAAAAGGGCTTATTTTATTTATATCTGCAGTAATATGTCTACTTCTCTGTGTTTATATCGACTATGTTGGCTCAGAGCAGCGTAAAGGTGACTACAGGGGTGTTATTTCATGTCTCGAGGGCTCCAATGATGTCAGAAGATGGTAAACAGGTTTCCTGTGCCAGAACTAGGAAGATATTCCGTTGATTAACATTGAATCCTACTTTGTGAAGAAACCACTTAAAGCAGGGATTACTGCAATACACTTTTCATTTGCACCATTTGATAACCGGACGGTCTCCTGTGCATTTTGTTCGCTGAGTCCACCAACTCCTTAAGGCACATTTCGGTTGTGTGCGTAGTGCTTTATAGCGCTGCTCAACCTAGTGCTTTGTCTTTGTGTCTTTTTTTGTCCTGCTTTAGCCCAAAACAACACTCAGTGGGCAATGAGCTCTAAGCCGTGCCCTCTTGTAAATCTTTCTATTGCCAAAGTCTCACTACGACGGCCACGGTAAATACACCACCTTTCCATTTAGGTGGTGTTTTAGTGATACAGCTGCTCCGTTCATAAACCTGCTCCATTGGATTGCCTCCCATTATGCAAGGAGGTATAGCTCTGCTTGTCTTGCTTTAAACATCCTGCAGCAGTTTAGTGCATCTGAACGCTGGGATAAATAATTGATCGGGACGTTGTTGCCCTGCAAATGCATGTTGACACACTTTGGCTTTATTGCATGTAGGCTGCACATACTGTACATACATACATACATACATACATACATACATACGTACATACGTACATACATACATACGTACATACATCCATCCATCCATCCATCCATACATACATACATACATACATATGTACATACATACATACATACATACATACGTACGTACATACAGTACATACGTACATACATCCATCCATCCATCCATCCATACATACATACATACATACATACGTAAGTACATACATACATACATACATACATACATACATACGTACATACATACAAACATACATCCATACATACATACATACATATGTACATACATACATACATACGTACGTACATACATACATACATACGTACATACATACATACATACGTACATACATACATACATATGTACGTACATACATACATACGTACGTACATACATACATACGTACATACATACAAACATACATCCATCCATACATACATACATACATACATATGTACATACATACATACATACGTACGTACATACATACATACATACATACGTACATACATACATACATACGTACGTACATACATACATACGTACATACATACATACGTACGTACATACATACATACATACGTACGTACATACATACATACGTACATACATACATACAGTGTGGCTGGTGAGCACTCCCCTCCAGTGTGGCTGGTGAGCACTCCCCTCCAGTGAATATTCAGAAAAAACACAGGACAGGAATATGATAATATACTTTCAGAGCACATACAAGATGTTTTGACCATTAATAAAAGTGATTTGTGTTTGCATGTTAGCAGGACACTTCCCGGTTCACGGCGAACCATTTTTAGTTCCCAATTAGGGGGGCTTGGGGGAATCAATGAAAGGAAAAATAAATTCCAAACAACCCTGAAAATGATTTCAGTATGTGTGTTTTTGTCCATTTGTTGTTAGTTAGCAGGCTAGCTCCTGGCTCACGGAGAATGACGTAAGACCTCAGCAACTGACAGGGCTCCAGCGTTTGGATTCTGAGAATGGGGGAATGGTCTTTCGTGACTCAAAGCTGAAAATAGAGAAACACATTTGCACAAAAAAGGGGATAAACCATGCAGCCACAAGTTTGTGCTTGTTTGACCGTCCACAAGCTACTTCCTGGTTCACGGAGAATGACGTAAGGCCTTAGCAACTGATGGATAGGACTCTACCATTTGGATTCTGACATAGGGGAATGGTTTTTCTGGGACTCAAAAAAGAAAATAGAGAAACACATTTGCCCAAACATATGGAAAAATCATGTAGTCTCGAATTTGTGCTTGTCTGACCGTCCACAGGCTACTTCCTGGTTCGTGGAGACCGACGCAACTGCACTACAAGTTTTTATTGACATTGTCACCATTTTTTCATGAGGTATGACACAAAATTTCCTGGAAATTGGCTGTTTTTTGGGGTTTTTTTGGCGTAATCCCCAAACTAACAAACCATGAATCGAAACAATACCTCTTATTTTGAACTTCCACGCTTGGCCTGTGACAGATTTTGTTACAGAAACAACATCACAGAGAGTCGATATTGCAAGTCTTGGACAGCAAATCCGTTAGGACCACCAGTGCACACACTGCCAGTGTTTTTACAGGGAACTCGGGGCCACAAACATGATTTAACCCAATTTTACTTACGAAAATAATTGCCTTTGCAAGAGCATTAAATTGATACCATGAGGGATAACCAGACCATAAATTACAGTAATCCAGCAGCCCCACTAATAGTTCCTGTAGGAATATGACTGTCATATTTTCCATTAGGGGAAGTGCAAGATGAAATAAAAGAACTGATTTCAAATGACAATTAGCAGCACTGTTTAATATGTGTTTTTTTTTTAATAAGCGGCCGGGACATAAAACCATAATGTAGAGAAACACGCCACCGCCCTTCTTATGAGCAGTGAGAAGACCTTGCAACATTAAACCTATCAAATATGTTATCTATCTATCGGATCTCCCCTTTGCTTGACTTTATATGCAGCGTATCGCCACCGTTGTTTTTAGCATGCTTTTCCAGGAATTGACGGCCTTCAGGCTTCATGGTTAGGGGATCTAGCGCCACCTGTTGCTTTAACATGAACTTAACAGCCCGTAAAGACATTTTTATGGGGGTTGAGAATGCTTTAAAGTGTGGACATAAACCTATTTGGTAGTCCGGATGAGCATGGAAAAGCACAAGAGGGTGCTGGAGATGCATCTGCACTCGGGCCGAGCCTCGGGGGGCCCACTCAGGCCTCTGCAGCTGCTCTGGGGCGTGCACATTAAAAAGATGTTTGTTAAAACGGTGTACGGGAGAGAGTGTTGATCACACCCTGGTCTGGTCAGAGGGGTACTGTTGTGTACACAGCACCCAAAGGGGCTGAAGTGTGCTTTTGTGAGGCTCAAAGGTCCAAATTAAAAACCATCAAGGTCCCAGCCTGGATGAACAAATGAGGAGTGATCCTGCAGATGACGTCCCACCACTGCAGTGCCGTGCCACTGAGTGCATGTGTGTTTTACTCAGTCTTATATTGCTTTTGGCACGTGGTGGTCCCGTTAGGCTTGAAAGCAACCTATTTTCTGTCAAATGAGGC
The DNA here is from genome assembly GCF_027744805.1 of Dunckerocampus dactyliophorus. NCBI lineage: Eukaryota > Metazoa > Chordata > Actinopteri > Syngnathiformes > Syngnathidae > Dunckerocampus > Dunckerocampus dactyliophorus. The sequence continues at coordinate 1,744,770 of NC_072829.1, read as the reverse complement.
CCCAAACTGGCAGTCCAAAATTCAGACAGTGTGTGTGTGTGTGTGTGTGTGTGTGTGTGTGTGTAGCAGCACTTGTCAGACTAACAGCCAGTGCAATGTTGTAGTCAGTGAAGCGTGGCGACCTGGTGAACCTGTAACAGAGCTCATGGAGCCCTTAAACGTAACACAACACACACCCACTCAGTCCAATAGGATGAAAGGAGCTGTTTCTGTGCGTAGACCAGCTAGAACGCCCCTGCATAAGAAAATGTCCCCGCAGTAAAGATGGGATGTCGAGCGTTGTGCCGCACAAAAACACGCACGTAGTCCCATCGGGTAAAACAAAGTCAATTGGCCATCGGCGGCGGCTCTCACGACGTCTGCCATGGTTAGTAGTTGCCAACAGACACGTGCTTTCTATGCCGCTAGTGTTTACGGAAGTGGCGATAGTTCCTGTCAATGAGCTCCCTGAAATCCATGCGCCCAGGAAAGTAGTTCCGGTAATGTTTAAAACGGTCAAAATAGGGCAAAATAGTGTAAGTATTCCATGTTATCATGAACGCACATGTTAGTGCATGCTCACGGCGTGGATAGAAAACCAGAAAACCTTGCTGGAGGTTTTTAGGGGGCTTTATAGTCGAAATAGGCGTGTCCCATCACGTGCTTTGTTAGCGCCCTCATGCTAACTGTTTTTCTCTCTTTCGAACGTGCAGAAAAGAGAAAGACAAGTGTGCTCATGTTTCACGTAAGGACTGTGGAGGACGGGCAAAATTCCCCCAAAAAGTGCAGTTTTCCTTTATCCTCCCCCACAGAAAAAAGGGCTGTGCCACACAAAGACCGAAAGACAAGAAGACAAAGACACACACAGCTGTATAGCCCGATCGGGTGAAAGGCAAAGGTGGGAGCAAGTCTCAAGTCTTGAAAGGAAAAGTGCACTTTTTATGGATTTTTTCTCTCTTCTGTGCATTGCAAAGATACAAAAACAGTTACAAAGAGGCAGCTATTCCGCCGATACAGCCTTCTGAAAAAACCTCCAAAAAGCACCAACAACGCTCCATTTACATCATGTGACCTGCATAGTAACCAGGGTACAGCGTTATTGTTATTATTATTGTTATTAACACTGCTACGCCCAAGAACTACATTAGTGCCGTAGTGACACCTCACCAGACCACACCAGCTAGCTACTAACCCAGCTAGCGACTAGCCCAACTAGCTACTAGCCCAGCTAGCGACTAGCTTCCCCACACACTCGCTCACGATGCCTCAGGCCATTAGAGAAAGGTAACGCTACATATTGGAGCTGCTGTATTTTGGTTTTTGACGCTAGGTGCCGCGTTCATTTCTATGTTGCTATGTGAAATGAATGCAACCAGGAAAGAAGTTCCGCTAAAGCTTCAAATGAGCTAACTAGTGCAAGTATTCCATGTTATCATGAATGTACCTGCTACTGCATGCTCACAGCATGGATAGAAAAGCTTGTTGGAGGTTTTTGGAGGCGTTTTAATAGCGAGTGTGTCCCATTATTAATGAGTTGTCTCTTTTTAGCTGTTTTTATGTCTTTACAACACACAGAAAAGAGAAAGACGTGTGTGTGTTCATGTCTCACATAAGGATTGGTGTGTGGATGACTTTTCCTTTAATCTCAAGTCAAGACATGCAAGTCCAAGTCAAGACCAGACAGGTCGAGTCAAATCTAAAGTCACCTGCTTGAAATTTCCGAGCCCTTAGAAGTCAAAAGCACTGCTTGGCCACATAAAATGCCATTTGAAGGATGTACGCATTGCATTGGGCGAATACAAAGACCGGCCCAGAGACTGCCTGATCGGCCACGATAACGTTGTTTTCAGAGCGTCAATGCCGACCTTGTGCAAACACTGAATTGCAAAAAAAAAGGTGGAAATAGCAGCAGGTAGACGCGGTAGTTTGCTTACGCAAAACGTTGTTTACGGCCACGTCGAGAAGCTAATGGCCGATGCCGTATCCATTAGACATGTGTAAATTCCACAACAGGACACACAGCATGTCACGTTACGCATGACGGTATCGGAATCGGAAACTGAGCGTTGGACAATATCGGCATATCAGATACCGGCAAAAAAGCCAATATCGGACATCCCTATGAAATACACTACTTTCGAAAATGTACCACACACATTAGGTGCAAAGTGTATCGCCGATACCAACCTGAATTTTAATCAGTATCGGATAGGAAACAAAATCAGCGGTATCGCACATCACTACCAAAATGTCCTCAAAGTCCAAGCCCAAGTCTCTGATGATATTGTCAAGTTGAGCCCAAATTATTATTGTCCCCACGATAAAAGGGTTGCGCTCCCCCAAGACAGAAAACTACAATGAACACGCACATTGCAGCTGTAGACGCCATGATATCAAGCGCTCCAATAATCCTGTGCAATAACCGTGCAATAAACACGTGCAATAAACCCGTGGCTCATCCCCACGTACGTGCTGTGGCTGTGGAACTTCTTCTTTGCATGACCTTCATTTTGCACTTTCTGTGCTCTTGTGTGCTTTTGTGCTCTGCTTTCGCTGCTGCCAACCTTGTGGGACGAACAAGGGCGCACCTCATCTTAACTTATCTTAACTTACTGACCAAAAGGGTCAATGGAACCAAAATGTCCCCACCCTAAAGGTAGGATGCCAAGGACTGTGCCACACAAATGCAGGAAGCCAAGAACACACAGTTACACACACACACACACACACACGTGCTGTTGTGGTGCAGAAGGCGTGAACAGTACGTGACAACGTGCAAATAAGTCACGCAGGAGCGTGGCCATTTGGTGCCCATGGGCACCCGTTTGGGTCACAAATTGCGTGCCGAGTGCGTCATTTATGCGCAAACCGAACGCAAGCAGTAGCAAACTATTGGTCACACTTGTCAGGCGTGCCTTAAATACACAAATAAATGACACCGCAAATCGTGTAAACGCTGCCTATCCGTGCAAATGCCCCAGTAAAGAATAATGTCCCCACAACAAAGGCGGGACGTAGAAAGACAAGAACACACACACACACACACACACACACACACACACACACACACAGTGACAGGCAAGGGTTGAGGAGGAGGAGGAGGTGCTGGAGATGTCCAAAGTTCTTCCTAAACGCATTGGGCTTGTCTTACCATCCACAAGGACCCCAAGTAGGAGCGACCAAAAAAAAAAAAGGCGCACATTTCGGCGCTAGTTTGCGCTCTTGCAGGGAGGGACACTGCGCCCTCTGAGGAGGAGGAGGAGGAGGAGGAGGAAGATCAGGGTGCACTGTGGTCTGTGCGCGATGACGAGACGCTGTTGTGGACATGCGAGGCAGCCAAGTGGACTCAAGTGGAGCGTGGCTGGGAAAACACTTCCTCCCAGGTTAGTGCGGCTCTCTGCTCTCGCTTTAGCGGCATGGTGCTGGTTCGGTAGGGGGTGTACGCTACACAGCGAGCATCGCGGCTGCTGTCAGAGGAAGACCGCTCATCGGAGCTGACTGAACGTCCGCTAAGTTGCGGGGATGCTTTGACCCTGGAGCCAAAGGGAGAGGAGGAAGCGTGGGGCGGGAAGGTAGGATGTGTGTCGGCAAGATGGAGCATCCGCATGGGGGAATTATTCCTCTTTCGCTGGCAGCCTGCTGATGTTCAACGTCTCCCTGCCGGAGAACTTGAATGCACGCTTTTAGTCAAAAAAGAGAGAAACAGCTGGGAAGATTAGGAGGAGTGCTTATTTTGTCTCTCGTGTCTCGTGTTGGAGTGTGAAGATGTGTCTCCCTGTGGACATGCCCTAAAACTCTTTTAACCTCACACGCACGCACGCACACACGCACACGCTCATAGGCACAAACTAAAGGATTAGCAGTCCTCGTGTGGCTGCAGATTAGACTGACATTCTGAGGACCAAAAACTGCACAGGACGCGGGATTAATGAAGAAAGGATGGATGGAGTGATGGACTGATCAAAAACAAAAAGAGGTTAGGTTGCGAGGGAGGAAGCTCCACATAAACATGAGATTAAAGTGTAATGTCCGAGCGAGGGGGGGGGGAAGCGGGAATCCAGGGCAGGTCGTGCGGCGCAGGAGCGCGTGTGGCGAGAATGAAGAAGAGGAGAAGGCGGCAGACACTCTTCCTGCTCCGCCACCACTTTTTTTTTTATCTCCTCTTTTTATTCAGCCGTCCAAAAGCGGGAGAGGAGCGCTGCTTACATAACGCCCCATCCCCTCTGCAATTATCCAAAAGAAGCGGCGCCTTTTACTCAGCTCGTGCGGTTCGTTTGCTCAAGCGGACGGGCTGAGACCGCTTGAGAGATGGGTCCTTGGGTCCTGGTCCGCCTGCAAGTGACATCGGCACGCTTTTAAAGTATATTTTATAACAGAAGTCTCCAAAGTGCAGCCCCGTGGAAGATTCTGAAAATGTAATTCATTCATGCTTCATTTGCCAGTCAAAAGGTTTGTCTCTTATTCTCTAAAACCTCTTACAGGTATTTCAAAATAAGACATCCTGACTCCAAAGTCCTCAGCAAGGCGTCCAGTCTGTTAAACACAGTTAATGTTGCTTCCTGGTGTGTGTGTGTGTGTGTGTGTGGGGTCCTAACTGTCCGCTAAGAATGACTTCTAACAGATTAGGCCATTAAGCAGCCTTTGCACTATTGTACTGTTGAATTAGCCGCAGCAATTAGGTTGCTGAGGGTGGATATATGAGGTCAGTGACTTGCTGATAAAAAAAAAGGTGTCTTTGAGAAAATTAGCCTGATGGCAAAAGCGGGTCCAGCGATGAAGGTGTTACGGACGTAACGATGCTGTGCAGATGGCAGGCTGCTAGCAACGCAGCGCTGGATGGACTTTGGTTGAACATGGATACACTTTTCACCCATCATCCACGTGCGCTCCAAAGATAGAAAAAACGACAAAAAGAGGCAGCTAATTAATGCACGCAATGGGACACGCCTACAAAGCCCGCTATTAAAACGCCTCCAAAAACCTTGCTATGCTAGCGGTGGCCGTCTGTTATGTCGCTGCAGTGATCCCGTAGCCTGCGCAATGTGACGTAAACGATGAATAATAGGAGGGGGGCCCGGTAATCACATCTCTCCTGTTGTGGAAGGACTGGACAGGACTTATTACCTTATTATGTGTTATTATTATTATTTATTATGTATTACTGCACTACAACTCTATCCATCCATCCATCCATCCATCCTTCCATCCATCCATCCATCCATCCATCCATCCATCCATCCATCCATCCATCCAAAACACACCTGCTGTGAAGCTAAAGGATGCAGGATGAGCAGTTAGCTTCTTGACGTGTTTGTAAACAACACTGTACAACTGGCGTGAGCAAACATCTGCCCAATACCTGCTATCGGTCATGGCAAAGTGTGGCTGAGGAGTCCAGCCTGCCGCGTCTGTTTGCCGCTATTTCCACGTTTTTGTTTTTTTTTGCATTTCCGTGACCCTCCTCGCCATTATCGGAGTTTTGACAAGCCATCACATCCTGCCAGCCACGAACGCGTCGACTCAAGTACAGGTATGTGCCGCGTGTGGACTTTATGTCGAGCGGACTCAGGCACACGGGGATCAAAGTCTATAAACTCCTACACTTTGCATAGAAACGCCCACGAATGTCACTCAGATTGGAAGTTACACACGTCCGCCATCTCCTGTTGTAGAGTATTAACTACGCCAGGCAGCAAGTTCAACAATGGTTTGTGACTTTGGCGCTTCAAGGGCAATATCGACTTTCATTATAGGGAAAAAAATGATACGGATATTGACTGATATTACATTTCTATGCCAATATCAGGACATCCCTAAATAATAGGAGTGTAACAGTGACTATAGGGGTGTTATTTCATGTCTGTAGGACTCTATTAATGTTAAAACCTGTATTTAGAAAGTCATAAACGGGTTTTCCATGCTAGGAAAATATTTCATTCATTAATATTGAATCCTACTTCGTGGAAATTCACTTATCGTAGTCGCGTCTGCAAGCAATTAACCGAGATAAATGAGGGACGACCGCATAGGAATAGAGGCCTGAAGTGGAGCATTTATGAAGGCTTTTGTTGTCATGATTTGCGTTTACGTATGACTGCCGGGTTTTCCTCCCCACCCCACCCTTGATGCCGTCCCATGATGGAAACACACATCTACCTGCTGAACTATCCATGCATCTAACTACTTATCTATCTCTAAATCTCTCCACCGCTGTCCGTCCGTCTGGGTTGGCTCACCTTCGTGGGCGTGATGTGGCAGCCAGCCTGCTCATCCTATCAGGCAAACGTTGTAATGGCGAGCGCACAAGATGATAAGGACGTGAGAGTGTGCCACATCCTCCACAAGTTCATCTTTTCAAAAGGCTCTTTCGCCGGCGAGTCTGGCTCAATGTTACTCAGATGTCTTTCAAAAGAGACTCTGAGAGTATATATATATATATATATATATATATGTTTTATATATATATATATAATATCTACTATATAAGCAGGGCACAAGAGAAGCGGGAGCAGGGGAGAAAAGGATTGCAACAGACATGAGAAACCAAAGAAAGTCTCTTCACATCAAAGTTTTGTAGGATTTTGTAAAAAAGTCATGCCTGCAATTCCAAGAAAATAGATATTTTTTTCAACTTTACAAGGCTTACTTTTGCATTTCTTTTATATATTTTATGTCAGCAATATGACCCACCTTTAAAGGAAAAGTGCATTTTTGGGGGGAATTTCTCTTTTCTGTGCATTCTAAACATATCAAAAACACAAAACATAGGCAGCTAAGAACGCACGTAATGGGACGCACCTACGCCGCCTGCTGAAAAAACCTCCAAAAAGGCTCCATTTCCATCATGTGACCTGCATACTAACCAAGCTACAGTGATTGTTATTATTATTGTTATTAACACTGTTACGCCCAAGAACTACTTCACCTCGCCACACCACACCGGCTAGCTACTAGCCGGCGAGCGACTAGCTTCACCCACACACTCGCTCACAGTGCCTCAGGCCACTAGCCAAAGGTAACGCTACGTATTGGAGCTGCCGCCACCGCTGCTGTGTTTTTATTCTTGAGTTTGGAAAAGTTAACGCTAGGTGTCGCTAGGGATGGGCGAGTACACCGCTATCTGTATCTGCGTCTGCGTCTGTTCACCCATCTACATTAACACGCACAGGCAGTCTGTGTGTGATTTTCTTTCGTGACGATGACGAGCTGTACTCATTTCATGCTCGTACTCGGCAAAAATGCATTATCCTTAATACTCGTCTATACCTAGCATAGTGTTCCTTCCTCTGTTGCTATGTGAAATCAATGCGCCCAGGAAGGAAGCTCCGCTAATAAGTATTCCGTGTTATCATGAATGTAGCTGTTAAAACACGCTCACAGCATGGATAGAAAACCAGAAAACATTGTCCCAGCTTTTTGGAGGTCCTTTAATGGCGGGCTTTCTAGGTGGAATAGGCGTGTCCCATTACGTGCATTAATTAGCTGCCTCTTTTTAGTTGTTTTTATATCTTTAGAATGCAAAGAAAAGAGAAAGACAGGTTTGTTCATGTCTCACATCAGGATTGTGGGTGAGTGCAATAGTCCTTTAGTGCACATAACCAGAGGAGAAACCACACATCGAGATGCAAAGCCTTCGTTCCGACAGTCAACACTCAGGCGTTAGGAATAGCACAGAAGTGTGTGCGTTGACAGAAAGTCATGGCAAAAGAAATGCCGCTCTTTAATACAGTGGAAAAGCCAGCGTTTCCGGAAATGCTGCAAACGTTCGAGAGACGGTACGAATCGCCCGTGAGAAAGCAGGTGTCCCAAACACCAATTCCGCAACTTTACAGAGTGAAAGATGACATATTGTACAAGTATTGTACAGTAGCAGTATTGTGACGTCCTGTATTATCATAACATGAGTGGCGTATTTGGTTGAAAGCGTGTAGACGATAATATCATTTAGCCTCAATTTGAGGGACCATAAATATTTCAAAACGCGCGTGCATCGTTTCGTTTGTCTGGTCGTATTTTTCCATTGTGCTTTTCTTGAAATGAAGGTTCAAATCTCGCCTGGTCTCGTGGAGCCAATCTCCTGGCACCCCTGGTTCTTGAGAGAACATGTTGCTGCAGCACAGGCGGAGTGAACTCTGTCCCGGGACGTGAAGGTGGTCTCCATTACATTTCATTTAGCCGCACACAGCTGTTGACGCAGCTGCAAACACATCCGTGAAGGCAGCGACAGGGAAAGGAAACCGTTTGAAAGATGGCGACTGTGACGATAATGTTGTTCGCCACTCGTCACGTTAAGATCGTCTCTGTCCCGATCAGCTCGTAACGATGACAAGCGAGGTTTCCACCGAGCCCTTCCGACCAGCCTGCACTCATCACATCACTCTTGGAACGGAGCTGCCGCAAACAGCCAGGACCTACTGCACGGGTGTCAAAATCAAGGCCCGGGGGCCCGAATCAGACCGCCGTATGATTTCATGTGGCCCGCGAAAGCCTAGAAATAATACACATCAAAGACACACTTTTATTTTATTGTATTGTTTGAAGTATTATTTTTACAAATATTTTACATATATTGTAATTCAATTAGTATTATCTATAATTCAAATATATTTCTATATAATTAGTTTATATTAAGAACAAAATAATACAAAAATAACATCTAAAAATTACATTTTAAAATAAGATTTAGAGGCATTTTTTGCACGTTTTTGTGGTTGTGTTCTATTAGGTCACGTGTCAAACTCAAGGCCCTTATTCTTTATTGTTACTTTTAAAAATATATTTATGTAATACTAAGCAAAATATAATACAAATTATGAAAAAAATCCAAAAGTTGGAGTTTTAAATACGATCTGGTGTCATTTTGTGGACTTTGGAACAACCTGTTTTTTGAATGTTCTGTGTGGTGTGTCAGGTGCCCCCCGGGTCAGATTCGGCACGTTTCATGTGGCCCACAAAAGCCTAGAAATAACACTAAATGTCAAAAAGATACTTTTGTTATTTTATTTGTATTATTGTTTTTTACATCTATATTAATTTTGTCATGACATTTTTAAGATTATTTAAAAGTATTTTGAAATGAATTCATCTTATTATTTTGAGTATTTATTATATATTTGATATTGTATTTGTATATACAGTACAGTATATTATAGTACATGTAGACATAAACAGTATTTCAAGTGTATTTATATGATATTAGGCTCAGCAAATAATGCCGAAAAAGAAAAGAATGAAGACACGGAACCTTTCTGTGAATGTGCTTCTTCTGTCTGCCGTGTTTACTGCAAGCAGATGGAGTTTCTTTTTGTTCTTGTCCAACCCCACTAAATGGACTCATCCAGTAGTTGGATGCTGAAGTTTCTGCTCGCCACCTTGCTACTTTTTTTGGTGGTAAAACAGAACAAAATGAGGTCCCCGGTTGTTAATATTGAAAGTAGGTACAAAGTATAATCAGTAGACCCTGGAAAAACCAAGCAAATAAATCAGACAAGAATGCCCGTGATGAGCGTACGGGCGCAAGGTTACGTGGTTTCCATCGCGGGGGTGTGTGTGCGTGTTCCTTTCTGCGACTCAGTTTGACAGACGGAGTTCCCTTTCGAAGAGATGGCCCTTCATCTCGGGGTGGGGTTTTGTTCCCATGTTGAGATTAAGGCCGCAGGTCAGCGGCAGAGACGCCACATGGTGTCAAGAGGAAGCGAGGACGACTGTCAGCGCTTCACGTCTGCCGTCCTCGGGCCATTTGACCTTCTTATCTAATAAATCCACCTCTGTGATGTCTGCCTCTCGTTATTTTGCCAAATAAAAATCTCACCTCCGAAAACCGTCAGGCCGGAATTGCCTTTTTTCCGCACATGGGCTGAGCCCGAGTCCCGTCCTTTTCAAAGACTGTCAGCTTTGTGTGCACGCCTGAAGCCATGACATTCAACATGAATATTTCACTGCTCATGTAAATAATTGATGAGCAGGAGAGCAGGACCGGGCAGTTTGTGCAGGCGTATCAGTGCCGGCGCTTTTGCGAGCTGTGAACATTTCCGTCTATTAAAGATTCAGGATAAGAATGAGTCTCCATGCACGTCAACAAATGCACGCGGCATCGTTTGTGGGCGCAGAAGGGGAATCGTTCAAAGTGTATCGACACCGCTGCTTTTAGCGACTCATCTCTTCTTGTTGAGTCCTCGTTCATTTCATGTTTTTGTGTCCTGAGAGGGAGGCGGGGCAACACCTCGTCATGTAAACCAGGGGTGTACAAAGTGCGACCCCGGGGGCGGGGGGATCATTTGCAGCCCGCGGCACAATCTAAAAATATCATTTAACGAGAGAAATAAAAATGAACAGCAAGAACAGCCCAAATGGAAAAACCAGCAGTAGTTTTACAAGTAAAAATATTACGAGATAAATCTTGTAATCTGACGAAAAAAGATGTACATTTCCCAGAATAATGTCGTAGCATTACGAGGAAAAATAACACAAACACAAAAATAACACAAATATCACACAAAGACGTCATGTTAGCAGAAACAAACAAAACAACAAAGTTGTAAAATATCACGAGAACAATGTCAAAATATTGCAAGTAAAGTCATAATCACGAGACGAAAACCGACGAGAAGAAAGCTGAAACTGTTGGAAAATGAACAAAAGTCAAACGGCAGCAGAAAAGGAAAAATCAGCTGTAATTTTACGAGAATAAAGTCAAAATATTGGGAGAAAAAAAGTCGTATTCTCACAAAGGAAAAAAAGCCGTTTTATGAGAATAAACTTGTGAGGAACAATAACAATATTAGTAGCGTAGCGTTGGAATATTAAAGAAACTCTTTTCATGATTTTTTAAACCAAAAAGATGTACATTTACCAGAATAACGTTAAATTATGAGGAAAAATAACACCATTTTAGTATCATAAAGTTACAATAAGACATTTTTCAAGTTGTATTATTATGAGAAACAAACACAAATAAAGTTGTCATTTTAGGAAAATTAGGTGAAGGGAAAAAGTCCCAATATTACGACAACAAAGTCCAAAATATTAAAAGAATAAAGTCAGAATTACGAGAACATTTTCTAGAAGAAAGTTGAGATAACAACTCAGAAAAAAGGAAAAAACAGCTGTAATTTTATGAGAATAAAGACAAAACACTAAAGTCGGATTCTAACGAGAAAAAAAACACAATCCATGACAAAAATGAAAGAAAATAGACGGTATTTCTAAAAGTCATCATATTACGGGAAACAAAAAAAACAAACAAACTAAGAAAATGAGATTGGGGGAAAACTCATATTACTATGAGAACAAAAAATACCAAAATTATTATTCATTATAAGAAGAAAATTGACAAAAAGGAAGTTGAAATTGTTGGAAAATGAAAAGACAAAACAACAACAGCGAAAATGGACAAAACAGCTGTGATTTTCCGAGAATAAAGCCAAAATATTAAAAGGTATACAGCGTGTTACAGTACAGCCCCGCTTTTCACGCTACTTCCGTTCCAGACTCGCCGGTGAATGCCGAAGAAAATGTCTCTTTCTGACACGCATTTCTAAAATGGTTGCCCGCTTCGGGTGAATGAGATGTCTCCCGTGGAAAAGCAAAACGCAACACGAAGCGGCATCAAAAAACAGGCCTCGCCACACATCTTAAAATACAACTTGGGACAAGAATATGGACTCGGCATCAAGATGAAGACGCCGCTTTTGGGGAGACGGATGCACCAATCGCTGCGCTGCATACTCTCCTCCCATGCGAAGGTGTGTAAATGATTGCCAGCGGGTCGCTTGGCTTTGGAAGCCAGGTGTGCTGCCACCGCGGTGCGCTGCGATTTAAAATGACAGATTTTAGGCTGAGGAATTAGCGCCTTTCTGCTGCGGCGACGGTGTTTGCCACGTCTGCGGCTAACGTACGACGTGCAAACACATGTTCTGACCAAAGCAGAAGCTCGGATGCTGGAGTCAGCGTGAAGGCAAACTTTTCATCCACCACAGCGTAGTCGACCACACAAAGCTCCTTTCCAGGAGCTTCGATGGAATCACAAGAGTCATGGAATTGAATAAGGGTGGGGCAAAGTATCGATATCGCACCATCCAGTATCAATACTTGACATGTCCGACAGCCTGATGGTGATTTTGACCAAGGTTGGTGATGCCGGCCTTAAAGGGTCCCTGACATGATTCTATATATATATATCAGCCTTGCTTCTACACTCTATGTCATATATTCTCTCTAATTATGGTCTACATTGCTCGAAGAGCGTGTCCGACCCCAGTGCACCTTGCTGGGCCACGGCAGGTGGCTCCGCTTGGCGTCTGTTTGGGTTGGAGAACCAAGTCCGCTGTATTTCCTTTTTACATTTCAAGTCCCACCAAAGCTCAGTAATCAGCGGCTTCCTGAGGCCATGCGCTCTTTTAGCCGCGACATGGACCCCCCCCCCCCCCCCGACCGTCCCTGATGCCTGATCAATGTGCCGATGCGCCTTTCCCACATTCTGCAATCAGCGCCTGAATGACGTCCCGCACTCACACAGTCCATTCACTGCTTTGTGTCGAGGCGGCGCGTCCTTTCACATGCTAATTTTATGGAGGACGGAGTCCGACGTGTTCCCTTTTCTCAGAAAAAGTGAAAAGAATCACAGACACTTTTTTTATTTTTTAAAGCTCCTAACATGACTGTCATCATCATCATCATCATCATCATGTGCTCCACATGTCACCATGATGTCCGCCCGGATTAGTCATCCTGTCTGTTCTGAAAGCAGCTTGGGTGCTTTGTCCTGATCCGTACTGCACAAATGCTACTTTGACTTCCGCTGTTTCCTCCAACAACAAAGAAATATCTCCTCAGAAGAGAAGAGCGCTCAAGCCAGATAAAAGTGCACGACACCGGAAGCACCTTCAGCACCTTCAGCACACTGGCCCTAAAGATGGCGTGCTGCTTACTGTAGTGTGTGCCATCCCACCAGATGACGGGGCTTTTAGCTAAAACGCTCACATGGACAGTTGTCTGGAGTTATTTCCAAAGCAGCAACTCCAGTTTGAAGAGGCGGCCTCAGCGACAAAGCACGCCGACACGTTTAAAGCCGCAATTTCAGAACTGCGCAAATGAAACTGGGCTGTTGCAGAGCGAGGAGCCCATATCTGCTTCTTCTGCATCTCTGTGCTTCTCAAGAGGAACTCTTCATGCCCGACTCAGTTATCACACAATGTCACGTACACGTGGTCACGTTACGACACGCCCCCGATGGCCACAACGTTAGCAAGCGCGCCATCGCAAATCAGAACCACAACAATCAACGTGTTGAATTATTCAAAGCGGAATGATTGGACACGGCCCTGGATTCACATTTCATTCACGTGTGCTGGCGTCCGCATACGTTTTGGGAGCCCACCAGTGAGGGAAATAACGACATTAAACGTGTAGAATTCCAAGAATGGAGATGAAATTTAGGAATAAAGACATTTCAGTTGCAAATGAACTAAAGAATATAGTGACAGTATTGACGGGACAAAATCCTAGTTTGGATTTTAATTCTAATTCTAATAAACATAATATTTATGCATATTATTTATGCATAAATATATATATTTGTATTTGTATTTTAGGTTTCCTTACGGTTATACAAATATAAACATAAGAAAAGCTAAGGAAAACGTAAAATATAAAATAAAAAATACATAAAAACTGATATTTCATTACTATTATTATTAGATATTTTATATGATTATAATATTTTAAGGAGAATGTCAAAATATTATCGACACGAAGCCATAATATTCCAAAATAAAGTCATAATTTAGGAGTTAAGACAAAATATGACAAACATCGATTTAAAGTACATTTTACAACAATATAGTATTAATTTTACGTGGAACTATTGGAATATTTCATGGGAAAAAGGCCATCATTTTTTAGACATGAATTCATAATGTTGCAAAATAAAGTGGTAATTTAGGAATAAAGATAAAATATTACACAAATAAAGTTGTGTACTCACACAAGCGAAGAGGAGAAAAACACTAATTTGACAAGAAACACTTGTAATAATGTATGGAAAAAGTCATAATTTCAGAGAAATCAAGTCATTATGACTTAGTTGCTTTGAAATTAGGGCTAAAATAATAATTTGACATGAAACAATTGGAGAAATGGATGGAAAAAAGCCCGAATTTGAAAGAAATCAATGTAATATTGGATGGAAATGAAGCCATTATCACCAGAAGAATGCCTGAATGATATTTGCTGGCAGATCACCACCATTATGAACGCGATCGGGCAAACGTTCCGTTTTCGTTCTTGCGAAACAAGCACATTTTGGAACACTGCAAACTTGTATGCGTTTTCTTTTTGCATTCGACCTGCGCCGTCAAATGCAATCAAACAAGCGCAGTATCAGAAATTCTGCTTTTAATCGTCGTAGGGTGAGTAAGTAAAAAGCAAGTAAAGGTCATCTTGCCCCTTCACGTCTCCTCGCTGGGGAGAAATAAACGAACAGGAGGCCAGCAGTTGTGTATCTCCCATGAAAGGTGCGTTTGACTTGATGCCTGAGGTGATCCAGTGCAGGAGGCAGTGCCACACTAAATCAAATGGAGGTTTATGCTTTATAAATAAGGTTATATCATGTTTTGGCAGGAGAATCAATAAGAAGAGGAAAATATGGCACGGTACGCGCCACATCAGAGCCATAAAGAGATGCGCTGCACCACAGAAAAACTTTGCATTATTTAGGAGTCTTTTCTCTTTGGTACGCACGCACACGCCGACGTCGGCTTGTTGTGTTGCATTGTTTGCGTGCGCCCCCAGGAAAAGTCAGCTCAGGAAGTTAGCAAACGCAGCCAATTTGCCGTCCGATTGAACAGCACCGCTAAAGATGTGCGGAGGAAGAGGCTTCCCAACAATGTAATTGCATTTTTATTCCCTTCAAATTGAAAGTATTCTTCCTTATCAAGCAGGGGCCTGCGTCGTGGCCGTGACAGATAAAGCAATAAATAACTTCCTCAGCCTGCTGCTACCTGAATCATGCGATACGCAGCGGGAAATAAACAGAGAGGATGTTGGGATGTACCCTCCTGATCAAGATCTTCATTTTGCACTGCACTTTCCACGAGAGCTTCAAAATGCAAAAAGAAGAAGAACATTAAAACAAACAAACATTACAGTGAAATAGCCTTTCATCAGCTGAGACCGTAGCTCAAAAAACACCCCAACCCCCCCTAAAATAGAGAGAAGCTGCATAAAAAAGGAGTGAGGAATGAGTCGCTACGCCTTTCTTGTTCATGAGATGTAAAATGGGTTTGGGCGTGCTTGATGCCAGTGTTCCCAGGACGCTGGTGGGAATGTTGCTCAGGTGCTGAAGATGGCTTCACGGAGGGCATCCACTGGTTTCTGTAAACTTCCCTTGCCATCCATCCCCAAATGTTCTCCACTGGATTTGGATGAGGGGAACACGCAGGATGGTCCAAAAGAGTGAAGTGCAGCGTTGTCCTGTTGAAAAAGCCAGTCATCACTACACAGACGAGGGCCTTCATTAATGAGGGATGCCCCCTAGCGACATCTCCACATAGCTGACTGCCGTTTGACGCCCCTGCACAACCTGAAGCTCCATTGTTCCACTGAAGGATCATGTTGGTGCCGTGGGATCTCCTTGTCATGCCAGTAACGTTGGAAGCCATCAGGACCGTCAAGGGAGAATCAAACCTTCTTCCACCTTTCAATGTCCCATGTTTGGTGCTCTCCTTTCTTCTTAAAAGTCTTCTCTGGCAGATGGCATCTGATGGTTATCGGACTGCACTCAGCACCAGGAACAACCTTCATTTGGGCCGGACAGCCAACGGGATCCTCCAGCTCATTTTTTGGGGTCTACCGCTTGACTTTTTTGCTCCGTGAGCCTCAGGATGTTTTTAAGAAGTTTGAAATGACCGTCTTACTGCGTCCAACCTCAGCAGCAATGTTGCGCTGCCAGAGGCCTTGCTTACGCACCGAACAGAGAAAGTTGCTTTGCCTTTTCCATCTACCTGACACAAATTCACATTCGATCCACATTTTTGCCAACATTTTGTCTTTTAAAGGCTGTGCTCTTCAACTTTGGATTTTTTGTCTCACTCCCATTTCTTCTTTTTTGCATTGTGAAGCTCTACGTAGAACCTCCTTGACATCCAACAGTGCCAAGCGTACACGCCAACTGCAGGATTTGCTCCGCCAGAATAGCAGCTAAAGAGCCACCAGCGCACATTAGCTGTGTGTCATGTGACTAATCATTGCACCTCATCAGACAATTAGCAGCAGTGCATCACACTTGCGAAACACAAATGACCTTCCGTCATTGGGCTTTTATGCGCCGGCTAATGAAAGATAATGACAAACAAATCAGGACGGAGGCAGCCGTGGACCACATCGTTCAACTTGAGTGTTTACCCTGCTAGAAGACGCATCTCAGTGGATGCACCCCCCCGCCTAAAAAATAAATAAATGACTGTTGCCTTTGCACAATGTTCACATCTGTTGCCGTCGTCTGAGTGCATCGCCCGCAGCCAAAGCTCGCGCTGGAAGACGCGAGGTGCATATAATTCATTTCCGAGCTGCATTTTTTAAAGCTTTTCTTTCTGAATTTGGAACTTCACCCCCCACCCCCCGCAGTTACTGTTGTCTGTCAGCTGAATGCTCCTTTTAGTGAAACACAAATCAAGACAACAATCCCGGCACGCAGCGTGAGGCACACCTGCACAAGCAAGGAAGGTCCCTCATCATGCAAAACGGGCATTTCAATGACCTTCGAACAGTAACAAGGAGCCCTACAGCGTGTTTATGATCACCAGAAACGGGAGAAAAGACTCCATTATCTGCCGCGCTTGTTTGCTCCACTTTGGAGAGAAAAGGCGCTCAAACGCTTGCTTTTGAAGTGTTTGAAGTATTTTCATAGTTATGGCATAGACAACCTTTTTACGACCTTCTAACTCCGCTTTTCAACATTATTAGAGCCCTCTAGACGTGAAATAACACCCCTACAGTCACCTTTATAGCCAATATAGTACACATAAGCACACTAAATATGCCGTTCAAGTCATAAATAAGACTTGTGCTTGTGTGCGTCGCAGTAAATGTGTTCCATGTGGCGGACAGGAAGTGATGTCGGTCAGGGGGATCAGTGTTGACTTTTAGCTTGCCATGGGTGGTATTATTTTGTTATGACTACTGTGCCATCATTTGAGCCTTTTGGTCCGGAAATCAAATCTGGTGCTTGTCTCATCGAACAATTACTGACACCTAGTGGCCAATGTAGAATACTACATTCTCAATTTGAATGCATCTTCTTCATGCTCATTATTATCTTTTTATTATTATTTATTCTTCTATTTTATTTGGTTGGTTTATTCTTATTCTTCAATAATTATTTGGATTTTTATTATTGTTTATGTATTTATTTATTATGTTTATTATTATTATTTATTATTATGCCAATTATTTGCATTTTATTTCATTTAGCCATTGTTATGCTGGAAAATGATTCAGTTAGACAAAAAAGTGTTACATTTGCTTAAATATGTGTATTTTGTTGCTTCTAATATTAACGCAACACTCAGCTGACTAAAAGCAGCTGTTTACAGCATCAGGGCCACATTGAGCAACACGACCAATACGCTAATGTGCCACCTCTGATACCTCCCCTTTCCATAACTTGAGCCTTCTTCATGATTGGAATCTGCTTTATACTTTATACGAATAGTTTGGCTCCTTGTGAGCTCCAAACGATGAGAAACAGCTGCCAGTATGAGCTTGCACTGGATCTCATTAACGGCTGTTATGGCTGGTGAGCATACATACAGCATGCTGCACGTACTGCACGTACTGCACGTACTGCACGTACTGCACATGTACTGCGTGTACTGCACGTACTGCACGTACTGCACATGTACCTGTGCATATTTGTGTATGCAGTCCCAAACGCCACTAATAACCACCACGGCAACAAACGCAGACACAAAATCAATGACCGTAATGAGACAAATAAGGAGCAAAAGTGGGGAAGGTGTGACGCACGCTCTGCAAAGCACGACAACATCCATCCATCCATCCATTTTCTATACCGCTTCTTCCTCATTAGGGTCGCGGGGGCATGATGGAGCCTATCCCAGCTGACTTCGGGCGACAGGCGGGGTACACCCTGGCCTGGTGTCCAGCCAATGGCAGGGCACATATAGACAAACACTCACATTCATACCTATGGACCATTTAGAGTCTCCAATGAAACTAACATGCATGTTTTTGGAATGTGGGAGGAAGCCGGAGTACCCGGAGAAAACCCACGCGCACACGGGGAGAACATGCAAACTCAGAAAATGCCCAGGGGAGAATCGAACCCAGGTCTTCCCGATCTCCAAGCTGTTACTGTGTTGGCCAACATGCTAACCACTAGACCACCGTGCGGCAGCACGACAACATGGTGCTTAGAAATGTCTCCCAAGTGTGCAGGGATGCTGTTAAATGTTGATGATTCTCGTTATTCCTGTCACTTCACATCAGGGGCGTCCCATCTTTTTCCATCGAAGGCCACAAGGTGAAAAATAAAAGGATGCAACTTTGCCCCTTTGATGTTTTGTACAGCAGCACATGCGGATATGCCGAGACGTTAGAAATACAGGACTTCACCTCGCCTCGTCGTACGGGCGACAAAGCATATTATTAGCATCGCTTTCCCTCGTTGCTCTTTTTTTTCCAAATATTTCAACATTCTTCTTAAATCATCTTCGTAAGTTTATTCTCGTGATTATGATTTGACTCCCATCATATTTTGATGTTGTTCTTGTAGTATTTTGACTTCACCCCCAACCTCATTTAAGAAAAATACAAACTTTATTTTGTTTTGTTTCTCATAATATTACATCTTTTAACTTTAAAAACATTTTTTCTTTAATATTTCAACTTTATGCGACAAAAATGGCATTTTTGTAGCATAAAATTACAAGCTGATTCTTGTTCAATTGCAACTTTTTTCTCTCGATATTTTGACTTTATTCTTGTACATTTTCTTCTCCTAATTCCTGTAATGTTTCAACTTTATTCTACTAACTACTCACTTTCTCCGCAACCTAATTTTAAAAAAATTACAACTTCATTGGGCCGCACGGTGGTCTAGTGGTTAGCATGTTGGCCACACAGGCACAGTCTGGAGATGGGAAGACCTGGGTTGGATTCTCCCTTGGGCATTTCTGTGTGGAGTTTGCATGTTCTCCCCGTGTGTGTGGGGGGGGGGGGGTTCTCCGAGTACTCTGCTTTCCCCCAAAAAACAACAAAAACAAGCATGTGAGGTTAATTGGCAACTCTAAATGGTCCATAGGTGTGAATGTGAGTGTTTGTCTATATGTGCCCTGCCATTGGCTGGACACCAGTCCTGGGTGGACCCCGCCTGTCGCCCCAAGTCAGCTGGGATAGGCTCCAGCATGCCCCCGTGACCCTAATGAGGAGAAGCAACATAGAAAATGGATGGATGGACAACTTTATTCATTTTTTGTTTCTCATATTACATCTCTTTTATTTAAAAAATTCAATTTTTCTTGAATATTTCAACTTTATGCTACTAAAATTACATTTTTTTCCCTCATAATATTACGAGTTTTATCCTGTAGAATTGCAACTTTTTTGACAGCAATTTGTTCTATTTCGGCTGTTTTTTTTAATTTTCAAACTATATCAACTTTCTTTTTGGAAATTTCCTTCTCCTAATTATGACTTTATTCTCACAACATTTGGACTTTATGCTCGTAATATTATCACTTTTTCCCCAAACTAGTTTGTTGCTCGTGGTAT